>NC_079211.1:79827358-80129858 GCF_029633865.1 Lampris incognitus | reverse complement strand
GACCAGAGAGCAAGAAGAGAGGAGACCAGAGAGGAAGAAGAGAGGAGACCACAGAGCCAGAGGGGAGACCAGAGAGAAAGAAGAGAGGACACCAGAGAGAAAGAAGAGAGGAGAACACAGAGGAAGAAGAGAGGAGAACACAGAGCCAGAGGGGAGACCAGAGAGCAAGAACAGAGGACACCAGAGAGAAAGAACAGAGGAGACCAGAGAGAAAGAAGAGAGGAGAACACAGAGGAAGAAGAGAGACCAGAGAGGAAGAAGAGAGCAGACCACAGAGTCAGAGGGGAGACCATAGAGAAAGAAGAGAGGAGACCACAGAGCCAGAGGGGAGACCAGAGAGAAAGAAAAGAGGAGAACACAGAGGAAGAAGAGACACCAGAGAGGAAGAAGGGAGGAGACCACAGAGGAAGAAAAGAGACCATAGAGGAAGAAGAGAGGAGACCAAAGAGCCAGAGGAGAGACCAGAGAGCAAGATGAGAGGAGACCAGAGAGCAAGAAGGGAGGAGACCAGAGAGGAAGAAGACAGGAGAACACAGAGGAAGAAGAGAGACCAGAGAGGAAGAAAAGAGGAGACCACAGAGAAAGAAGAGAGGAGACCAGAGAGGAAGAAGAGAGGAGACCAAAGAGCCAGAGGAGAGACCAGAGAGCAAGATGAGAGGAGACCAGAGAGCAAGAAGGGAGGAGACCAGAGAGGAAGAAGACAGGAGAACACAGAGGAAGAAGAGAGACCAGAGAGGAAGAAGAGAGGAGACCACAGAGAAAGAAGAGAGGAGACCAGAGAGGAAGAAGAGGAGACCAGAGAGGAAGAAGAGAGGAGAACACAGAGGAAGAAGAGAGACCAGAGAGGAAGAAGAGAGGAGAACACAGAGGAAGAAGAGAGACCAGAGAGCAAGAAGATAGGAGACCAGAGAGGAAGAAGAGAGGAGACCAGAGAGCAAGAAGAGAGGAGAACACAGAGGAAGAAGAGAGACCAGAGAGGAAGAAGAGAGTTGACCACAGAGGAAGAAAAGAGACCAGAGAGGAAGAAGAGTGGAGACCACAGCCAGAGGGGAGACCAGAGAGCAAGAAGAGAGGAGAACACAGAGAGCAAGAAGAGAGGAGAACACAGAGGAAGAAGAGAGACCAGAGAGGAAGAAGAGAGGAGACCACAGAGCCAGAGGGAAGACCAGAGAGCAAGAAGAGAGGAGAACACAGAGAGCAAGAAGAGAGGAGAACACAGAGGAAGAAGAGAGACCAGAGAAGAAGAAGAGAGGAGAAGACAGAGGAAGAAGAGAGGACACCAGAGAGGAAGAAGAGAGGAGACCACAGAGCCAGAGGGGAGACCAGAGAGAAAGAAGAGAGGAGACCACAGAGGAAGAAAAGAGACCAGAGAGGAAGAAGAGAGGAGACCACAGAGCAGGGGGGAGACCAGAGAGAAAGAAGAGAGGACACCAGAGAGAAAGAAGAGAGGAGAACACAGAGGAAGAAGAGAGGAGAACACAGAGCCAGAGGGGAGACCAGAGAGCAAGAAGAGAGGACACCAGAGAGAAAGAAGAGAGGATACCAGAGAGAAAGAAGAGAGGAGACCAGAGAGGAAGAAGAGAGGAGACCAGAGAGCAAGAAGAGAGGAGAACACAGAGGAAGAAGAGAGGAGAACACAGAGCCAGAGGGGAGACCAGAGAGCAAGAAGAGAGGACACCAGAGAGAAAGAAGAGAGGAGACCAGAGAGGAAGAAGAGAGGAGAACACAGAGAGCAAGAAGAGAGGAGAACACAGAGGAAGAAGAGAGACCAGAGAGGAAGAAGAGAGGAGACCACAGAGCCAGAGGGGAGACCAGAGAGCAAGAAGAGAGGAGAACACAGAGGAAGAAGAGAGGCCAGAGAGGAAGAAGGGAGGAGACCACAGAGGAAGAAGAGAGGAGAACACAGAGCCAGAGGGGAGACCAGAGAGCAAGAAGAGAGGAAACCAGAGACAAAGAAGAGAGGAGACCAGAGAGAAAGAAGAGAGGAGAACACAGAGGAAGAAGAGAGGACACCAGAGAGGAAGAAGAGAGGAGACCACAGAGCCAGAGGGGAGACCAGAGAGCAAGAAGGAGAACACAGAGGAAGAAGAGAGGAGACCAGAGAGAAAGAAGAGAGGAGACCAGAGAGGAAGAAGAGAGGAGACCACAGAGCCAGAGGGGAGACCAGAGAGAAAGAAATGATGAGACCAGAGAGGAAGAAGAGAGACCAGAGAGGAAGAAGAGAGGAGAACAGAGAGGAAGAAGAGAGACCAGAGAAGAAGAAGAGAGGAGAACACAAAGGAAGAAGAGATACCAGAGAGGAAGAAGAGAGGAGACCACAGAGAAAGAAGAGAGGAGACCAGAGAGCAAGAAGAGAGGAAGAAGAGAGGAGAACACAGAGGAAGAAGAGAGACGAGAGAGGAAGAAGAGAGGAGACCACAGAGAAGAAGAGAGGAGACCGGAGAGCAAGAAGAGAGGAGAACACAGAGGAAGAAGAGACCAGAGAGGAAGAAGAGAGGAGACCACAGAGGAAGAAAAGAGATCAGAGAGGAAGAAGAGAGGAGACCACAGAGCCAGAGGGGAGACCAGAGAGCAAGAAGAGAGGAGAACACAGAGAGCAAGAAGAGAGGAGAACACAGAGGAAGAAGAGAGACCAGAGAGGAAGAAGAGAGGAGACCACAGAGCCAGAGGGTAGACCAGAGAGCAAGAAGAGAGGAGAACACAGAGGAAGAAGAGAGACCAGACAGGAAGAAGAGAGGAGACCACAGAGCCAGAGGGGAGACCAGAGAGCAAGAAGAGAGGAGAACACAGAGGAAGAAGAGAGACCAGAGAGGAAGAAGAGAGGAGACCACAGAGCCAGAGGGGAGACAAGAGAGGAAGAAGAGAGGGGAGACCAGAGAGCAAGAAGAGAGACCAGAGAGGAAGAAGAGAGGAGACCACAGAGGAAGAAAAGAGACCAGAGAGGAAGAAGAGAGGAGACCACAGAGCCAGAAGGGAGACCAGAGAGCAAGAAGAGAGGACAACACAGAGAGCAAGAAGAGAGGAGAACAGAGAGGAACAAGAGAGACCAGAGAGAAAGAAGAGAGGAGACCACAGAGGAAGAAGAGAGACCAGAGAGGAAGAAGAGAGAGACCACAGAGCCAGAGGGGAGACCAGAGAGAAAGAAAAGAGGAGAACACAGAGGAAGAAGAGACACCAGAGAGGAAGAAGGGAGGAGACCACAGAGGAAGAAAAGAGACCATAGAGGAAGAAGAGAGGAGACCAAAGAGCCAGAGGAGAGACCAGAGAGCAAGATGAGAGGAGACCAGAGAGCAAGAAGGGAGGAGACCAGAGAGGAAGAAGACAGGAGAACACAGAGGAAGAAGAGAGACCAGAGAGGAAGAAAAGAGGAGACCACAGAGAAAGAAGAGAGGAGACCAGAGAGGAAGAAGAGAGGAGACCAAAGAGCCAGAGGAGAGACCAGAGAGCAAGATGAGAGGAGACCAGAGAGCAAGAAGGGAGGAGACCAGAGAGGAAGAAGACAGGAGAACACAGAGGAAGAAGAGAGACCAGAGAGGAAGAAGAGAGGAGACCACAGAGAAAGAAGAGAGGAGACCAGAGAGGAAGAAGAGGAGACCAGAGAGGAAGAAGAGAGGAGAACACAGAGGAAGAAGAGAGACCAGAGAGGAAGAAGAGAGGAGAACACAGAGGAAGAAGAGAGACCAGAGAGCAAGAAGATAGGAGACCAGAGAGGAAGAAGAGAGGAGACCAGAGAGCAAGAAGAGAGGAGAACACAGAGGAAGAAGAGAGACCAGAGAGGAAGAAGAGAGGAGAACACAGAGGAAGAAAAGAGACCAGAGAGGAAGAAGAGTGGAGACCACAGCCAGAGGGGAGACCAGAGAGCAAGAAGAGAGGAGAACACAGAGAGCAAGAAGAGAGGAGAACACAGAGGAAGAAGAGAGACCAGAGAGGAAGAAGAGAGGAGACCACAGAGCCAGAGGGAAGACCAGAGAGCAAGAAGAGAGGAGAACACAGAGAGCAAGAAGAGAGGAGAACACAGAGGAAGAAGAGAGACCAGAGAAGAAGAAGAGAGGAGAAGACAGAGGAAGAAGAGAGGACACCAGAGAGGAAGAAGAGAGGAGACCACAGAGCCAGAGGGGAGACCAGAGAGAAAGAAGAGAGGAGACCACAGAGGAAGAAAAGAGACCAGAGAGGAAGAAGAGAGGAGACCACAGAGCAGGGGGGAGACCAGAGAGAAAGAAGAGAGGACACCAGAGAGAAAGAAGAGAGGAGAACACAGAGGAAGAAGAGAGGAGAACACAGAGCCAGAGGGGAGACCAGAGAGCAAGAAGAGAGGACACCAGAGAGAAAGAAGAGAGGATACCAGAGAGAAAGAAGAGAGGAGACCAGAGAGGAAGAAGAGAGGAGACCAGAGAGCAAGAAGAGAGGAGAACACAGAGGAAGAAGAGAGGAGAACACAGAGCCAGAGGGGAGACCAGAGAGCAAGAAGAGAGGACACCAGAGAGAAAGAAGAGAGGAGACCAGAGAGGAAGAAGAGAGGAGAACACAGAGAGCAAGAAGAGAGGAGAACACAGAGGAAGAAGAGAGACCAGAGAGGAAGAAGAGAGGAGACCACAGAGCCAGAGGGGAGACCAGAGAGCAAGAAGAGAGGAGAACACAGAGAGCAAGAAGAGAGGAGAACACAGAGGAAGAAGAGAGACCAGAGAAGAAGAAGAGAGGAGAAGACAGAGGAAGAAGAGAGGACACCAGAGAGGAAGAAGAGAGGAGACCACAGAGCCAGAGGGGAGACCAGAGAGCAAGAAGAGAGGAGACCAGAGAGGAAGAAGAGAGGAGACCACAGAGCCAGAGGGGAGACCAGAGAGAAAGAAGAGAGGACACCAGAGAGAAAGAAGAGAGGAGAACACAGAGGAAGAAGAGAGGAGAACACAGAGCCAGAGGGGAGACCAGAGAGCAAGAACAGAGGACACCAGAGAGAAAGAACAGAGGAGACCAGAGAGAAAGAAGAGAGGAGAACACTGAGGAAGAAGAGAGACCAGAGAGGAAGAAGAGAGCAGACCACAGAGTCAGAGGGGAGACCATAGAGAAAGAAGAGAGGAGACCACAGAGCCAGAGGGGAGACCAGAGAGAAAGAAAAGAGGAGAACACAGAGGAAGAAGAGACACCAGAGAGGAAGAAGGGAGGAGACCACAGAGGAAGAAAAGAGACCATAGAGGAAGAAGAGAGGAGACCAAAGAGCCAGAGGAGAGACCAGAGAGCAAGATGAGAGGAGACCAGAGAGCAAGAAGGGAGGAGACCAGAGAGGAAGAAGACAGGAGAACACAGAGGAAGAAGAGAGACCAGAGAGGAAGAAAAGAGGAGACCACAGAGAAAGAAGAGAGGAGACCAGAGAGGAAGAAGAGAGGAGACCAAAGAGCCAGAGGAGAGACCAGAGAGCAAGATGAGAGGAGACCAGAGAGCAAGAAGGGAGGAGACCAGAGAGGAAGAAGACAGGAGAACACAGAGGAAGAAGAGAGACCAGAGAGGAAGAAGAGAGGAGACCACAGAGAAAGAAGAGAGGAGACCAGAGAGGAAGAAGAGGAGACCAGAGAGGAAGAAGAGAGGAGAACACAGAGGAAGAAGAGAGACCAGAGAGGAAGAAGAGAGGAGAACACAGAGGAAGAAGAGAGACCAGAGAGCAAGAAGATAGGAGACCAGAGAGGAAGAAGAGAGGAGACCAGAGAGCAAGAAGAGAGGAGAACACAGAGGAAGAAGAGAGACCAGAGAGGAAGAAGAGAGTTGACCACAGAGGAAGAAAAGAGACCAGAGAGGAAGAAGAGTGGAGACCACAGCCAGAGGGGAGACCAGAGAGCAAGAAGAGAGGAGAACACAGAGAGCAAGAAGAGAGGAGAACACAGAGGAAGAAGAGAGACCAGAGAGGAAGAAGAGAGGAGACCACAGAGCCAGAGGGAAGACCAGAGAGCAAGAAGAGAGGAGAACACAGAGAGCAAGAAGAGAGGAGAACACAGAGGAAGAAGAGAGACCAGAGAAGAAGAAGAGAGGAGAAGACAGAGGAAGAAGAGAGGACACCAGAGAGGAAGAAGAGAGGAGACCACAGAGCCAGAGGGGAGACCAGAGAGAAAGAAGAGAGGAGACCACAGAGGAAGAAAAGAGACCAGAGAGGAAGAAGAGAGGAGACCACAGAGCAGGGGGGAGACCAGAGAGAAAGAAGAGAGGACACCAGAGAGAAAGAAGAGAGGAGAACACAGAGGAAGAAGAGAGGAGAACACAGAGCCAGAGGGGAGACCAGAGAGCAAGAAGAGAGGACACCAGAGAGAAAGAAGAGAGGATACCAGAGAGAAAGAAGAGAGGAGACCAGAGAGGAAGAAGAGAGGAGACCAGAGAGCAAGAAGAGAGGAGAACACAGAGGAAGAAGAGAGGAGAACACAGAGCCAGAGGGGAGACCAGAGAGCAAGAAGAGAGGACACCAGAGAGAAAGAAGAGAGGAGACCAGAGAGGAAGAAGAGAGGAGAACACAGAGAGCAAGAAGAGAGGAGAACACAGAGGAAGAAGAGAGACCAGAGAGGAAGAAGAGAGGAGACCACAGAGCCAGAGGGGAGACCAGAGAGCAAGAAGAGAGGAGAACACAGAGAGCAAGAAGAGAGGAGAACACAGAGGAAGAAGAGAGACCAGAGAAGAAGAAGAGAGGAGAAGACAGAGGAAGAAGAGAGGACACCAGAGAGGAAGAAGAGAGGAGACCACAGAGCCAGAGGGGAGACCAGAGAGCAAGAAGAGAGGAGACCAGAGAGGAAGAAGAGAGGAGACCACAGAGCCAGAGGGGAGACCAGAGAGAAAGAAGAGAGGACACCAGAGAGAAAGAAGAGAGGAGAACACAGAGGAAGAAGAGAGGAGAACACAGAGCCAGAGGGGAGACCAGAGAGCAAGAACAGAGGACACCAGAGAGAAAGAACAGAGGAGACCAGAGAGAAAGAAGAGAGGAGAACACAGAGGAAGAAGAGAGACCAGAGAGGAAGAAGAGAGCAGACCACAGAGTCAGAGGGGAGACCATAGAGAAAGAAGAGAGGAGACCACAGAGGAAGAAAAGAGACCATAGAGGAAGAAGAGAGGAGACCAAAGAGCCAGAGGGGAGACCAGAGAGCAAGAAGAGAGGAGACCAGAGAGCAAGAAGAGAGGAGACCAGAGAGGAAGAAGAGGGGAGAACACAGAGGAAGAAGAGAGACCAGAGAGGAAGAAGAGAGGAGACCACAGAGAAAGAAGAGAGGAGACCAGAGAGGAAGAATTGAGGAGAACACAGAGGAAGAAGAGAGGAGAACACAGAGGAAGAAGAGAGACCAGAGAGGAAGAAGAGAGGAGAACACAGAGGAAGAAGAGAGACCAGAGAGCAAGATGAGAGGAGAACACAGAGGAAGAAGAGAGACCAGAGAGGAAGAAGAGAGGAGAACACGGAGAGCAAGAAGAGAGGAGAACACAGAGGAAGAAGAGAGACCAGAGAGGAAGAAGAGGGGAGACCACAGAGCCAGAGGGGAGACCAGAGAGCAAGAAGAGAGGAGAACACGGAGAGCAAGAAGAGAGGAGAACACAGAGGAAGAAGAGAGACCAGAGAGGAAGAAGAGGGGAGACCACAGAGCCAGAGGGGAGACCAGAGAGCAAGAAGAGAGGAGAACACAGAGAGGAAGAAGAGAGGAGAACACAGAGGAAGAAGAGAGACCAGAGAAGAAGAAGAGAGGAGAACAGAGAGGAAGAAGAGAGACCAGAGAGAAAGAAGAGACGAATCCACAGAGAGATAAGAGAGGAGTCCAGAGAAAGTAGAGAGGAGACCACAGAGGAAGAAGGACCAGAGAAGAAGAAGAGAGGAGACCACAGAGGAAGAAAAGAGACCAGAGAGGAAGAAGAGAGGAGACCACAGAGCCAGAGGGGAGACCAGAGAGCAAGAAGAGAGGAGAACACAGAGAGCAAGAAGAGAGGAGAACACAGAGGAACAAGAGAGACCAGAGAGCAAGAAGAGAGGAGAACACAGAGGAAGAAGAGAGACCAGAGAGGAAGAAGGGAGGAGACCACAGAGGAAGAAGAGAGGAGAACACAGAGCCAGAGGGGAGACCAGAGAGCAAGAAGAGAGGAGACCAGAGACAAAGAAGAGAGGAGACCAGAGAGAAAGAAGAGAGGAGAACACAGAGGAAGAAGAGAGGAAACCAGAGAGGAAGAAGAGAGGAGACCACAGAGTCAGAGGGGAGACCAGAGAGAAAGAAGAGAGGAGAACACAGAGGAAGAAGAGAGGAGACCAGAGAGGAAGAAGAGAGGAGACCAGAGAGGAAGAAGAGAGGAGACCACAGAGCCAGAGCGGAGACCAGAGAGCAAGAAGAGAGGACACCAGAGAGAAAGAAGAAAGGATACCAGAGAGAAAGAAGAGAGGAGACCAGAGAGGAAGAAGAGAGGAGACCAGAGAGCAAGAAGAGAGGAGAACACAGAGGAAGAAGAGAGGAGAACACAGAGCCAGAGGGGAGACCAGAGAGCAAGAAGAGAGGACACCAGAGAGAAAGAAGAGAGGAGACCAGAGAGGAAGAAGAGAGGAGAACACAGAGAGCAAGAAGAGAGGAGAACACAGAGGAAGAAGAGAGACCAGAGAGGAAGAAGAGAGGAGACCACAGAGCCAGAGGGGAGACCAGAGAGCAAGAAGAGAGGAGACCAGAGAGGAAGAAGAGAGGAGACCACAGAGCCAGAGGGGAGACCAGAGAGAAAGAAGAGAGGACACCAGAGAGAAAGAAGAGAGGAGAACACAGAGGAAGAAGAGAGGAGAACACAGAGCCAGAGGGGAGACCAGAGAGCAAGAACAGAGGACACCAGAGAGAAAGAACAGAGGAGACCAGAGAGAAAGAAGAGAGGAGAACACAGAGGAAGAAGAGAGACCAGAGAGGAAGAAGAGAGCAGACCACAGAGTCAGAGGGGAGACCATAGAGAAAGAAGAGAGGAGACCACAGAGGAAGAAAAGAGACCATAGAGGAAGAAGAGAGGAGACCAAAGAGCCAGAGGGGAGACCAGAGAGCAAGAAGAGAGGAGACCAGAGAGCAAGAAGAGAGGAGACCAGAGAGGAAGAAGAGGGGAGAACACAGAGGAAGAAGAGAGACCAGAGAGGAAGAAGAGAGGAGACCACAGAGAAAGAAGAGAGGAGACCAGAGAGGAAGAATTGAGAAGAACACAGAGGAAGAAGAGAGGAGAACACAGAGGAAGAAGAGAGACCAGAGAGGAAGAAGAGAGGAGAACACAGAGGAAGAAGAGAGACCAGAGAGGAAGAAGAGCGGAGACCACAGAGCCAGAGGGGAGACCAGAGAGCAAGAAGAGAGGAGAACACGGAGAGCAAGAAGAGAGGAGAACACAGAGGAAGAAGAGAGACCAGAGAGGAAGAAGAGGGGAGACCACAGAGCCAGAGGGGAGACCAGAGAGCAAGAAGAGAGGAGAACACAGAGAGCAAGAAGAGAGGAGAACACAGAGGAAGAAGAGAGACCAGAGAAGAAGAAGAGAGGAGAACAGAGAGGAAGAAGAGAGACCAGAGAGAAAGAAGAGACGAATCCACAGAGAGATAAGAGAGGAGTCCAGAGAAAGTAGAGAGGAGACCACAGAGGAAGAAGGACCAGAGAAGAAGAAGAGAGGAGACCACAGAGGAAGAAAAGAGACCAGAGAGGAAGAAGAGAGGAGACCACAGAGCCAGAGGGGAGACCAGAGAGCAAGAAGAGAGGAGAACACAGAGAGCAAGAAGAGAGGAGAACACAGAGGAACAAGAGAGACCAGAGAGCAAGAAGAGAGGAGAACACAGAGGAAGAAGAGAGACCAGAGAGGAAGAAGGGAGGAGACCACAGAGGAAGAAGAGAGGAGAACACAGAGCCAGAGGGGAGACCAGAGAGCAAGAAGAGAGGAGACCAGAGAGGAAGAAGAGAGGACACCAGAGAGAAAGAAGAGAGGAGAACACAGAGGAAGAAGAGAGGAGAACACAGAGCCAGAGGGGACACCAGAGAGCAAGACGAGAGGACACCAGAGAGAAAGAACAAAGGAGACCAGAGAGAAAGAAGAGAGGAGAACACAGAGGAAGAAGAGAGACCAGAGAGGAAGAAGAGAGGAGACCACAGAGTCAGAGGGGAGACCATAGAGAAAGAAGAGAGGAGACCACAGAGGAAGAAAAGAGACCATAGAGGAAGAAGAGAGGAGACCAAAGAGCCAGAGGGGAGACCAGAGAGCAAGAAGAGAGGAGACCAGAGAGCAAGAAGAGAGGAGAACACAGAGGAAGAAGAGAGACCAGAGAGGAAGAAGAGAGGAGACCACAGAGGAAGAAAAGAGACCAGAGAGGAAGAAGAGTGGAGACCACAGCCAGAGGGGAGACCAGAGAGCAAGAAGAGAGGAGAACACAGAGAGCAAGAAGAGAGGAGAACACAGAGGAAGAAGAGAGACCAGAGAGGAAGAAGAGGGGAGACCACAGAGCCAGAGGGGAGACCAGAGAGCAAGAAGAGAGGAGAACACATAGAGCAAGAAGAGAGGAGAACACAGAGGAAGAAGAGAGACCAGAGAAGAAGAAGAGAGGAGAACACAGAGGAAGAAGAGAGACCAGAGAGAAAGAAGAGACGAATCCACAGAGAGATAAGAGAGGAGTCCAGAGAAAGTAGAGAGGAGACCACAGAGGAAGAAGGGAGACCAGAGAGGAAGAAGAGAGGAGACCACAGAGGAAGAAAAGAGACCAGAGAGGAAGAAGAGAGGAGACCACAGAGCCAGAGGGGAGACCAGAGAGCAAGATGAGAGGAGAACACAGAGAGCAAGAAGAGAGGAGAACACAGAGGAACAAGAGAGACCAGAGAGAAAGAAGAGAGGAGACCACAGAGGAAGAAGAGAGACCAGAAAGGAAGAAGAGAGGAGACCAGAGAGGAAGAAGAGAGGAAACCACAGAGCCAGAGGGGAGACCAGAGAGAAAGAAGAGAGGATACCAGAGAGAAAGAAGAGAGGAGACCAGAGAGGAAGAAGAGAGGAGACCAGAGAGCAAGAAGAGAGGAGAACACAGAGGAAGAAGAGAGACCAGAGAGGAAGAAGAGAGGAGACCACAGAACCAGAGGGGAGACCAGAGAGCAAGAAGAGAGGAGAACACAGAGGAAGAAGAGAGACCAGAGAGGAAGAAGAGAGGAGACCACAGAGCCAGAGGGGAGACCAGAGAGCAAGAAGAGAGGAGAACACAGAGGAAGAAGAGAGACCAGAGAGGAAGAAGAGAGGAGACCACAGAGCCAGAGGGGAGACAAGAGAGGAAGAAGAGAGGGGAGACCAGAGAGCAAGAAGAGAGACCAGAGAGGAAGAAGAGAGGAGACCACAGAGGAAGAAAAGAGACCAGAGAGGAAGAAGAGAGGAGACCACAGAGCCAGAAGGGAGACCAGAGAGCAAGAAGAGAGGACAACACAGAGAGCAAGAAGAGAGGAGAACACAGAGGAACAAGAGAGACCAGAGAGAAAGAAGAGAGGAGACCACAGAGGAAGAAGAGAGACCAGAGAGGAAGAAGAGAGAGACCACAGAGCCAGAGGGGAGACCAGAGAGAAAGAAAAGAGGAGAACACAGAGGAAGAAGAGACACCAGAGAGGAAGAAGGGAGGAGACCACAGAGGAAGAAAAGAGACCATAGAGGAAGAAGAGAGGAGACCAAAGAGCCAGAGGAGAGACCAGAGAGCAAGATGAGAGGAGACCAGAGAGCAAGAAGGGAGGAGACCAGAGAGGAAGAAGACAGGAGAACACAGAGGAAGAAGAGAGACCAGAGAGGAAGAAAAGAGGAGACCACAGAGAAAGAAGAGAGGAGACCAGAGAGGAAGAAGAGAGGAGACCAAAGAGCCAGAGGAGAGACCAGAGAGCAAGATGAGAGGAGACCAGAGAGCAAGAAGGGAGGAGACCAGAGAGGAAGAAGACAGGAGAACACAGAGGAAGAAGAGAGACCAGAGAGGAAGAAGAGAGGAGACCACAGAGAAAGAAGAGAGGAGACCAGAGAGGAAGAAGAGGAGACCAGAGAGGAAGAAGAGAGGAGAACACAGAGGAAGAAGAGAGACCAGAGAGGAAGAAGAGAGGAGAACACAGAGGAAGAAGAGAGACCAGAGAGCAAGAAGATAGGAGACCAGAGAGGAAGAAGAGAGGAGACCAGAGAGCAAGAAGAGAGGAGAACACAGAGGAAGAAGAGAGACCAGAGAGGAAGAAGAGAGTTGACCACAGAGGAAGAAAAGAGACCAGAGAGGAAGAAGAGTGGAGACCACAGCCAGAGGGGAGACCAGAGAGCAAGAAGAGAGGAGAACACAGAGAGCAAGAAGAGAGGAGAACACAGAGGAAGAAGAGAGACCAGAGAGGAAGAAGAGAGGAGACCACAGAGCCAGAGGGAAGACCAGAGAGCAAGAAGAGAGGAGAACACAGAGAGCAAGAAGAGAGGAGAACACAGAGGAAGAAGAGAGACCAGAGAAGAAGAAGAGAGGAGAAGACAGAGGAAGAAGAGAGGACACCAGAGAGGAAGAAGAGAGGAGACCACAGAGCCAGAGGGGAGACCAGAGAGAAAGAAGAGAGGAGACCACAGAGGAAGAAAAGAGACCAGAGAGGAAGAAGAGAGGAGACCACAGAGCAGGGGGGAGACCAGAGAGAAAGAAGAGAGGACACCAGAGAGAAAGAAGAGAGGAGAACACAGAGGAAGAAGAGAGGAGAACACAGAGCCAGAGGGGAGACCAGAGAGCAAGAAGAGAGGACACCAGAGAGAAAGAAGAGAGGATACCAGAGAGAAAGAAGAGAGGAGACCAGAGAGGAAGAAGAGAGGAGACCAGAGAGCAAGAAGAGAGGAGAACACAGAGGAAGAAGAGAGGAGAACACAGAGCCAGAGGGGAGACCAGAGAGCAAGAAGAGAGGACACCAGAGAGAAAGAAGAGAGGAGACCAGAGAGGAAGAAGAGAGGAGAACACAGAGAGCAAGAAGAGAGGAGAACACAGAGGAAGAAGAGAGACCAGAGAGGAAGAAGAGAGGAGACCACAGAGCCAGAGGGGAGACCAGAGAGCAAGAAGAGAGGAGAACACAGAGAGCAAGAAGAGAGGAGAACACAGAGGAAGAAGAGAGACCAGAGAAGAAGAAGAGAGGAGAAGACAGAGGAAGAAGAGAGGACACCAGAGAGGAAGAAGAGAGGAGACCACAGAGCCAGAGGGGAGACCAGAGAGCAAGAAGAGAGGAGACCAGAGAGGAAGAAGAGAGGAGACCACAGAGCCAGAGGGGAGACCAGAGAGAAAGAAGAGAGGACACCAGAGAGAAAGAAGAGAGGAGAACACAGAGGAAGAAGAGAGGAGAACACAGAGCCAGAGGGGAGACCAGAGAGCAAGAACAGAGGACACCAGAGAGAAAGAACAGAGGAGACCAGAGAGAAAGAAGAGAGGAGAACACAGAGGAAGAAGAGAGACCAGAGAGGAAGAAGAGAGGAGACCACAGAGTCAGAGGGGAGACCATAGAGAAAGAAGAGAGGAGACCACAGAGGAAGAAAAGAGACCATAGAGGAAGAAGAGAGGAGACCAAAGAGCCAGAGGGGAGACCAGAGAGCAAGAAGAGAGGAGACCAGAGAGCAAGAAGAGAGGAGACCAGAGAGGAAGAAGAGGGGAGAACACAGAGGAAGAAGAGAGACCAGAGAGGAAGAAGAGAGGAGACCACAGAGAAAGAAGAGAGGAGACCAGAGAGGAAAAATTGAGGAGAACACAGAGGAAGAAGAGAGGAGAACACAGAGGAAGAAGAGAGACCAGAGAGGAAGAAGAGAGGAGAACACAGAGGAAGAAGAGAGACCAGAGAGCAAGATGAGAGGAGAACACAGAGGAAGAAGAGAGACCAGAGAGGAAGAAGAGAGGAGACCACAGAGGAAGAAAAGAGACCAGAGAGGAAGAAGAGTGGAGACCACAGCCAGAGGGGAGACCAGAGAGCAAGAAGAGAGGAGAACACGGAGAGCAAGAAGAGAGGAGAACACAGAGGAAGAAGAGAGACCAGAGAGGAAGAAGAGGGGAGACCACAGAGCCAGAGGGGAGACCAGAGAGCAAGAAGAGAGGAGAACACAGAGAGCAAGAAGAGAGGAGAACACAGAGGAAGAAGAGAGACCAGAGAAGAAGAAGAGAGGAGAACAGAGAGGAAGAAGAGAGACCAGAGAGAAAGAAGAGACGAATCCACAGAGAGATAAGAGAGGAGTCCAGAGAAAGTAGAGAGGAGACCACAGAGGAAGAAGGACCAGAGAGGAAGAAGAGAGGAGACCACAGAGGAAGAAAAGAGACCAGAGAGGAAGAAGAGAGGAGACCACAGAGCCAGAGGGGAGACCAGAGAGCAAGAAGAGAGGAGAACACAGAGAGCAAGAAGAGAGGAGAACACAGAGGAAGAAGAGAGACCAGAGAGGAAGAAGGGAGGAGACCACAGAGGAAGAAGAGAGGAGAACACAGAGCCAGAGGGGAGACCAGAGAGCAAGAAGAGAGGAGACCAGAGACAAAGAAGAGAGGAGACCAGAGAGAAAGAAGAGAGGAGAACACAGAGGAAGAAGAGAGGACACCAGAGAGGAAGAAGAGAAGAGACCACAGAGCCAGAGGGGAGACCAGAGAGAAAGAAGAGAGGAGAACACAGAGGAAGAAGAGAGGAGACCAGAGAGGAAGAAGAGAGGAGACCAGAGAGGAAGAAGAGAGGAGACCACAGAGCCAGAGCGGAGACCAGAGAGAAAGAAGAGAGGACACCAGAGAGAAAGAAGAGAGGAGAACACAGAGGAAGAAGAGAGGAGAACACAGAGCCAGAGGGGAGACCAGAGAGCAAGACGAGAGGACACCAGAGAGAAAGAACAAAGGAGACCAGAGAGAAAGAAGAGAGGAGAACACAGAGGAAGAAGAGAGACCAGAGAGGAAGAAGAGAGGAGACCACAGAGTCAGAGGGGAGACCATAGAGAAAGAAGAGAGGAGACCACAGAGGAAGAAAAGAGACCATAGAGGAAGAAGAGAGGAGACCAAAGAGCCAGAGGGGAGACCAGAGAGCAAGAAGAGAGGAGACCAGAGAGCAAGAAGAGAGGAGAACACAGAGGAAGAAGAGAGACCAGAGAGGAAGAAGAGAGGAGACCACAGAGGAAGAAAAGAGACCAGAGAGGAAGAAGGGTGGAGACCACAGCCAGAGGGGAGACCAGAGAGCAAGAAGAGAGGAGAACACAGAGAGCAAGAAGAGAGGAGAACACAGAGGAAGAAGAGAGACCAGAGAGGAAGAAGAGGGGAGACCACAGAGCCAGAGGGGAGACCAGAGAGCAAGAAGAGAGGAGAACACATAGAGCAAGAAGAGAGGAGAACACAGAGGAAGAAGAGAGACCAGAGAAGAAGAAGAGAGGAGAACACAGAGGAAGAAGAGAGACCAGAGAGAAAGAAGAGACGAATCCACAGAGAGATAAGAGAGGAGTCCAGAGAAAGTAGAGAGGAGACCACAGAGGAAGAAGGGAGACCAGAGAGGAAGAAGAGAGGAGACCACAGAGGAAGAAAAGAGACCAGAGAGGAAGAAGAGAGGAGACCACAGAGCCAGAGGGGAGACCAGAGAGCAAGATGAGAGGAGAACACAGAGAGCAAGAAGAGAGGAGAACACAGAGGAACAAGAGAGACCAGAGAGAAAGAAGAGAGGAGACCACAGAGGAAGAAGAGAGACCAGAAAGGAAGAAGAGAGGAGACCAGAGAGGAAGAAGAGAGGAGACCACAGAGCAAGAGGGGAGACCAGAGAGAAAGAAGAGAGGATACCAGAGAGAAAGAAGAGAGGAGACCAGAGAGGAAGAAGAGAGGAGACCAGAGAGCAAGAAGAGAGGAGAACACAGAGGAAGAAGAGAGACCAGAGAGGAAGAAGAGAGGAGACCACAGAACCAGAGGGGAGACCAGAGAGCAAGAAGAGAGGAGAACACAGAGGAAGAAGAGAGACCAGAGAGGAAGAAGAGAGGAGACCACAGAGGAAGAAAAGAGACCAGAGAGGAAGAAGAGTGGAGACCACAGCCAGAGGGGAGACCAGAGAGCAAGAAGAGAGGAGAACACAGAGAGCAAGAAGAGAGGAGAACACAGAGGAAGAA
The DNA here is from genome assembly GCF_029633865.1 of Lampris incognitus. Taxonomy (NCBI): domain Eukaryota; kingdom Metazoa; phylum Chordata; class Actinopteri; order Lampriformes; family Lampridae; genus Lampris; species Lampris incognitus. The sequence continues at coordinate 80,113,805 of NC_079211.1, read as the reverse complement.
GAGAGACCAGAGAGGAAGAAGAGAGGAGACCACAGAGCCAGAGGGAAGACCAGAGAGCAAGAAGAGAGGAGAACACAGAGAGCAAGAAGAGAGGAGAACACAGAGGAAGAAGAGAGACCAGAGAAGAAGAAGAGAGGAGAAGACAGAGGAAGAAGAGAGGACACCAGAGAGGAAGAAGAGAGGAGACCACAGAGCCAGAGGGGAGACCAGAGAGAAAGAAGAGAGGAGACCACAGAGGAAGAAAAGAGACCAGAGAGGAAGAAGAGAGGAGACCACAGAGCAGGGGGGAGGAGACCAGAGAGGAAGAAGACAGGAGAACACAGAGGAAGAAGAGAGACCAGAGAGGAAGAAAAGAGGAGACCACAGAGAAAGAAGAGAGGAGACCAGAGAGGAAGAAGAGAGGAGACCAAAGAGCCAGAGGGGAGACCAGAGAGCAAGATGAGAGGAGACCAGAGAGCAAGAAGGGAGGAGACCAGAGAGGAAGAAGACAGGAGAACACAGAGGAAGAAGAGAGACCAGAGAGGAAGAAGAGAGGAGACCACAGAGAAAGAAGAGAGGAGACCAGAGAGGAAGAAGAGGAGACCAGAGAGGAAGAAGAGAGGAGAACACAGAGGAAGAAGAGAGACCAGAGAGGAAGAAGAGAGGAGAACACAGAGGAAGAAGAGAGACCAGAGAGCAAGAAGATAGGAGACCAGAGAGGAAGAAGAGAGGAGACCAGAGAGCAAGAAGAGAGGAGAACACAGAGGAAGAAGAGAGACCAGAGAGGAAGAAGAGAGTTGACCACAGAGGAAGAAAAGAGACCAGAGAGGAAGAAGAGAGGAGACCACAGAGCCAGAGGGGAGACCAGAGAGCAAGAAGAGAGGAGAACACAGAGAGCAAGAAGAGAGGAGAACACAGAGGAAGAAGAGAGACCAGAGAAGAAGAAGAGAGGAGAAGACAGAGGAAGAAGAGAGGACACCAGAGAGGAAGAAGAGAGGAGACCACAGAGCCAGAGGGGAGACCAGAGAGCAAGAAGAGAGGAGACCAGAGAGGAAGAAGAGAGGAGACCACAGAGCCAGAGGGGAGACCAGAGAGAAAGAAGAGAGGACACCAGAGAGAAAGAAGAGAGGAGAACACAGAGGAAGAAGAGAGGAGAACACAGAGCCAGAGGGGAGACCAGAGAGCAAGAACAGAGGACACCAGAGAGAAAGAACAGAGGAGACCAGAGAGAAAGAAGAGAGGAGAACACAGAGGAAGAAGAGAGACCAGAGAGGAAGAAGAGAGGAGACCACAGAGTCAGAGGGGAGACCATAGAGAAAGAAGAGAGGAGACCACAGAGGAAGAAGAGAGACCAGAGAGCAAGATGAGAGGAGAACACAGAGGAAGAAGAGAGACCAGAGAGGAAGAAGAGAGGAGACCACAGAGGAAGAAAAGAGACCAGAGAGGAAGAAGAGTGGAGACCACAGCCAGAGGGGAGACCAGAGAGCAAGAAGAGAGGAGAACACGGAGAGCAAGAAGAGAGGAGAACACAGAGGAAGAAGAGAGACCAGAGAGGAAGAAGAGGGGAGACCACAGAGCCAGAGGGGAGACCAGAGAGCAAGAAGAGAGGAGAACACAGAGAGCAAGAAGAGAGGAGAACACAGAGGAAGAAGAGAGACCAGAGAAGAAGAAGAGAGGAGAACAGAGAGGAAGAAGAGAGACCAGAGAGAAAGAAGAGACGAATCCACAGAGAGATAAGAGAGGAGTCCAGAGAAAGTAGAGAGGAGACCACAGAGGAAGAAGGACCAGAGAGGAAGAAGAGAGGAGACCACAGAGGAAGAAAAGAGACCAGAGAGGAAGAAGAGAGGAGACCACAGAGCCAGAGGGGAGACCAGAGAGCAAGAAGAGAGGAGAACACAGAGAGCAAGAAGAGAGGAGAACACAGAGGAACAAGAGAGACCAGAGAGCAAGAAGAGAGGAGAACACAGAGGAAGAAGAGAGACCAGAGAGGAAGAAGGGAGGAGACCACAGAGGAAGAAGAGAGGAGAACACAGAGCCAGAGGGGAGACCAGAGAGCAAGAAGAGAGGAGACCAGAGACAAAGAAGAGAGGAGACCAGAGAGAAAGAAGAGAGGAGAACACAGAGGAAGAAGAGAGGACACCAGAGAGGAAGAAGAGAAGAGACCACAGAGCCAGAGGGGAGACCAGAGAGAAAGAAGAGAGGAGAACACAGAGGAAGAAGAGAGGAGACCAGAGAGGAAGAAGAGAGGAGACCAGAGAGGAAGAAGAGAGGAGACCACAGAGCCAGAGCGGAGACCAGAGAGAAAGAAGAGAGGACACCAGAGAGAAAGAAGAGAGGAGAACACAGAGGAAGAAGAGAGGAGAACACAGAGCCAGAGGGGAGACCAGAGAGCAAGACGAGAGGACACCAGAGAGAAAGAACAAAGGAGACCAGAGAGAAAGAAGAGAGGAGAACACAGAGGAAGAAGAGAGACCAGAGAGGAAGAAGAGAGGAGACCACAGAGTCAGAGGGGAGACCATAGAGAAAGAAGAGAGGAGACCACAGAGGAAGAAAAGAGACCATAGAGGAAGAAGAGAGGAGACCAAAGAGCCAGAGGGGAGACCAGAGAGCAAGAAGAGAGGAGACCAGAGAGCAAGAAGAGAGGAGAACACAGAGGAAGAAGAGAGACCAGAGAGGAAGAAGAGAGGAGACCACAGAGGAAGAAAAGAGACCAGAGAGGAAGAAGGGTGGAGACCACAGCCAGAGGGGAGACCAGAGAGCAAGAAGAGAGGAGAACACAGAGAGCAAGAAGAGAGGAGAACACAGAGGAAGAAGAGAGACCAGAGAGGAAGAAGAGGGGAGACCACAGAGCCAGAGGGGAGACCAGAGAGCAAGAAGAGAGGAGAACACATAGAGCAAGAAGAGAGGAGAACACAGAGGAAGAAGAGAGACCAGAGAAGAAGAAGAGAGGAGAACACAGAGGAAGAAGAGAGACCAGAGAGAAAGAAGAGACGAATCCACAGAGAGATAAGAGAGGAGTCCAGAGAAAGTAGAGAGGAGACCACAGAGGAAGAAGGGAGACCAGAGAGGAAGAAGAGAGGAGACCACAGAGGAAGAAAAGAGACCAGAGAGGAAGAAGAGAGGAGACCACAGAGCCAGAGGGGAGACCAGAGAGCAAGATGAGAGGAGAACACAGAGAGCAAGAAGAGAGGAGAACACAGAGGAACAAGAGAGACCAGAGAGAAAGAAGAGAGGAGACCACAGAGGAAGAAGAGAGACCAGAAAGGAAGAAGAGAGGAGACCAGAGAGGAAGAAGAGAGGAGACCACAGAGCAAGAGGGGAGACCAGAGAGAAAGAAGAGAGGATACCAGAGAGAAAGAAGAGAGGAGACCAGAGAGGAAGAAGAGAGGAGACCAGAGAGCAAGAAGAGAGGAGAACACAGAGGAAGAAGAGAGACCAGAGAGGAAGAAGAGAGGAGACCACAGAACCAGAGGGGAGACCAGAGAGCAAGAAGAGAGGAGAACACAGAGGAAGAAGAGAGACCAGAGAGGAAGAAGAGAGGAGACCACAGAGGAAGAAAAGAGACCAGAGAGGAAGAAGAGTGGAGACCACAGCCAGAGGGGAGACCAGAGAGCAAGAAGAGAGGAGAACACAGAGAGCAAGAAGAGAGGAGAACACAGAGGAAGAAGAGAGACCAGAGAGGAAGAAGAGAGGAGACCACAGAGCCAGAGGGAAGACCAGAGAGCAAGAAGAGAGGAGAACACAGAGAGCAAGAAGAGAGGAGAACACAGAGGAAGAAGAGAGACCAGAGAAGAAGAAGAGAGGAGAAGACAGAGGAAGAAGAGAGGACACCAGAGAGGAAGAAGAGAGGAGACCACAGAGCCAGAGGGGAGACCAGAGAGAAAGAAGAGAGGAGACCACAGAGGAAAAAAAAAGAGACCAGAGAGGAAGAAGAGAGGAGACCACAGAGCAGGGGGGAGGAGACCAGAGAGGAAGAAGACAGGAGAACACAGAGGAAGAAGAGAGACCAGAGAGGAAGAAAAGAGGAGACCACAGAGAAAGAAGAGAGGAGACCAGAGAGGAAGAAGAGAGGAGACCAAAGAGCCAGAGGAGAGACCAGAGAGCAAGATGAGAGGAGACCAGAGAGCAAGAAGGGAGGAGACCAGAGAGGAAGAAGACAGGAGAACACAGAGGAAGAAGAGAGACCAGAGAGGAAGAAGAGAGGAGACCACAGAGAAAGAAGAGAGGAGACCAGAGAGGAAGAAGAGGAGACCAGAGAGGAAGAAGAGAGGAGAACACAGAGGAAGAAGAGAGACCAGAGAGGAAGAAGAGAGGAGAACACAGAGGAAGAAGAGAGACCAGAGAGCAAGAAGATAGGAGACCAGAGAGGAAGAAGAGAGGAGACCAGAGAGCAAGAAGAGAGGAGAACACAGAGGAAGAAGAGAGACCAGAGAGGAAGAAGAGAGTTGACCACAGAGGAAGAAAAGAGACCAGAGAGGAAGAAGAGTGGAGACCACAGCCAGAGGGGAGACCAGAGAGCAAGAAGAGAGGAGAACACAGAGAGCAAGAAGAGAGGAGAACACAGAGGAAGAAGAGAGACCAGAGAGGAAGAAGAGAGGAGACCACAGAGCCAGAGGGAAGACCAGAGAGCAAGAAGAGAGGAGAACACAGAGAGCAAGAAGAGAGGAGAACACAGAGGAAGAAGAGAGACCAGAGAAGAAGAAGAGAGGAGAAGACAGAGGAAGAAGAGAGGACACCAGAGAGGAAGAAGAGAGGAGACCACAGAGCCAGAGGGGAGACCAGAGAGAAAGAAGAGAGGAGACCACAGAGGAAGAAAAGAGACCAGAGAGGAAGAAGAGAGGAGACCACAGAGCAGGGGGGAGACCAGAGAGAAAGAAGAGAGGACACCAGAGAGAAAGAAGAGAGGAGAACACAGAGGAAGAAGAGAGGAGAACACAGAGCCAGAGGGGAGACCAGAGAGCAAGAAGAGAGGACACCAGAGAGAAAGAAGAGAGGATACCAGAGAGAAAGAAGAGAGGAGACCAGAGAGGAAGAAGAGAGGAGACCAGAGAGCAAGAAGAGAGGAGAACACAGAGGAAGAAGAGAGGAGAACACAGAGCCAGAGGGGAGACCAGAGAGCAAGAAGAGAGGACACCAGAGAGAAAGAAGAGAGGAGACCAGAGAGGAAGAAGAGAGGAGAACACAGAGAGCAAGAAGAGAGGAGAACACAGAGGAAGAAGAGAGACCAGAGAGGAAGAAGAGAGGAGACCACAGAGCCAGAGGGGAGACCAGAGAGCAAGAAGAGAGGAGAACACAGAGAGCAAGAAGAGAGGAGAACACAGAGGAAGAAGAGAGACCAGAGAAGAAGAAGAGAGGAGAAGACAGAGGAAGAAGAGAGGACACCAGAGAGGAAGAAGAGAGGAGACCACAGAGCCAGAGGGGAGACCAGAGAGCAAGAAGAGAGGAGACCAGAGAGGAAGAAGAGAGAAGACCACAGAGCCAGAGGGGAGACCAGAGAGAAAGAAGAGAGGACACCAGAGAGAAAGAAGAGAGGAGAACACAGAGGAAGAAGAGAGGAGAACACAGAGCCAGAGGGGAGACCAGAGAGCAAGAACAGAGGACACCAGAGAGAAAGAACAGAGGAGACCAGAGAGAAAGAAGAGAGGAGAACACAGAGGAAGAAGAGAGACCAGAGAGGAAGAAGAGAGGAGACCACAGAGTCAGAGGGGAGACCATAGAGAAAGAAGAGAGGAGACCACAGAGGAAGAAAAGAGACCATAGAGGAAGAAGAGAGGAGACCAAAGAGCCAGAGGGGAGACCAGAGAGCAAGAAGAGAGGAGACCAGAGAGCAAGAAGAGAGGAGACCAGAGAGGAAGAAGAGGGGAGAACACAGAGGAAGAAGAGAGACCAGAGAGGAAGAAGAGAGGAGACCACAGAGAAAGAAGAGAGGAGACCAGAGAGGAAGAATTGAGGAGAACACAGAGGAAGAAGAGAGGAGAACACAGAGGAAGAAGAGAGACCAGAGAGGAAGAAGAGAGGAGAACACAGAGGAAGAAGAGAGACCAGAGAGCAAGATGAGAGGAGAACACAGAGGAAGAAGAGAGACCAGAGAGGAAGAAGAGAGGAGACCACAGAGGAAGAAAAGAGACCAGAGAGGAAGAAGAGTGGAGACCACAGCCAGAGGGGAGACCAGAGAGCAAGAAGAGAGGAGAACACGGAGAGCAAGAAGAGAGGAGAACACAGAGGAAGAAGAGAGACCAGAGAGGAAGAAGAGGGGAGACCACAGAGCCAGAGGGGAGACCAGAGAGCAAGAAGAGAGGAGAACACAGAGAGCAAGAAGAGAGGAGAACACAGAGGAAGAAGAGAGACCAGAGAAGAAGAAGAGAGGAGAACAGAGAGGAAGAAGAGAGACCAGAGAGAAAGAAGAGACGAATCCACAGAGAGATAAGAGAGGAGTCCAGAGAAAGTAGAGAGGAGACCACAAAGGAAGAAGGACCAGAGAGGAAGAAGAGAGGAGACCACAGAGGAAGAAAAGAGACCAGAGAGGAAGAAGAGAGGAGACCACAGAGCCAGAGGGGAGACCAGAGAGCAAGAAGAGAGGAGAACACAGAGAGCAAGAAGAGAGGAGAACACAGAGGAACAAGAGAGACCAGAGAGCAAGAAGAGAGGAGAACACAGAGGAAGAAGAGAGACCAGAGAGGAAGAAGGGAGGAGACCACAGAGGAAGAAGAGAGGAGAACACAGAGCCAGAGGGGAGACCAGAGAGCAAGAAGAGAGGAGACCAGAGACAAAGAAGAGAGGAGACCAGAGAGAAAGAAGAGAGGAGAACACAGAGGAAGAAGAGAGGACACCAGAGAGGAAGAAGAGAAGAGACCACAGAGCCAGAGGGGAGACCAGAGAGAAAGAAGAGAGGAGAACACAGAGGAAGAAGAGAGGAGACCAGAGAGGAAGAAGAGAGGAGACCAGAGAGGAAGAAGAGAGGAGACCACAGAGCCAGAGCGGAGACCAGAGAGAAAGAAGAGAGGACACCAGAGAGAAAGAAGAGAGGAGAACACAGAGGAAGAAGAGAGGAGAACACAGAGCCAGAGGGGAGACCAGAGAGCAAGACGAGAGGACACCAGAGAGAAAGAACAAAGGAGACCAGAGAGAAAGAAGAGAGGAGAACACAGAGGAAGAAGAGAGACCAGAGAGGAAGAAGAGAGGAGACCACAGAGTCAGAGGGGAGACCATAGAGAAAGAAGAGAGGAGACCACAGAGGAAGAAAAGAGACCAGAGAGGAAGAAGAGAGGAGACCAAAGAGCCAGAGGGGAGACCAGAGAGCAAGAAGAGAGGAGACCAGAGAGCAAGAAGAGAGGAGAACACAGAGGAAGAAGAGAGACCAGAGAGGAAGAAGAGAGGAGACCACAGAGGAAGAAAAGAGACCAGAGAGGAAGAAGGGTGGAGACCACAGCCAGAGGGGAGACCAGAGAGCAAGAAGAGAGGAGAACACAGAGAGCAAGAAGAGAGGAGAACACAGAGGAAGAAGAGAGACCAGAGAGGAAGAAGAGGGGAGACCACAGAGCCAGAGGGGAGACCAGAGAGCAAGAAGAGAGGAGAACACATAGAGCAAGAAGAGAGGAGAACACAGAGGAAGAAGAGAGACCAGAGAAGAAGAAGAGAGGAGAACACAGAGGAAGAAGAGAGACCAGAGAGAAAGAAGAGACGAATCCACAGAGAGATAAGAGAGGAGTCCAGAGAAAGTAGAGAGGAGACCACAGAGGAAGAAGGGAGACCAGAGAGGAAGAAGAGAGGAGACCACAGAGGAAGAAAAGAGACCAGAGAGGAAGAAGAGAGGAGACCACAGAGCCAGAGGGGAGACCAGAGAGCAAGATGAGAGGAGAACACAGAGAGCAAGAAGAGAGGAGAACACAGAGGAACAAGAGAGACCAGAGAGAAAGAAGAGAGGAGACCACAGAGGAAGAAGAGAGACCAGAAAGGAAGAAGAGAGGAGACCAGAGAGGAAGAAGAGCGGAGACCACAGAGCAAGAGGGGAGACCAGAGAGAAAGAAGAGAGGATACCAGAGAGAAAGAAGAGAGGAGACCAGAGAGGAAGAAGAGAGGAGACCAGAGAGCAAGAAGAGAGGAGAACACAGAGGAAGAAGAGAGACCAGAGAGGAAGAAGAGAGGAGACCACAGAACCAGAGGGGAGACCAGAGAGCAAGAAGAGAGGAGAACACAGAGGAAGAAGAGAGACCAGAGAGGAAGAAGAGAGGAGACCACAGAGCCAGAGGGGAGACCAGAGAGCAAGAAGAGAGGAGAACACAGAGGAAGAAGAGAGGAGACCACAGAGCCAGAGGGGAGACCAGCGAGGAAGAAGAGAGGAGACCAGAGAGCAAGAAGAGAGGAGAACACAGAGGAAGAAGAGAGACCAGAGAGAAAGAAGAGACGAATCCACAGAGAGAGAAGAGAGGAGTCCAGAGAAAGTAGAGAGGAGACCACAGAGGAAGAAGAGAGACCAGAGAGGAAGAAGAGAGGAGACCACAGAGCCAGAGGGGAGACCAGAGAGCAAGAAGAGAGGAAACCAGAGACAAAGAAGAGAGGAGACCAGAGAGAAAGAAGAGAGGAGAACACAGAGGAAGAAGAGAGGACACCAGAGAGGAAGAAGAGAGGAGACCACAGAGCCAGAGGGGAGACCAGAGAGCAAGAAGGAGAACACAGAGGAAGAAGAGAGGAGACCAGAGAGAAAGAAGAGAGGAGACCACAGAGCCAGAGGGGAGACCAGAGAGAAAGAAGAGAGGATACCAGAGAGAAAGAAGAGAGGAGACCAGAGAGGAAGAAGAGAGGAGACCACAGAGCCAGAGGGGAGACCAGAGAGAAAGAAGAGAGGATACCAGAGAGAAAGAAGAGAGGAGACCAGAGAGGAAGAAGAGAGGAGACCAGAGAGCAAGAAGAGAGGAGAACACAGAGGAAGAAGAGAGGACACCAGAGAGGAAGAAGAGAAGAGACCACAGAGCCAGAGGGGAGACCAGAGAGAAAGAAGAGAGGAGAACACAGAGGAAGAAGAGAGGAGACCAGAGAGGAAGAAGAGAGGAGACCAGAGAGGAAGAAGAGAGGAGACCACAGAGCCAGAGCGGAGACCAGAGAGAAAGAAGAGAGGACACCAGAGAGAAAGAAGAGAGGAGAACACAGAGGAAGAAGAGAGGATAACACAGAGCCAGAGGGGAGACCAGAGAGCAAGACGAGAGGACACCAGAGAGAAAGAACAAAGGAGACCAGAGAGAAAGAAGAGAGGAGAACACAGAGGAAGAAGAGAGACCAGAGAGGAAGAAGAGAGGAGACCACAGAGTCAGAGGGGAGACCATAGAGAAAGAAGAGAAGAGACCACAGAGGAAGAAAAGAGACCATAGAGGAAGAAGAGAGGAGACCAAAGAGCCAGAGGGGAGACCAGAGAGCAAGAAGAGAGGAGACCAGAGAGCAAGAAGAGAGGAGAACACAGAGGAAGAAGAGAGACCAGAGAGGAAGAAGAGAGGAGACCACAGAGGAAGAAAAGAGACCAGAGAGGAAGAAGGGTGGAGACCACAGCCAGAGGGGAGACCAGAGAGCAAGAAGAGAGGAGAACACAGAGAGCAAGAAGAGAGGAGAACACAGAGGAAGAAGAGAGACCAGAGAGGAAGAAGAGGGGAGACCACAGAGCCAGAGGGGAGACCAGAGAGCAAGAAGAGAGGAGAACACATAGAGCAAGAAGAGAGGAGAACACAGAGGAAGAAGAGAGACCAGAGAAGAAGAAGAGAGGAGAACACAGAGGAAGAAGAGAGACCAGAGAGAAAGAAGAGACGAATCCACAGAGAGATAAGAGAGGAGTCCAGAGAAAGTAGAGAGGAGACCACAGAGGAAGAAGGGAGACCAGAGAGGAAGAAGAGAGGAGACCACAGAGGAAGAAAAGAGACCAGAGAGGAAGAAGAGAGGAGACCACAGAGCCAGAGGGGAGACCAGAGAGCAAGATGAGAGGAGAACACAGAGAGCAAGAAGAGAGGAGAACACAGAGGAACAAGAGAGACCAAAGAGAAAGAAGAGAGGAGACCACAGAGGAAGAAGAGAGACCAGAAAGGAAGAAGAGAGGAGACCAGAGAGGAAGAAGAGAGGAGACCACAGAGCAAGAGGGGAGACCAGAGAGAAAGAAGAGAGGATACCATAGAGAAAGAAGAGAGGAGACCAGAGAGGAAGAAGAGAGGAGACCAGAGAGCAAGAAGAGAGGAGAACACAGAGGAAGAAGAGAGACCAGAGAGGAATAAGAGAGGAGACCACAGAACCAGAGGGGAGACCAGAGAGCAAGAAGAGAGGAGAACACAGAGGAAGAAGAGAGACCAGAGAGGAAGAAGAGAGGAGACCACAGAGCCAGAGGGGAGACCAGAGAGCAAGAAGAGAGGAGAACACAGAGGAAGAAGAGAGGAGACCACAGAGCCAGAGGGGAGACCAGCGAGGAAGAAGAGAGGAGACCAGAGAGCAAGAAGAGAGGAGAACACAGAGGAAGAAGAGAGACCAGAGAGAAAGAAGAGACGAATCCACAGAGAGAGAAGAGAGGAGTCCAGAGAAAGTAGAGAGGAGACCACAGAGGAAGAAGAGAGACCAGAGAGGAAGAAGAGAGGAGACCACAGAGCCAGAGGGGAGACCAGAGAGCAAGAAGAGAGGAAACCAGAGACAAAGAAGAGAGGAGACCAGAGAGAAAGAAGAGAGGAGAACACAGAGGAAGAAGAGAGGACACCAGAGAGGAAGAAGAGAGGAGACCACAGAGCCAGAGGGGAGACCAGAGAGCAAGAAGGAGAACACAGAGGAAGAAGAGAGGAGACCAGAGAGAAAGAAGAGAGGAGACCACAGAGCCAGAGGGGAGACCAGAGAGAAAGAAGAGAGGATACCAGAGAGAAAGAAGAGAGGAGACCAGAGAGGAAGAAGAGAGGAGACCACAGAGCCAGAGGGGAGACCAGAGAGAAAGAAGAGAGGATACCAGAGAGAAAGAAGAGAGGAGACCAGAGAGGAAGAAGAGAGGAGACCAGAGAGCAAGAAGAGAGGAGAACACAGAGGAAGAAGAGAGGACACCAGAGAGGAAGAAGAGAAGAGACCACAGAGCCAGAGGGGAGACCAGAGAGAAAGAAGAGAGGAGAACACAGAGGAAGAAGAGAGGAGACCAGAGAGGAAGAAGAGAGGAGACCAGAGAGGAAGAAGAGAGGAGACCACAGAGCCAGAGCGGAGACCAGAGAGAAAGAAGAGAGGACACCAGAGAGAAAGAAGAGAGGAGAACACAGACGAAGAAGAGAGGAGAACACAGAGCCAGAGGGGAGACCAGATAGCAAGACGAGAGGACACCAGAGAGAAAAGAACAAAGGAGACCAGAGAGAAAGAAGAGAGGAGAACACAGAGGAAGAAGAGAGACCAGAGAGGAAGAAGAGAGGAGACCACAGAGTCAGAGGGGAGACCATAGAGAAAGAAGAGAGGAGACCACAGAGGAAGAAAAGAGACCATAGAGGAAGAAGAGAGGAGACCAAAGAGCCAGAGGGGAGACCAGAGAACAAGAAGAGAGGAGACCAGAGAGCAAGAAGAGAGGAGAACACAGAGGAAGAAGAGAGACCAGTGAGGAAGAAGAGAGGAGACCACAGAGGAAGAAAAGATACCAGAGAGGAAGAAGGGTGGAGACCACAGCCAGAGGGGAGACCAGAGAGCAAGAAGAGAGGAGAACACAGAGAGCAAGAAGAGAGGAGAACACAGAGGAAGAAGAGAGACCAGAGAGGAAGAAGAGGGGAGACCACAGAGCCAGAGGGGAGACCAGAGAGCAAGAAGAGAGGAGAACACATAGAGCAAGAAGAGAGGAGAACACAGAGGAAGAAGAGAGACCAGAGAAGAAGAAGAGAGGAGAACACAGAGGAAGAAGAGAGACCAGAGAGAAAGAAGAGACGAATCCACAGAGAGATAAGAGAGGAGTCCAGAGAAAGTAGAGAGGAGACCACAGAGGAAGAAGGGAGACCAGAGAGGAAGAAGAGAGGAGACCACAGAGGAAGAAAAGAGACCAGAGAGGAAGAAGAGAGGAGACCACAGAGCCAGAGGGGAGACCAGAGAGCAAGATGAGAGGAGAACACAGAGAGCAAGAAGAGAGGAGAACACAGAGGAACAAGAGAGACCAGAGAGAAAGAAGAGAGGAGACCACAGAGGAAGAAGAGAGACCAGAAAGGAAGAAGAGAGGAGACCAGAGAGGAAGAAGAGAGGAGACCACAGAGCAAGAGGGGAGACCAGAGAGAAAGAAGAGAGGATACCAGAGAGAAAGAAGAGAGGAGACCAGAGAGGAAGAAGAGAGGAGACCAGAGAGCAAGAAGAGAGGAGAACACAGAGGAAGAAGAGAGACCAGAGAGGAAGAAGAGAGGAGACCACAGAACCAGAGGGGAGACCAGAGAGCAAGAAGAGAGGAGAACACAGAGGAAGAAGAGAGACCAGAGAGGAAGAAGAGAGGAGACCACAGAGCCAGAGGGGAGACCAGAGAGCAAGAAGAGAGGAGAACACAGAGGAAGAAGAGAGGAGACCACAGAGCCAGAGGGGAGACCAGAGAGGAAGAAGAGAGGAGACCAGAGAGCAAGAAGAGAGGAGAACACAGAGGAAGAAGAGAGACCAGAGAGAAAGAAGAGACGAATCCACAGAGAGAGAAGAGAGGAGTCCAGAGAAAGTAGAGAGGAGACCACAGAGGAAGAAGAGAGACCAGAGAGGAAGAAGAGAGGAGACCACAGAGCCAGAGGGGAGACCAGAGAGCAAGAAGAGAGGAGAACACAGAGAGCAAGAAGAGAGGAGAACACAGAGGAACAAGAGAGACCAGAGAGAAAGAAGAGAGGGGACCACAGAGGAAGAATAGAGACCAGAGAGGGAGAAGAGAGGAGACCACAGAGCCAGAGGGGAGACCAGAGAGAAAGAAGAGAGGAGAACACAGAGGAAGAAGAGAGACCTGAGAGGAAGAAGGGAGGAGACCACAGAGGAAGAAGAGAGGAGAACACAGAGCCAGAGGGGAGACCAGAGAGCAAGAAGAGAGGAAACCAGAGACAAAGAAGAGAGGAGACCAGAGAGAAAGAAGAGAGGAGAACACAGAAAGAGGACACCAGAGAGGAAGAAGAGAGGAGACCACAGAGCCAGAGGGGAGACCAGAGAGCAAGAAGGAGAACACAGAGGAAGAAGAGAGGAGACCAGAGAGAAAGAAGAGAGGAGACCACAGAGCCAGAGGGGAGACCAGAGAGAAAGAAGAGAGGATACCAGAGAGAAAGAAGAGAGGAGACCAGAGAGGAAGAAGAGAGGAGACCACAGAGCCAGAGGGGAGACCAGAGAGAAAGAAGAGAGGATACCAGAGAGAAAGAAGAGAGGAGACCAGAGAGGAAGAAGAGAGGAGACCAGAGAGCAAGAAGAGAGGAGAACACAGAGGAAGAAGAGAGGAGAACACAGAGCCAGAGGGGAGACCAGAGAACAAGAAGAGAGGACACCAGAGAGAAAGAAGAGAGGAGACCAGAGAGGAAGAAGAGAGGAGAACACAGAGAGCAAGAAGAGAGGAGAACACAGAGGAAGAAGAGAGACCAGAGAGGAAGAAGAGAGGAGACCACAGAGCCAGAGGGGAGACCAGAGAGCAAGAAGAGAGGAGAACACAGAGAGCAAGAAGAGAGGAGAACACAGAGGAAGAAGAGAGACCAGAGAAGAAGAAGAGAGGAGAAGACAGAGGAAGAAGAGAGGACACCAGAGAGGAAGAAGTGAGGAGACCACAGAGCCAGAGGGGAGACCAGAGAGCAAGAAGAGAGGAGACCAGAGAGGAAGAAGAGAGGAGACCACAGAGCCAGAGGGGAGACCAGAGAGGAAGAAGAGAGGACACCAGAGAGAAAGAAGAGAGGAGAACACAGAGGAAGAAGAGAGGAGAACACAGAGCCAGAGGGGAGACCAGAGAGCAAGAACAGAGGACACCAGAGAGAAAGAACAGAGGAGACCAGAGAGAAAGAAGAGAGGAGAACACAGAGGAAGAAGAGAGACCAGGGAGGAAGAAGAGAGGAGACCACAGAGTCAGAGGGGAGACCATAGAGAAAGAAGAGAGGAGACCACAGAGGAAGAAAAGAGACCATAGAGGAAGAAGAGAGGAGACCAAAGAGCCAGAGGGGAGACCAGAGAGCAAGAAGAGAGGAGACCAGAGAGCAAGAAGAGAGGAGACCAGAGAGGAAGAAGAGAGGAGAACACAGAGGAAAAAGAGAGACCACAGAGAAAGAAGAGAGGAGACCAGAGAGGAAGAAGAGAGGAGAACACAGAGGAAGAAGAGAGGAGAACACAGAGTAAGAAGAGAGACCAGAGAGGAAGAAGAGAGGAGAACACAGAGGAAGAAGAGAGACCAGAGAGCAAGATGAGAGGAGAACACAGAGGAAGAAGAGAGACCAGAGAGGAAGAAGAGAGGAGACCACAGAGGAAGAAAAGAGACCAGAGAGGAAGAAGAGTGGAGACCACAGCCAGAGGGGAGACCAGAGAGCAAGAAGAGAGGAGAACACAGAGAGCAAGAAGAGAGGAGAACACAGAGGAAGAAGAGAGACCAGAGAGGAAGAAGAGGGGAGACCACAGAGCCAGAGGGGAGACCAGAGAGCAAGAAGAGAGGAGAACACAGAGAGCAAGAAGAGAGGAGAACACAGAGGAAGAAGAGAGACCAGAGAAGAAGAAGAGAGGAGAACAGAGAGGAAGAAGAGAGACCAGAGAGAAAGAAGAGACGAATCCACAGAGAGATAAGAGAGGAGTCCAGAGAAAGTAGAGAGGAGACCACAGAGGAAGAAGGACCAGAGAGGAAGAAGAGAGGAGACAACAGAGGAAGAAAAGAGACCAGAGAGGAAGAAGAGAGGAGACCACAGAGCCAGAGGGGAGACCAGAGGGCAAGAAGAGAGGAGAACACAGAGAGCAAGAAGAGAGGAGAACACAGAGAGCAAGAAGAGAGGAGAACACAGAGGAACAAGAGAGACCAGAGAGCAAGAAGAGAGGAGAACACAGAGGAAGAAGAGAGACCAGAGAGGAAGAAGGGAGGAGAACACAGCGCCAGAGGGGAGACCAGAGAGCAAGAAGAGAGGAGACCAGAGACAAAGAAGAGAGGAGACCAGAGAGAAAGAAGAGAGGAGAACACAGAGGAAGAAGAGAGGACACCAGAGAGGAAGAAGAGAGGAGACCACAGAGCCAGAGGGGAGACCAGAGAGAAAGAAGAGAGGAGAACACAGAGGAAGAAGAGAGGAGACCAGAGAGGAAGAAGAGAGGAGACCAGAGAGGAAGAAGAGAGGAGACCACAGAGCCAGAGGGGAGACCAGAGAGAAAGAAGAGAGGACACCAGAGAGAAAGAAGAGAGGAGAACACAGAGGAAGAAGAGAGGAGAACACAGAGCCAGAGGGGAGACCAGAGAGCAAGAAGAGAGGACACCAGAGAGAAAGAACAGAGGAGACCAGAGAGAAAGAAGAGAGGAGATCACAGAGGATGAAGAGAGACCAGAGAGGAAGAAGAGAGGAGACCATAGAGCCAGAGGGGAGACCAGAGAGCAAGAAGAGAGGAGACCAGAGAGCAAGAAGAGAGGAGAACACAGAGGAAGAAGAGAGACCAGAGAGGAAGAAGAGAGGAGACCACAGAGGAAGAAAAGAGACCAGAGAGGAAGAAGGGTGGAGACCACAGCCAGAGGGGAGACCAGAGAGCAAGAAGAGAGGAGAACACAGAGAGCAAGAAGAGAGGAGAACACAGAGGAAGAAGAGAGACCAGAGAGGAAGAAGAGGGGAGACCACAGAGCCAGAGGGGAGACCAGAGAGCAAGAAGAGAGGAGAACACAGAGAGCAAGAAGAGAGGAGAACACAGAGGAAGAAGAGAGACCAGAAAGGAAGAAGAGAGGAGACCACAGAGTCAGAGGGGAGACCATAGAGAAAGAAGAGAGGAGACCACAGAGGAAGAAAAGAGACCATAGAGGAAGAAGAGAGGAGACCAAAGAGCCAGAGGGGAGACCAGAGAGCAAGAAGAGAGGAGACCAGAGAGCAAGAAGAGAGGAGAACACAGAGGAAGAAGAGAGACCAGAGAGGAAGAAGGGTGGAGACCACAGCCAGAGGGGAGACCAGAGAGCAAGAAGAGAGGAGAACACAGAGAGCAAGAAGAGAGGAGAACACAGAGGAAGAAGAGAGACCAGAGAGGAAGAAGAGGGGAGACCACAGAGCCAGAGGGGAGACCAGAGAGCAAGAAGAGAGGAGAACACAGAGAGCAAGAAGAGAGGAGAACACAGAGGAAGAAGAGAGACCAGAAAGGAAGAAGAGAGGAGACCACAGAGCCAGAGGGGAGACCAGAGAGAAAGAAGAGCGGAGAACACGGAGGAAGAAGAGAGACCAGAGAGGAAGAAGGGAGGAGACCACAGAGGAAGAAGAGAGGAGAACACAGAGCCAGAGGGGAGACCAGTGAGCAAGAAGAGAGGAGACCAGAGACAAAGAAGAGAGGAGACCAGAGAGAAAGAAGAGAGGAGAACACAGAGGAAGAAGAGAGGACGCCAGAGAGGAAGAAGAGAGGAGACCACAGAGCCAGAGGGGAGACCAGAGAGCAAGAAGAGAGGAGACCAGAGAGCAAGAAGAGAGGAGACCAGAGAGGAAGAAGAGAGGAGAACACAGAGGAAGAAGAGAGACCAGAGAGGAAGAATAGAGGAGACCACAGAGAAAGAAGAGATGAGACCAGAGAGGAAGAAGAGAGACCAGAGAGGAAGAAGAGAGGAGAACAGAGAGGAAGAAGAGAGACCAGAGAAGAAGAAGAGAGGAGAACACAAAGGAAGAAGAGATACCAGAGAGGAAGAAGAGAGGAGACCACAGAGAAAGAAGAGAGGAGACCAGAGAGCAAGAAGAGAGGAAGAAGAGAGGAGAACACAGAGGAAGAAGAGAGACGAGAGAGGAAGAAGAGAGGAGACCACAGAGAAAGAAGAGAGGAGACCGGAGAGCAAGAAGAGAGGAGAACACAGAGGAAGAAGAGACCAGAGAGGAAGAAGAGAGGAGACCACAGAGGAAGAAAAGAGACCAGAGAGGAAGAAGAGAGGAGACCACAGAGCCAGAGGGGAGACCAGAGAGCAAGAAGAGAGGAGAACACAGAGAGCAAGAAGAGAGGAGAACACAGAGGAAGAAGAGAGACCAGAGAGGAAGAAGAGAGGAGACCACAGAGCCAGAGGGGAGACCAGAGACCAAGAAGAGAGGAGAACACAGAGGAAGAAGAGAGACCAGACAGGAAGAAGAGAGGAGACCACAGAGCCAGAGGGGAGACCAGAGAGCAAGAAGAGAGGAGAACACAGAGGAAGAAGAGAGACCAGAGAGGAAGAAGAGAGGAGACCACAGAGCCAGAGGGGAGACAAGAGAGGAAGAAGAGAGGGGAGACCAGAGAGCAAGAAGAGAGACCAGAGAGGAAGAGGAGAGGAGACCACAGAGGAAGAAAAGAGACCAGAGAGGAAGAAGAGAGGAGACCACAGAGCCAGAAGGGAGACCAGAGAGCAAGAAGAGAGGACAACACAGAGAGCAAGAAGAGAGGAGAACACAGAGGAACAAGAGAGACCAGAGAGAAAGAAGAGAGGAGACCACAGAGGAAGAAGAGAGACCAGAGAGGAAGAAGAGAGAGACCACAGAGCCAGAGGGGAGACCAGAGAGAAAGAAGAGAGGCGGACACAGAGGAAGAAGAGACACCAGAGAGGAAGAAGGGAGGAGACCACAGAGGAAGAAAAGAGACCATAGAGGAAGAAGAGAGGAGACCAAAGAGCCAGAGGAGAGACCAGAGAGCAAGATGAGAGGAGACCAGAGAGCAAGAAGGGAGGAGACCAGAGAGGAAGAAGACAGGAGAACACAGAGGAAGAAGAGAGACCAGAGAGGAAGAAAAGAGGAGACCACAGAGAAAGAAGAGAGGAGACCAGAGAGGAAGAAGAGAGGAGACCAAAGAGCCAGAGGAGAGACCAGAGAGCAAGATGAGAGGAGACCAGATCAAGAAGGGAGGAGACCAGAGAGGAAGAAGACAGGAGAACACAGAGGAAGAAGAGAGACCAGAGAGGAAGAAGAGAGGAGACCACAGAGAAAGAAGAGAGGAGACCAGAGAGGAAGAAGAGGAGACCAGAGAGGAAGAAGAGAGGAGAACACAGAGGAAGAAGAGAGACCAGAGAGGAAGAAGAGAGGAGAACACAGAGGAAGAAGAGAGACCAGAGAGCAAGAAGATAGGAGACCAGAGAGGAAGAAGAGAGGAGACCAGAGAGCAAGAAGAGAGGAGAACACAGAGGAAGAAGAGAGACCAGAGAGGAAGAAGAGAGTTGACCACAGAGGAAGAAAAGAGACCAGAGAGGAAGAAGAGTGGAGACCACAGCCAGAGGGGAGACCAGAGAGCAAGAAGAGAGGAGAACACAGAGAGCAAGAAGAGAGGAGAACACAGAGGAAGAAGAGAGACCAGAGAGGAAAAAGAGAGGAGACCACAGAGCCAGAGGGAAGACCATAGAGCAAGAAGAGAGGAGAACACAGAGAGCAAGAAGAGAGGAGAACACAGAGGAAGAAGAGAGGCCAGAGAAGAAGAAGAGAGGAGAACACAGAGGAAAAAGAGAGACCACAGAGAAAGAAGAGAGGAGACCAGAGAGGAAGAAGAGAGGAGAACACAGAGGAAGAAGAGAGGAGAACACAGAGGAAGAAGAGAGACCAGAGAGGAAGAAGAGAGGAGAACACAGAGGAAGAAGAGAGACCAGAGAGCAAGATGAGAGGAGAACACAGAGGAAGAAGAGAGACCAGAGAGGAAGAAGAGGGGAGACCACAGAGCCAGAGGGGAGACCAGAGAGCAAGAAGAGAGGAGAACACAGAGAGCAAGAAGAGAGGAGAACACAGAGGAAGAAGAGAGACCAGAGAAGAAGAAGAGAGGAGAACAGAGAGGAAGAAGAGAGACCAGAGAGAAAGAAGAGACGAATCCACAGAGAGATAAGAGAGGAGTCCAGAGAAAGTAGAGAGGAGACCACAGAGGAAGAAGGACCAGAGAGGAAGAAGAGAGGAGACAACAGAGGAAGAAAAGAGACCAGAGAGGAAGAAGAGAGGAGACCACAGAGCCAGAGGGGAGACCAGAGGGCAAGAAGAGAGGAGAACACAGAGAGCAAGATGAGAGGAGAACACAGAGAGCAAGAAGAGAGGAGAACACAGAGGAACAAGAGAGACCAGAGAGCAAGAAGAGAGGAGAACACAGAGGAAGAAGAGAGACCAGAGAGGAAGAAGGGAGGAGAACACAGCGCCAGAGGGGAGACCAGAGAGCAAGAAGAGAGGAGACCAGAGACAAAGAAGAGAGGAGACCAGAGAGAAAGAAGAGAGGAGAACACAGAGGAAGAAGAGAGGACACCAGAGAGGAAGAAGAGAGGAGACCACAGAGCCAGAGGGGAGACCAGAGAGAAAGAAGAGAGGAGAACACAGAGGAAGAAGAGAGGAGACCAGAGAGGAAGAAGAGAGGAGACCAGAGAGGAAGAAGAGAGGAGACCACAGAGCCAGAGGGGAGACCAGAGAGAAAGAAGAGAGGACACCAGAGAGAAAGAAGAGAGGAGAACACAGAGGAAGAAGAGAGGAGAACACAGAGCCAGAGGGGAGACCAGAGAGCAAGAAGAGAGGACACCAGAGAGAAAGAACAGAGGAGACCAGAGAGAAAGAAGAGAGGAGATCACAGAGGATGAAGAGAGACCAGAGAGGAAGAAGAGAGGAGACCATAGAGCCAGAGGGGAGACCAGAGAGCAAGAAGAGAGGAGACCAGAGAGCAAGAAGAGAGGAGAACACAGAGGAAGAAGAGAGACCAGAGAGGAAGAAGAGAGGAGACCACAGAGGAAGAAAAGAGACCAGAGAGGAAGAAGGGTGGAGACCACAGCCAGAGGGGAGACCAGAGAGCAAGAAGAGAGGAGAACACAGAGAGCAAGAAGAGAGGAGAACACAGAGGAAGAAGAGAGACCAGAGAGGAAGAAGAGGGGAGACCACAGAGCCAGAGGGGAGACCAGAGAGCAAGAAGAGAGGAGAACACAGAGAGCAAGAAGAGAGGAGAACACAGAGGAAGAAGAGAGACCAGAAAGGAAGAAGAGAGGAGACCACAGAGTCAGAGGGGAGACCATAGAGAAAGAAGAGAGGAGACCACAGAGGAAGAAAAGAGACCATAGAGGAAGAAGAGAGGAGACCAAAGAGCCAGAGGGGAGACCAGAGAGCAAGAAGAGAGGAGAACACAGAGGAAGAAGAGAGACCAGAGAGGAAGAAGGGTGGAGACCACAGCCAGAGGGGAGACCAGAGAGCAAGAAGACAGGAGAACACAGAGAGCAAGAAGAGAGGAGAACACAGAGGAAGAAGAGAGACCAGAGAGGAAGAAGAGGGGAGACCACAGAGCCAGAGGGGAGACCAGAGAGCAAGAAGAGAGGAGAACACACAGAGCAAGAAGAGAGGAGAACACAGAGGAAGAAGAGAGACCAGAAAGGAAGAAGAGAGGAGACCACAGAGCCAGAGGGGAGACCAGAGAGAAAGAAGAGCGGAGAACACGGAGGAAGAAGAGAGACCAGAGAGGAAGAAGGGAGGAGACCACAGAGGAAGAAGAGAGGAGAACACAGAGCCAGAGGGGAGACCAGTGAGCAAGAAGAGAGGAGACCAGAGACAAAGAAGAGAGGAGACCAGAGAGAAAGAAGAGAGGAGAACACAGAGGAAGAAGAGAGGACGCCAGAGAGGAAGAAGAGAGGAGACCACAGAGCCAGAGGGGAGACCAGAGAGCAAGAAGAGAGGAGACCAGAGAGCAAGAAGAGAGGAGACCAGAGAGGAAGAAGAGAGGAGAACACAGAGGAAGAAGAGAGACCAGAGAGGAAGAAGAGAGGAGACCACAGAGAAAGAAGAGATGAGACCAGAGAGGAAGAAGAGAGACCAGAGAGGAAGAAGAGAGGAGAACAGAGAGGAAGAAGAGAGACCAGAGAAGAAGAAGAGAGGAGAACACAAAGGAAGAAGAGATACCAGAGAGGAAGAAGAGAGGAGACCACAGAGAAAGAAGAGAGGAGACCAGAGAGCAAGAAGAGAGGAAGAAGAGAGGAGAACACAGAGGAAGAAGAGAGACGAGAGAGGAAGAAGAGAGGAGACCACAGAGAAAGAAGAGAGGAGACCGGAGAGCAAGAAGAGAGGAGAACACAGAGGAAGAAGAGACCAGAGAGGAAGAAGAGAGGAGACCACAGAGGAAGAAAAGAGACCAGAGAGGAAGAAGAGAGGAGACCACAGAGCCAGAGGGGAGACCAGAGAGCAAGAAGAGAGGAGAACACAGAGAGCAAGAAGAGAGGAGAACACAGAGGAAGAAGAGAGACCAGAGAGGAAGAAGAGAGGAGACCACAGAGCCAGAGGGGAGACCAGAGACCAAGAAGAGAGGAGAACACAGAGGAAGAAGAGAGACCAGACAGGAAGAAGAGAGGAGACCACAGAGCCAGAGGGGAGACCAGAGAGCAAGAAGAGAGGAGAACACAGAGGAAGAAGAGAGACCAGAGAGGAAGAAGAGAGGAGACCACAGAGCCAGAGGGGAGACAAGAGAGGAAGAAGAGAGGGGAGACCAGAGAGCAAGAAGAGAGACCAGAGAGGAAGAGGAGAGGAGACCACAGAGGAAGAAAAGAGACCAGAGAGGAAGAAGAGAGGAGACCACAGAGCCAGAAGGGAGACCAGAGAGCAAGAAGAGAGGACAACACAGAGAGCAAGAAGAGAGGAGAACACAGAGGAACAAGAGAGACCAGAGAGAAAGAAGAGAGGAGACCACAGAGGAAGAAGAGAGACCAGAGAGGAAGAAGAGAGAGACCACAGAGCCAGAGGGGAGACCAGAGAGAAAGAAGAGAGGCGGACACAGAGGAAGAAGAGACACCAGAGAGGAAGAAGGGAGGAGACCACAGAGGAAGAAAAGAGACCATAGAGGAAGAAGAGAGGAGACCAAAGAGCCAGAGGAGAGACCAGAGAGCAAGATGAGAGGAGACCAGAGAGCAAGAAGGGAGGAGACCAGAGAGGAAGAAGACAGGAGAACACAGAGGAAGAAGAGAGACCAGAGAGGAAGAAAAGAGGAGACCACAGAGAAAGAAGAGAGGAGACCAGAGAGGAAGAAGAGAGGAGACCAAAGAGCCAGAGGAGAGACCAGAGAGCAAGATGAGAGGAGACCAGATCAAGAAGGGAGGAGACCAGAGAGGAAGAAGACAGGAGAACACAGAGGAAGAAGAGAGACCAGAGAGGAAGAAGAGAGGAGACCACAGAGAAAGAAGAGAGGAGACCAGAGAGGAAGAAGAGGAGACCAGAGAGGAAGAAGAGAGGAGAACACAGAGGAAGAAGAGAGACCAGAGAGGAAGAAGAGAGGAGAACACAGAGGAAGAAGAGAGACCAGAGAGCAAGAAGATAGGAGACCAGAGAGGAAGAAGAGAGGAGACCAGAGAGCAAGAAGAGAGGAGAACACAGAGGAAGAAGAGAGACCAGAGAGGAAGAAGAGAGTTGACCACAGAGGAAGAAAAGAGACCAGAGAGGAAGAAGAGTGGAGACCACAGCCAGAGGGGAGACCAGAGAGCAAGAAGAGAGGAGAACACAGAGAGCAAGAAGAGAGGAGAACACAGAGGAAGAAGAGAGACCAGAGAGGAAGAAGAGAGGAGACCACAGAGCCAGAGGGAAGACCATAGAGCAAGAAGAGAGGAGAACACAGAGAGCAAGAAGAGAGGAGAACACAGAGGAAGAAGAGAGGCCAGAGAAGAAGAAGAGAGGAGAAGACAGAGGAAGAAGAGAGGACACCAGAGAGGAAGAAGAGAGGAGACCACAGAGCCAGAGGGGAGACCAGAGAGAAAGAAGAGAGGAGACCACAGAGGAAGAAAAGAGACCAGAGAGGAAGAAGAGAGGAGACCACAGAGCAGGGGGGAGACCAGAGAGAAAGAAGAGAGGACACCAGAGAGAAAGAAGAGAGGAGAACACAGAGGAAGAAGAGAGGAGAACACAGAGCCAGAGGGGAGACCAGAGAGCAAGAAGAGAGGACACCAGAGAGAAAGAAGAGAGGATACCAGAGAGAAAGAAGAGAGGAGACCAGAGAGGAAGAAGAGAGGAGACCAGAGAGCAAGAAGAGAGGAGAACACAGAGGAAGAAGAGAGGAGAACACAGAGCCAGAGGGGAGACCAGAGAGCAAGAAGAGAGGACACCAGAGAGAAAGAAGAGAGGAGACCAGAGAGGAAGAAGAGAGGAGAACACAGAGAGCAAGAAGAGAGGAGAACACAGAGGAAGAAGAGAGACCAGAGAGGAAGAAGAGAGGAGACCACAGAGCCAGAGGGGAGACCAGAGAGCAAGAAGAGAGGAGAACACAGAGAGCAAGAAGAGAGGAGAACACAGAGGAAGAAGAGAGACCAGAGAAGAAGAAGAGAGGAGAAGACAGAGGAAGAAGAGAGGACACCAGAGATGAAGAAGAGAGGAGACCACAGAGCCAGAGGGGAGACCAGAGAGCAAGAAGAGAGGAGACCAGAGAGGAAGAAGAGAGGAGACCACAGAGCCAGAGGGGAGACCAGAGAGAAAGAAGAGAGGACACCAGAGAGAAAGAAGAGAGGAGAACACAGAGGAAGAAGAGAGGAGAACACAGAGCCAGAGGGGAGACCAGAGAGCAAGAACAGAGGACACCAGAGAGAAAGAACAGAGGAGACCAGAGAGAAAGAAGAGAGGAGAACACAAAAGAAGAAGAGAGACCAGAGAGGAAGAAGAGAGGAGACCACAGAGTCAGAGGGGAGACCATAGAGAAAGAAGAGAGGAGACCACAGAGGAAGAAAAGAGACCATAGAGGAAGAAGAGAGGAGACCAAAGAGCCAGAGGGGAGACCAGAGAGCAAGAAGAGAGGAGACCACAGAGCCAGAGGGGAGACCAGAGAGAAAGAAGAGAGGAGACCACAGAGGAAGAAAAGAGACCAGAGAGGAAGAAGAGAGGAGACCACAGAGCAGGGGGGAGACCAGAGAGAAAGAAGAGAGGACACCAGAGAGAAAGAAGAGAGGAGAACACAGAGGAAGAAGAGAGGAGAACACAGAGCCAGAGGGGAGACCAGAGAGCAAGAAGAGAGGACACCAGAGAGAAAGAAGAGAGGATACCAGAGAGAAAGAAGAGAGGAGACCAGAGAGGAAGAAGAGAGGAGACCAGAGAGCAAGAAGAGAGGAGAACACAGAGAGCAAGAAGAGAGGAGAACACAGAGGAAGAAGAGAGACCAGAGAGGAAGAAGAGATGAGACCACAGAGCCAGAGGGGAGACCAGAGAGCAAGAAGAGAGGAGAACACAGAGAGCAAGAAGAGAGGAGAACACAGAGGAAGAAGAGAGACCAGAGAAGAAGAAGAGAGGAGAAGACAGAGGAAGAAGAGAGGACACCAGAGAGGAAGAAGAGAGGAGACCACAGAGCCAGAGGGGAGACCAGAGAGCAAGAAGAGAGGACACCAGAGAGAAAGAAGAGAGGAGACCAGAGAGGAAGAAGAGAGGAGAACACAGAGAGCAAGAAGAGAGGAGAACACAGAGGAAGAAGAGAGACCAGAGAAGAAGAAGAGAGGAGAAGACAGAGGAAGAAGAGAGGACACCAGAGAGGAAGAAGAGAGGAGACCACAGAGCCAGAGGGGAGACCAGAGAGCAAGAAGAGAGGAGACCAGAGAGGAAGAAGAGAGGAGACCACAGAGCCAGAGGGGAGACCAGAGAGAAAGAAGAGAGGACACCAGAGAGAAAGAAGACAGGAGAACACAGAGGAAGAAGAGAGACCAGAGAGGAAGAAGAGAGGAGACCACAGAGAAAGAAGAGAGGAGACCAGAGAGGAAGAAGAGGAGACCAGAGAGCAAGAAGGGAGGAGACCAGAGAGGAAGAAGACAGGAGAACACAGAGGAAGAAGAGAGACCAGAGAGGAAGAAGAGAGGAGACCACAGAGAAAGAAGAGAGGAGACCAGAGAGGAAGAAGAGGAGACCAGAGAGGAAGAAGAGAGGAGAACACAGAGGAAGAAGAGAGACCAGAGAGGAAGAAGAGAGGAGACCACAGAGGAAGAAAAGAGACCTTAGAGGAAGAAGAGTGGAGACCACAGCCAGAGGGGAGACCAGAGAGCAAGAAGAGAGGAGAACACAGAGAGCAAGAAGAGAGGAGAACACAGAGGAAGAAGAGAGACCAGAGAGGAAGAAGAGGGGAGACCACAGAGCCAGAGGGGAGACCAGAGAGCAAGAAGAGAGGAGAACACAGAGAGCAAGAAGAGAGGAGAACACAGAGGAAGAAGAGAGACCAGAGAAGAAGAAGAGAGGAGAACAGAGAGGAAGAAGAGAGACCAGAGAGAAAGAAGAGACGAATCCACAGAGAGATAAGAGAGGAGTCCAGAGAAAGTAGAGAGGAGACCACAGAGGAAGAAGGACCAGAGAGGAAGAAGAGAGGAGACAACAGAGGAAGAAAAGAGACCAGAGAGGAAGAAGAGAGGAGACCACAGAGCCAGAGGGGAGACCAGAGGGCAAGAAGAGAGGAGAACACAGAGAGCAAGAAGAGAGGAGAACACAGAGAGCAAGAAGAGAGGAGAACACAGAGGAACAAGAGAGACCAGAGAGCAAGAAGAGAGGAGAACACAGAGGAAGAAGAGAGACCAGAGAGGAAGAAGGGAGGAGAACACAGCGCCAGAGGGGAGACCAGAGAGCAAGAAGAGAGGAGACCAGAGACAAAGAAGAGAGGAGACCAGAGAGAAAGAAGAGAGGAGAACACAGAGGAAGAAGAGAGGACACCAGAGAGGAAGAAGAGAGGAGACCACAGAGCCAGAGGGGAGACCAGAGAGAAAGAAGAGAGGAGAACACAGAGGAAGAAGAGAGGAGACCAGAGAGGAAGAAGAGAGGAGACCAGAGAGGAAGAAGAGAGGAGACCACAGAGCCAGAGGGGAGACCAGAGAGAAAGAAGAGAGGACACCAGAGAGAAAGAAGAGAGGAGAACACAGAGGAAGAAGAGAGGAGAACACAGAGCCAGAGGGGAGACCAGAGAGCAAGAAGAGAGGACACCAGAGAGAAAGAACAGAGGAGACCAGAGAGAAAGAAGAGAGGAGATCACAGAGGATGAAGAGAGACCAGAGAGGAAGAAGAGAGGAGACCATAGAGCCAGAGGGGAGACCAGAGAGCAAGAAGAGAGGAGACCAGAGAGCAAGAAGAGAGGAGAACACAGAGGAAGAAGAGAGACCAGAGAGGAAGAAGAGAGGAGACCACAGAGGAAGAAAAGAGACCAGAGAGGAAGAAGGGTGGAGACCACAGCCAGAGGGGAGACCAGAGAGCAAGAAGAGAGGAGAACACAGAGAGCAAGAAGAGAGGAGAACACAGAGGAAGAAGAGAGACCAGAGAGGAAGAAGAGGGGAGACCACAGAGCCAGAGGGGAGACCAGAGAGCAAGAAGAGAGGAGAACACAGAGAGCAAGAAGAGAGGAGAACACAGAGGAAGAAGAGAGACCAGAAAGGAAGAAGAGAGGAGACCACAGAGTCAGAGGGGAGACCATAGAGAAAGAAGAGAGGAGACCACAGAGGAAGAAAAGAGACCATAGAGGAAGAAGAGAGGAGACCAAAGAGCCAGAGGGGAGACCAGAGAGCAAGAAGAGAGGAGACCAGAGAGCAAGAAGAGAGGAGAACACAGAGGAAGAAGAGAGACCAGAGAGGAAGAAGAGAGGAGACCACAGAGGAAGAAAAGAGACCAGAGAGGAAGAAGGGTGGAGACCACAGCCAGAGGGGAGACCAGAGAGCAAGAAGAGAGGAGAACACAGAGAGCAAGAAGAGAGGAGAACACAGAGGAAGAAGAGAGACCAGAGAGGAAGAAGAGGGGAGACCACAGAGCCAGAGGGGAGACCAGAGAGCAAGAAGAGAGGAGAACACAGAGAGCAAGAAGAGAGGAGAACACAGAGGAAGAAGAGAGACCAGAAAGGAAGAAGAGAGGAGACCACAGAGCCAGAGGGGAGACCAGAGAGAAAGAAGAGCGGAGAACACGGAGGAAGAAGAGAGACCAGAGAGGAAGAAGGGAGGAGACCACAGAGGAAGAAGAGAGGAGAACACAGAGCCAGAGGGGAGACCAGTGAGCAAGAAGAGAGGAGACCAGAGACAAAGAAGAGAGGAGACCAGAGAGAAAGAAGAGAGGAGAACACAGAGGAAGAAGAGAGGACGCCAGAGAGGAAGAAGAGAGGAGACCACAGAGCCAGAGGGGAGACCAGAGAGCAAGAAGAGAGGAGACCAGAGAGCAAGAAGAGAGGAGACCAGAGAGGAAGAAGAGAGGAGAACACAGAGGAAGAAGAGAGACCAGAGAGGAAGAAGAGAGGAGACCACAGAGAAAGAAGAGATGAGACCAGAGAGGAAGAAGAGAGACCAGAGAGGAAGAAGAGAGGAGAACAGAGAGGAAGAAGAGAGACCAGAGAAGAAGAAGAGAGGAGAACACAAAGGAAGAAGAGATACCAGAGAGGAAGAAGAGAGGAGACCACAGAGAAAGAAGAGAGGAGACCAGAGAGCAAGAAGAGAGGAAGAAGAGAGGAGAACACAGAGGAAGAAGAGACACGAGAGAGGAAGAAGAGAGGAGACCACAGAGAAAGAAGAGAGGAGACCGGAGAGCAAGAAGAGAGGAGAACACAGAGGAAGAAGAGACCAGAGAGGAAGAAGAGAGGAGACCACAGAGGAAGAAAAGAGACCAGAGAGGAAGAAGAGAGGAGACCACAGAGCCAGAGGGGAGACCAGAGAGCAAGAAGAGAGGAGAACACAGAGAGCAAGAAGAGAGGAGAACACAGAGGAAGAAGAGAGACCAGAGAGGAAGAAGAGAGGAGACCACAGAGCCAGAGGGGAGACCAGAGAGCAAGAAGAGAGGAGAACACAGAGGAAGAAGAGAGACGAGACAGGAAGAAGAGAGGAGACCACAGAGCCAGAGGGGAGACCAGAGAGCAAGAAGAGAGGAGAACACAGAGGAAGAAGAGAGACCAGAGAGGAAGAAGAGAGGAGACCACAGAGCCAGAGGGGAGACAAGAGAGGAAGAAGAGAGGGGAGACCAGAGAGCAAGAAGAGAGACCAGAGAGGAAGAGGAGAGGAGACCACAGAGGAAGAAAAGAGACAAGAGAGGAAGAAGAGAGGAGACCACAGAGCCAGAAGGGAGACCAGAGAGCAAGAAGAGAGGACAACACAGAGAGCAAGAAGAGAGGAGAACACAGAGGAACAAGAGAGACCAGAGAGAAAGAAGAGAGGAGACCACAGAGGAAGAAGAGAGACCAGAGAGGAAGAAGAGAGAGACCACAGAGCCAGAGGGGAGACCAGAGAGAAAGAAGAGAGGCGGACACAGAGGAAGAAGAGACACCAGAGAGGAAGAAGGGAGGAGACCACAGAGGAAGAAAAGAGACCATAGAGGAAGAAGAGAGGAGACCAAAGAGCCAGAGGAGAGACCAGAGAGCAAGATGAGAGGAGACCAGAGAGCAAGAAGGGAGGAGACCAGAGAGGAAGAAGACAGGAGAACACAGAGGAAGAAGAGAGACCAGAGAGGAAGAAAAGAGGAGACCACAGAGAAAGAAGAGAGGAGACCAGAGAGGAAGAAGAGAGGAGACCAAAGAGCCAGAGGAGAGACCAGAGAGCAAGATGAGAGGAGACCAGATCAAGAAGGGAGGAGACCAGAGAGGAAGAAGACAGGAGAACACAGAGGAAGAAGAGAGACCAGAGAGGAAGAAGAGAGGAGACCACAGAGAAAGAAGAGAGGAGACCAGAGAGGAAGAAGAGGAGACCAGAGAGGAAGAAGAGAGGAGAACACAGAGGAAGAAGAGAGACCAGAGAGGAAGAAGAGAGGAGAACACAGAGGAAGAAGAGAGACCAGAGAGCAAGAAGATAGGAGACCAGAGAGGAAGAAGAGAGGAGACCAGAGAGCAAGAAGAGAGGAGAACACAGAGGAAGAAGAGAGACCAGAGAGGAAGAAGAGAGTTGACCACAGAGGAAGAAAAGAGACCAGAGAGGAAGAAGAGTGGAGACCACAGCCAGAGGGGAGACCAGAGAGCAAGAAGAGAGGAGAACACAGAGAGCAAGAAGAGAGGAGAACACAGAGGAAGAAGAGAGACCAGAGAGGAAGAAGAGAGGAGACCACAGAGCCAGAGGGAAGACCATAGAGCAAGAAGAGAGGAGAACACAGAGAGCAAGAAGAGAGGAGAACACAGAGGAAGAAGAGAGGCCAGAGAAGAAGAAGAGAGGAGAAGACAGAGGAAGAAGAGAGGACACCAGAGAGGAAGAAGAGAGGAGACCACAGAGCCAGAGGGGAGACCAGAGAGAAAGAAGAGAGGAGACCACAGAGGAAGAAAAGAGACCAGAGAGGAAGAAGAGAGGAGACCACAGAGCAGGGGGGAGACCAGAGAGAAAGAAGAGAGGACACCAGAGAGAAAGAAGAGAGGAGAACACAGAGGAAGAAGAGAGGAGAACACAGAGCCAGAGGGGAGACCAGAGAGCAAGAAGAGAGGACACCAGAGAGAAAGAAGAGAGGATACCAGAGAGAAAGAAGAGAGGAGACCAGAGAGGAAGAAGAGAGGAGACCAGAGAGCAAGAAGAGAGGAGAACACAGAGGAAGAAGAGAGGAGAACACAGAGCCAGAGGGGAGACCAGAGAGCAAGAAGAGAGGACACCAGAGAGAAAGAAGAGAGGAGACCAGAGAGGAAGAAGAGAGGAGAACACAGAGAGCAAGAAGAGAGGAGAACACAGAGGAAGAAGAGAGGAGAACACAGAGCCAGAGGGGAGACCAGAGAGCAAGAAGAGAGGACACCAGAGAGAAAGAAGAGAGGAGACCAGAGAGGAAGAAGAGAGGAGAACACAGAGAGCAAGAAGAGAGGAGAACACAGAGGAAGAAGAGAGACCAGAGAGGAAGAAGAGAGGAGACCACAGAGCCAGAGGGGAGACCAGAGAGCAAGAAGAGAGGAGAACACAGAGAGCAAGAAGAGAGGAGAACACAGAGGAAGAAGAGAGACCAGAGAAGAAGAAGAGAGGAGAAGACAGAGGAAGAAGAGAGGACACCAGAGAGGAAGAAGAGAGGAGACCACAGAGCCAGAGGGGAGACCAGAGAGCAAGAAGAGAGGAGACCAGAGAGGAAGAAGAGAGGAGACCACAGAGCCAGAGGGGAGACCAGAGAGAAAGAAGAGAGGACACCAGAGAGAAAGAAGAGAGGAGAACACAGAGGAAGAAGAGAGGACGCCAGAGAGGAAGAAGAGAGGAGACCACAGAGCCAGAGGGGAGACCAGAGAGCAAGAAGAGAGGAGACCAGAGAGCAAGAAGAGAGGAGACCAGAGAGGAAGAAGAGAGGAGAACACAGAGGAAGAAGAGAGACCAGAGAGGAAGAAGAGAGGAGACCACAGAGAAAGAAGAGATGAGACCAGAGAGGAAGAAGAGAGACCAGAGAGGAAGAAGAGAGGAGAACAGAGAGGAAGAAGAGAGACCAGAGAAGAAGAAGAGAGGAGAACACAAAGGAAGAAGAGATACCAGAGAGGAAGAAGAGAGGAGACCACAGAGAAAGAAGAGAGGAGACCAGAGAGCAAGAAGAGAGGAAGAAGAGAGGAGAACACAGAGGAAGAAGAGACACGAGAGAGGAAGAAGAGAGGAGACCACAGAGAAAGAAGAGAGGAGACCGGAGAGCAAGAAGAGAGGAGAACACAGAGGAAGAAGAGACCAGAGAGGAAGAAGAGAGGAGACCACAGAGGAAGAAAAGAGACCAGAGAGGAAGAAGAGAGGAGACCACAGAGCCAGAGGGGAGACCAGAGAGCAAGAAGAGAGGAGAACACAGAGAGCAAGAAGAGAGGAGAACACAGAGGAAGAAGAGAGACCAGAGAGGAAGAAGAGAGGAGACCACAGAGCCAGAGGGGAGACCAGAGAGCAAGAAGAGAGGAGAACACAGAGGAAGAAGAGAGACGAGACAGGAAGAAGAGAGGAGACCACAGAGCCAGAGGGGAGACCAGAGAGCAAGAAGAGAGGAGAACACAGAGGAAGAAGAGAGACCAGAGAGGAAGAAGAGAGGAGACCACAGAGCCAGAGGGGAGACAAGAGAGGAAGAAGAGAGGGGAGACCAGAGAGCAAGAAGAGAGACCAGAGAGGAAGAGGAGAGGAGACCACAGAGGAAGAAAAGAGACAAGAGAGGAAGAAGAGAGGAGACCACAGAGCCAGAAGGGAGACCAGAGAGCAAGAAGAGAGGACAACACAGAGAGCAAGAAGAGAGGAGAACACAGAGGAACAAGAGAGACCAGAGAGAAAGAAGAGAGGAGACCACAGAGGAAGAAGAGAGACCAGAGAGGAAGAAGAGAGAGACCACAGAGCCAGAGGGGAGACCAGAGAGAAAGAAGAGAGGCGGACACAGAGGAAGAAGAGACACCAGAGAGGAAGAAGGGAGGAGACCACAGAGGAAGAAAAGAGACCATAGAGGAAGAAGAGAGGAGACCAAAGAGCCAGAGGAGAGACCAGAGAGCAAGATGAGAGGAGACCAGAGAGCAAGAAGGGAGGAGACCAGAGAGGAAGAAGACAGGAGAACACAGAGGAAGAAGAGAGACCAGAGAGGAAGAAAAGAGGAGACCACAGAGAAAGAAGAGAGGAGACCAGAGAGGAAGAAGAGAGGAGACCAAAGAGCCAGAGGAGAGACCAGAGAGCAAGATGAGAGGAGACCAGATCAAGAAGGGAGGAGACCAGAGAGGAAGAAGACAGGAGAACACAGAGGAAGAAGAGAGACCAGAGAGGAAGAAGAGAGGAGACCACAGAGAAAGAAGAGAGGAGACCAGAGAGGAAGAAGAGGAGACCAGAGAGGAAGAAGAGAGGAGAACACAGAGGAAGAAGAGAGACCAGAGAGGAAGAAGAGAGGAGAACACAGAGGAAGAAGAGAGACCAGAGAGCAAGAAGATAGGAGACCAGAGAGGAAGAAGAGAGGAGACCAGAGAGCAAGAAGAGAGGAGAACACAGAGGAAGAAGAGAGACCAGAGAGGAAGAAGAGAGTTGACCACAGAGGAAGAAAAGAGACCAGAGAGGAAGAAGAGTGGAGACCACAGCCAGAGGGGAGACCAGAGAGCAAGAAGAGAGGAGAACACAGAGAGCAAGAAGAGAGGAGAACACAGAGGAAGAAGAGAGACCAGAGAGGAAGAAGAGAGGAGACCACAGAGCCAGAGGGAAGACCATAGAGCAAGAAGAGAGGAGAACACAGAGAGCAAGAAGAGAGGAGAACACAGAGGAAGAAGAGAGGCCAGAGAAGAAGAAGAGAGGAGAAGACAGAGGAAGAAGAGAGGACACCAGAGAGGAAGAAGAGAGGAGACCACAGAGCCAGAGGGGAGACCAGAGAGAAAGAAGAGAGGAGACCACAGAGGAAGAAAAGAGACCAGAGAGGAAGAAGAGAGGAGACCACAGAGCAGGGGGGAGACCAGAGAGAAAGAAGAGAGGACACCAGAGAGAAAGAAGAGAGGAGAACACAGAGGAAGAAGAGAGGAGAACACAGAGCCAGAGGGGAGACCAGAGAGCAAGAAGAGAGGACACCAGAGAGAAAGAAGAGAGGATACCAGAGAGAAAGAAGAGAGGAGACCAGAGAGGAAGAAGAGAGGAGACCAGAGAGCAAGAAGAGAGGAGAACACAGAGGAAGAAGAGAGGAGAACACAGAGCCAGAGGGGAGACCAGAGAGCAAGAAGAGAGGACACCAGAGAGAAAGAAGAGAGGAGACCAGAGAGGAAGAAGAGAGGAGAACACAGAGAGCAAGAAGAGAGGAGAACACAGAGGAAGAAGAGAGACCAGAGAGGAAGAAGAGAGGAGACCACAGAGCCAGAGGGGACACCAGAGAGCAAGAAGAGAGGAGAACACAGAGAGCAAGAAGAGAGGAGAACACAGAGGAAGAAGAGAGACCAGAGAAGAAGAAGAGAGGAGAAGACAGAGGAAGAAGAGAGGACACCAGAGAGGAAGAAGAGAGGAGACCACAGAGCCAGAGGGGAGACCAGAGAGCAAGAAGAGAGGAGACCAGAGAGGAAGAAGAGAGGAGACCACAGAGCCAGAGGGGAGACCAGAGAGAAAGAAGAGAGGACACCAGAGAGAAAGAAGAGAGGAGAACACAGAGGAAGAAGAGAGGAGAACACAGAGCCAGAGGGGAGACCAGAGAGCAAGAACAGAGGACACCAGAGAGAAAGAACAGAGGAGACCAGAGAGAAAGAAGAGAGGAGAACACAAAAGAAGAAGAGAGACCAGAGAGGAAGAAGAGAGGAGACCACAGAGTCAGAGGGGAGACCATAGAGAAAGAAGAGAGGAGACCACAGAGGAAGAAAAGAGACCATAGAGGAAGAAGAGAGGAGACCAAAGAGCCAGAGGGGAGACCAGAGAGCAAGAAGAGAGGAGACCACAGAGCCAGAGGGGAGACCAGAGAGAAAGAAGAGAGGAGACCACAGAGGAAGAAAAGAGACCAGAGAGGAAGAAGAGAGGAGACCACAGAGCAGGGGGGAGACCAGAGAGAAATAAGAGAGGACACCAGAGAGAAAGAAGAGAGGAGAACACAGAGGAAGAAGAGAGGAGAACACAGAGCCAGAGGGGAGACCAGAGAGCAAGAAGAGAGGACACCAGAGAGAAAGAAGAGAGGATACCAGAGAGAAAGAAGAGAGGAGACCAGAGAGGAAGAAGAGAGGAGACCAGAGAGCAAGAAGAGAGGAGAACACAGAGAGCAAGAAGAGAGGAGAACACAGAGGAAGAAGAGAGACCAGAGAGGAAGAAGAGAGTTGACCACAGAGGAAGAAAAGAGACCAGAGATGAAGAAGAGGAGACCAGAGAGGAAGAAGAGAGGAGAACACAGAGGAAGAAGAGAGACCAGAGAGGAAGAAGAGAGGAGAACACAGAGGAAGAAGAGAGACCAGAGAGCAAGAAGATAGGAGACCAGAGAGGAAGAAGAGAGGAGACCAGAGAGCAAGAAGAGAGGAGAACACAGAGGAAGAAGAGAGACCAGAGAGGAAGAAGAGAGTTGACCACAGAGGAAGAAAAGAGACCAGAGAGGAAGAAGAGTGGAGACCACAGCCAGAGGGGAGACCAGAGAGCAAGAAGAGAGGAGAACACAGAGAGCAAGAAGAGAGGAGAACACAGAGGAAGAAGAGAGACCAGAGAGGAAGAAGAGAGGAGACCACAGAGCCAGAGGGAAGACCATAGAGCAAGAAGAGAGGAGAACACAGAGAGCAAGAAGAGAAGAGAACACAGAGGAAGAAGAGAGGCCAGAGAAGAAGAAGAGAGGAGAAGACAGAGGAAGAAGAGAGGACACCAGAGAGGAAGAAGAGAGGAGACCACAGAGCCAGAGGGGAGACCAGAGAGAAAGAAGAGAGGAGACCACAGAGGAAGAAAAGAGACCAGAGAGGAAGAAGAGAGGAGACCACAGAGCAGGGGGGAGACCAGAGAGAAAGAAGAGAGGACACCAGAGAGAAAGAAGAGAGGAGAACACAGAGGAAGAAGAGAGGAGAACACAGAGCCAGAGGGGAGACCAGAGAGCAAGAAGAGAGGACACCAGAGAGAAAGAAGAGAGGATACCAGAGAGAAAGAAGAGAGGAGACCAGAGAGGAAGAAGAGAGGAGACCAGAGAGCAAGAAGAGAGGAGAACACAGAGGAAGAAGAGAGGAGAACACAGAGCCAGAGGGGAGACCAGAGAGCAAGAAGAGAGGACACCAGAGAGAAAGAAGAGAGGAGACCAGAGAGGAAGAAGAGAGGAGAACACAGAGAGCAAGAAGAGAGGAGAACACAGAGGAAGAAGAGAGACCAGAGAGGAAGAAGAGAGGAGACCACAGAGCCAGAGGGGAGACCAGAGAGCAAGAAGAGAGGAGAACACAGAGAGCAAGAAGAGAGGAGAACACAGAGGAAGAAGAGAGACCAGAGAAGAAGAAGAGAGGAGAAGACAGAGGAAGAAGAGAGGACACCAGAGAGGAAGAAGAGAGGAGACCACAGAGCCAGAGGGGAGACCAGAGAGCAAGAAGAGAGGAGACCAGAGAGGAAGAAGAGAGGAGACCACAGAGCCAGAGGGGAGACCAGAGAGAAAGAAGAGAGGACACAAGAGAGAAAGAAGAGAGGAGAACACAGAGGAAGAAGAGAGGAGAACACAGAGCCAGAGGGGAGACCAGAGAGCAAGAACAGAGGACACCAGAGAGAAAGAACAGAGGAGACCAGAGAGAAAGAAGAGAGGAGAACACAAAAGAAGAAGAGAGACCAGAGAGGAAGAAGAGAGGAGACCACAGAGTCAGAGGGGAGACCATAGAGAAAGAAGAGAGGAGACCACAGAGGAAGAAAAGAGACCATAGAGGAAGAAGAGAGGAGACCAAAGAGCCAGAGGGGAGACCAGAGAGCAAGAAGAGAGGAGACCACAGAGCCAGAGGGGAGACCAGAGAGAAAGAAGAGAGGAGACCACAGAGGAAGAAAAGAGACCAGAGAGGAAGAAGAGAGGAGACCACAGAGCAGGGGGGAGACCAGAGAGAAAGAAGAGAGGACACCAGAGAGAAAGAAGAGAGGAGAACACAGAGGAAGAAGAGAGGAGAACACAGAGCCAGAGGGGAGACCAGAGAGCAAGAAGAGAGGACACCAGAGAGAAAGAAGAGAGGATACCAGAGAGAAAGAAGAGAGGAGACCAGAGAGGAAGAAGAGAGGAGACCAGAGAGCAAGAAGAGAGGAGAACACAGAGAGCAAGAAGAGAGGAGAACACAGAGGAAGAAGAGAGACCAGAGAAGAAGAAGAGAGGAGAAGACAGAGGAAGAAGAGAGGACACCAGAGAGGAAGAAGAGAGGAGACCACAGAGCCAGAGGGGAGACCAGAGAGCAAGAAGAGAGGAGACCAGAGAGGAAGAAGAGAGGAGACCACAGAGCCAGAGGGGAGACCAGAGAGAAAGAAGAGAGGACACCAGAGAGAAAGAAGACAGGAGAACACAGAGGAAGAAGAGAGACCAGAGAGGAAGAAGAGAGGAGACCACAGAGAAAGAAGAGAGGAGACCAGAGAGGGAGAAGAGGAGACCAGAGAGGAAGAAGAGAGGAGAACACAGAGGAAGAAGAGAGACCAGAGAGGAAGAAGAGAGGAGAACACAGAGGAAGAAGAGAGACCAGAGAGCAAGAAGATAGGAGACCAGAGAGGAAGAAGAGAGGAGACCAGAGAGCAAGAAGAGAGGAGAACACAGAGGAAGAAGAGAGACCAGAGAGGAAGAAGAGAGTTGACCACAGAGGAAGAAAAGAGACCAGAGAGGAAGAAGAGTGGAGACCACAGCCAGAGGGGAGACCAGAGAGCAAGAAGAGAGGAGAACACAGAGAGCAAGAAGAGAGGAGAACACAGAGGAAGAAGAGAGACCAGAGAGGAAGAAGAGAGGAGACCACAGAGCCAGAGGGAAGACCAGAGAGCAAGAAGAGAGGAGAACACAGAGAGCAAGAAGAGAGGAGAACACAGAGGAAGAAGAGAGGCCAGAGAAGAAGAAGAGAGGAGAAGACAGAGGAAGAAGAGAGGACACCAGAGAGGAAGAAGAGAGGAGACCACAGAGGAAGAAAAGAGACCAGAGAGGAAGAAGAGAGGAGACCACAGAGCAGGGGGGAGACCAGAGAGAAAGAAGAGAGGACACCAGAGAGAAAGAAGAGAGGAGAACACAGAGGAAGAAGAGAGGAGAACACAGAGCCAGAGGGGAGACCAGAGAGCAAGAAGAGAGGACACCAGAGAGGAAGAAGAGAGGATACCAGAGAGAAAGAAGAGAGGAGACCAGAGAGGAAGAAGAGAGGAGACCAGAGAGCAAGAAGAGAGGAGAACACAGAGGAAGAAGAGAGGAGAACACAGAGCCAGAGGGGAGACCAGAGAGCAAGAAGAGAGGACACCAGAGAGAAAGAAGAGAGGAGACCAGAGAGGAAGAAGAGAGGAGAACACAGAGAGCAAGAAGAGAGGAGAACACAGAGGAAGAAGAGAGACCAGAGAGGAAGAAGAGAGGAGACCACAGAGCCAGAGGGGAGACCAGAGAGCAAGAAGAGAGGAGAACACAGAGAGCAAGAAGAGAGGAGAACACAGAGGAAGAAGAGAGACCAGAGAAGAAGAAGAGAGGAGAAGACAGAGGAAGAAGAGAGGACACCAGAGAGGAAGAAGAGAGGAGACCACAGAGCCAGAGGGGAGACCAGAGAGCAAGAAGAGAGGAGACCAGAGAGGAAGAAGAGAGGAGACCACAGAGCCAGAGGGGAGACCAGAGAGAAAGAAGAGAGGACACCAGAGAGAAAGAAGAGAGGAGAACACAGAGGAAGAAGAGAGGACGCCAGAGAGGAAGAAGAGAGGAGACCACAGAGCCAGAGGGGAGACCAGAGAGCAAGAAGAGAGGAGACCAGAGAGCAAGAAGAGAGGAGACCAGAGAGGAAGAAGAGAGGAGAACACAGAGGAAGAAGAGAGACCAGAGAGGAAGAAGAGAGGAGACCACAGAGAAAGAAGAGATGAGACCAGAGAGGAAGAAGAGAGACCAGAGAGGAAGAAGAGAGGAGAACAGAGAGGAAGAAGAGAGACCAGAGAAGAAGAAGAGAGGAGAACACAAAGGAAGAAGAGATACCAGAGAGGAAGAAGAGAGGAGACCACAGAGAAAGAAGAGAGGAGACCAGAGAGCAAGAAGAGAGGAAGAAGAGAGGAGAACACAGAGGAAGAAGAGACACGAGAGAGGAAGAAGAGAGGAGACCACAGAGAAAGAAGAGAGGAGACCGGAGAGCAAGAAGAGAGGAGAACACAGAGGAAGAAGAGACCAGAGAGGAAGAAGAGAGGAGACCACAGAGGAAGAAAAGAGACCAGAGAGGAAGAAGAGAGGAGACCACAGAGCCAGAGGGGAGACCAGAGAGCAAGAAGAGAGGAGAACACAGAGAGCAAGAAGAGAGGAGAACACAGAGGAAGAAGAGAGACCAGAGAGGAAGAAGAGAGGAGACCACAGAGCCAGAGGGGAGACCAGAGAGCAAGAAGAGAGGAGAACACAGAGGAAGAAGAGAGACGAGACAGGAAGAAGAGAGGAGACCACAGAGCCAGAGGGGAGACCAGAGAGCAAGAAGAGAGGAGAACACAGAGGAAGAAGAGAGACCAGAGAGGAAGAAGAGAGGAGACCACAGAGCCAGAGGGGAGACAAGAGAGGAAGAAGAGAGGGGAGACCAGAGAGCAAGAAGAGAGACCAGAGAGGAAGAGGAGAGGAGACCACAGAGGAAGAAAAGAGACCAGAGAGGAAGAAGAGAGGAGACCACAGAGCCAGAAGGGAGACCAGAGAGCAAGAAGAGAGGACAACACAGAGAGCAAGAAGAGAGGAGAACACAGAGGAACAAGAGAGACCAGAGAGAAAGAAGAGAGGAGACCACAGAGGAAGAAGAGAGACCAGAGAGGAAGAAGAGAGAGACCACAGAGCCAGAGGGGAGACCAGAGAGAAAGAAGAGAGGCGGACACAGAGGAAGAAGAGACACCAGAGAGGAAGAAGGGAGGAGACCACAGAGGAAGAAAAGAGACCATAGAGGAAGAAGAGAGGAGACCAAAGAGCCAGAGGAGAGACCAGAGAGCAAGATGAGAGGAGACCAGAGAGCAAGAAGGGAGGAGACCAGAGAGGAAGAAGACAGGAGAACACAGAGGAAGAAGAGAGACCAGAGAGGAAGAAAAGAGGAGACCACAGAGAAAGAAGAGAGGAGACCAGAGAGGAAGAAGAGAGGAGACCAAAGAGCCAGAGGAGAGACCAGAGAGCAAGATGAGAGGAGACCAGATCAAGAAGGGAGGAGACCAGAGAGGAAGAAGACAGGAGAACACAGAGGAAGAAGAGAGACCAGAGAGGAAGAAGAGAGGAGACCACAGAGAAAGAAGAGAGGAGACCAGAGAGGAAGAAGAGGAGACCAGAGAGCAAGAAGAGAGGAGAACACAGAGGAAGAAGAGAGACCAGAGAGGAAGAAGAGAGGAGACCACAGAGCCAGAGGGGAGACCAGAGAGCAAGAAGAGAGGAGAACACAGAGAGCAAGAAGAGAGGAGAACACAGAGGAAGAAGAGAGACCAGAGAAGAAGAAGAGAGGAGAAGACAGAGGAAGAAGAGAGGACACCAGAGAGGAAGAAGAGAGGAGACCACAGAGCCAGAGGGGAGACCAGAGAGCAAGAAGAGAGGAGACCAGAGAGGAAGAAGAGAGGAGACCACAGAGCCAGAGGGGAGACCAGAGAGAAAGAAGAGAGGACACCAGAGAGAAAGAAGAGAGGAGAACACAGAGGAAGAAGAGAGGAGAACACAGAGCCAGAGGGGAGACCAGAGAGCAAGAACAGAGGACACCAGAGAGAAAGAACAGAGGAGACCAGAGAGAAAGAAGAGAGGAGAACACAAAAGAAGAAGAGAGACCAGAGAGGAAGAAGAGAGGAGACCACAGAGTCAGAGGGGAGACCATAGAGAAAGAAGAGAGGAGACCACAGAGGAAGAAAAGAGACCATAGAGGAAGAAGAGAGGAGACCAAAGAGCCAGAGGGGAGACCAGAGAGCAAGAAGAGAGGAGACCACAGAGCCAGAGGGGAGACCAGAGAGAAAGAAGAGAGGAGACCACAGAGGAAGAAAAGAGACCAGAGAGGAAGAAGAGAGGAGACCACAGAGCAGGGGGGAGACCAGAGAGAAATAAGAGAGGACACCAGAGAGAAAGAAGAGAGGAGAACACAGAGGAAGAAGAGAGGAGAACACAGAGCCAGAGGGGAGACCAGAGAGCAAGAAGAGAGGACACCAGAGAGAAAGAAGAGAGGATACCAGAGAGAAAGAAGAGAGGAGACCAGAGAGGAAGAAGAGAGGAGACCAGAGAGCAAGAAGAGAGGAGAACACAGAGAGCAAGAAGAGAGGAGAACACAGAGGAAGAAGAGAGACCAGAGAGGAAGAAGAGAGTTGACCACAGAGGAAGAAAAGAGACCAGAGATGAAGAAGAGGAGACCAGAGAGGAAGAAGAGAGGAGAACACAGAGGAAGAAGAGAGACCAGAGAGGAAGAAGAGAGGAGAACACAGAGGAAGAAGAGAGACCAGAGAGCAAGAAGATAGGAGACCAGAGAGGAAGAAGAGAGGAGACCAGAGAGCAAGAAGAGAGGAGAACACAGAGGAAGAAGAGAGACCAGAGAGGAAGAAGAGAGTTGACCACAGAGGAAGAAAAGAGACCAGAGAGGAAGAAGAGTGGAGACCACAGCCAGAGGGGAGACCAGAGAGCAAGAAGAGAGGAGAACACAGAGAGCAAGAAGAGAGGAGAACACAGAGGAAGAAGAGAGACCAGAGAGGAAGAAGAGAGGAGACCACAGAGCCAGAGGGAAGACCATAGAGCAAGAAGAGAGGAGAACACAGAGAGCAAGAAGAGAAGAGAACACAGAGGAAGAAGAGAGGCCAGAGAAGAAGAAGAGAGGAGAAGACAGAGGAAGAAGAGAGGACACCAGAGAGGAAGAAGAGAGGAGACCACAGAGCCAGAGGGGAGACCAGAGAGAAAGAAGAGAGGAGACCACAGAGGAAGAAAAGAGACCAGAGAGGAAGAAGAGAGGAGACCACAGAGCAGGGGGGAGACCAGAGAGAAAGAAGAGAGGACACCAGAGAGAAAGAAGAGAGGAGAACACAGAGGAAGAAGAGAGGAGAACACAGAGCCAGAGGGGAGACCAGAGAGCAAGAAGAGAGGACACCAGAGAGAAAGAAGAGAGGATACCAGAGAGAAAGAAGAGAGGAGACCAGAGAGGAAGAAGAGAGGAGACCAGAGAGCAAGAAGAGAGGAGAACACAGAGGAAGAAGAGAGGAGAACACAGAGCCAGAGGGGAGACCAGAGAGCAAGAAGAGAGGACACCAGAGAGAAAGAAGAGAGGAGACCAGAGAGGAAGAAGAGAGGAGAACACAGAGAGCAAGAAGAGAGGAGAACACAGAGGAAGAAGAGAGACCAGAGAGGAAGAAGAGAGGAGACCACAGAGCCAGAGGGGAGACCAGAGAG
Source organism: Lampris incognitus (assembly GCF_029633865.1). Lineage (NCBI taxonomy): Eukaryota > Metazoa > Chordata > Actinopteri > Lampriformes > Lampridae > Lampris > Lampris incognitus. Next base: position 80,072,964 of record NC_079211.1, on the reverse strand, counting down.
CAAGAAGAGAGGAGAACACAGAGAGCAAGAAGAGAGGAGAACACAGAGGAAGAAGAGAGACCAGAGAAGAAGAAGAGAGGAGAAGACAGAGGAAGAAGAGAGGACACCAGAGAGGAAGAAGAGAGGAGACCACAGAGCCAGAGGGGAGACCAGAGAGCAAGAAGAGAGGAGACCAGAGAGGAAGAAGAGAGGAGACCACAGAGCCAGAGGGGAGACCAGAGAGAAAGAAGAGAGGACACCAGAGAGAAAGAAGAGAGGAGAACACAGAGGAAGAAGAGAGGAGAACACAGAGCCAGAGGGGAGACCAGAGAGCAAGAACAGAGGACACCAGAGAGAAAGAACAGAGGAGACCAGAGAGAAAGAAGAGAGGAGAACACAAAAGAAGAAGAGAGACCAGAGAGGAAGAAGAGAGGAGACCACAGAGTCAGAGGGGAGACCATAGAGAAAGAAGAGAGGAGACCACAGAGGAAGAAAAGAGACCATAGAGGAAGAAGAGAGGAGACCAAAGAGCCAGAGGGGAGACCAGAGAGCAAGAAGAGAGGAGACCACAGAGCCAGAGGGGAGACCAGAGAGAAAGAAGAGAGGAGACCACAGAGGAAGAAAAGAGACCAGAGAGGAAGAAGAGAGGAGACCACAGAGCAGGGGGGAGACCAGAGAGAAAGAAGAGAGGACACCAGAGAGAAAGAAGAGAGGAGAACACAGAGGAAGAAGAGAGGAGAACACAGAGCCAGAGGGGAGACCAGAGAGCAAGAAGAGAGGACACCAGAGAGAAAGAAGAGAGGATACCAGAGAGAAAGAAGAGAGGAGACCAGAGAGGAAGAAGAGAGGAGACCAGAGAGCAAGAAGAGAGGAGAACACAGAGAGCAAGAAGAGAGGAGAACACAGAGGAAGAAGAGAGACCAGAGAGGAAGAAGAGAGGAGACCACAGAGCCAGAGGGGAGACCAGAGAGCAAGAAGAGAGGAGAACACAGAGAGCAAGAAGAGAGGAGAACACAGAGGAAGAAGAGAGACCAGAGAAGAAGAAGAGAGGAGAAGACAGAGGAAGAAGAGAGGACACCAGAGAGGAAGAAGAGAGGAGACCACAGAGCCAGAGGGGAGACCAGAGAGCAAGAAGAGAGGACACCAGAGAGAAAGAAGAGAGGAGACCAGAGAGGAAGAAGAGAGGAGAACACAGAGAGCAAGAAGAGAGGAGAACACAGAGGAAGAAGAGAGACCAGAGAAGAAGAAGAGAGGAGAAGACAGAGGAAGAAGAGAGGACACCAGAGAGGAAGAAGAGAGGAGACCACAGAGCCAGAGGGGAGACCAGAGAGCAAGAAGAGAGGAGACCAGAGAGGAAGAAGAGAGGAGACCACAGAGCCAGAGGGGAGACCAGAGAGAAAGAAGAGAGGACACCAGAGAGAAAGAAGACAGGAGAACACAGAGGAAGAAGAGAGACCAGAGAGGAAGAAGAGAGGAGACCACAGAGAAAGAAGAGAGGAGACCAGAGAGGGAGAAGAGGAGACCAGAGAGGAAGAAGAGAGGAGAACACAGAGGAAGAAGAGAGACCAGAGAGGAAGAAGAGAGGAGAACACAGAGGAAGAAGAGAGACCAGAGAGCAAGAAGATAGGAGACCAGAGAGGAAGAAGAGAGGAGACCAGAGAGCAAGAAGAGAGGAGAACACAGAGGAAGAAGAGAGACCAGAGAGGAAGAAGAGAGTTGACCACAGAGGAAGAAAAGAGACCAGAGAGGAAGAAGAGTGGAGACCACAGCCAGAGGGGAGACCAGAGAGCAAGAAGAGAGGAGAACACAGAGAGCAAGAAGAGAGGAGAACACAGAGGAAGAAGAGAGACCAGAGAGGAAGAAGAGAGGAGACCACAGAGCCAGAGGGAAGACCAGAGAGCAAGAAGAGAGGAGAACACAGAGAGCAAGAAGAGAGGAGAACACAGAGGAAGAAGAGAGGCCAGAGAAGAAGAAGAGAGGAGAAGACAGAGGAAGAAGAGAGGACACCAGAGAGGAAGAAGAGAGGAGACCACAGAGGAAGAAAAGAGACCAGAGAGGAAGAAGAGAGGAGACCACAGAGCAGGGGGGAGACCAGAGAGAAAGAAGAGAGGACACCAGAGAGAAAGAAGAGAGGAGAACACAGAGGAAGAAGAGAGGAGAACACAGAGCCAGAGGGGAGACCAGAGAGCAAGAAGAGAGGACACCAGAGAGGAAGAAGAGAGGATACCAGAGAGAAAGAAGAGAGGAGACCAGAGAGGAAGAAGAGAGGAGACCAGAGAGCAAGAAGAGAGGAGAACACAGAGGAAGAAGAGAGGAGAACACAGAGCCAGAGGGGAGACCAGAGAGCAAGAAGAGAGGACACCAGAGAGAAAGAAGAGAGGAGACCAGAGAGGAAGAAGAGAGGAGAACACAGAGAGCAAGAAGAGAGGAGAACACAGAGGAAGAAGAGAGACCAGAGAGGAAGAAGAGAGGAGACCACAGAGCCAGAGGGGAGACCAGAGAGCAAGAAGAGAGGAGAACACAGAGAGCAAGAAGAGAGGAGAACACAGAGGAAGAAGAGAGACCAGAGAAGAAGAAGAGAGGAGAAGACAGAGGAAGAAGAGAGGACACCAGAGAGGAAGAAGAGAGGAGACCACAGAGCCAGAGGGGAGACCAGAGAGCAAGAAGAGAGGAGACCAGAGAGGAAGAAGAGAGGAGACCACAGAGCCAGAGGGGAGACCAGAGAGAAAGAAGAGAGGACACCAGAGAGAAAGAAGAGAGGAGAACACAGAGGAAGAAGAGAGGACGCCAGAGAGGAAGAAGAGAGGAGACCACAGAGCCAGAGGGGAGACCAGAGAGCAAGAAGAGAGGAGACCAGAGAGCAAGAAGAGAGGAGACCAGAGAGGAAGAAGAGAGGAGAACACAGAGGAAGAAGAGAGACCAGAGAGGAAGAAGAGAGGAGACCACAGAGAAAGAAGAGATGAGACCAGAGAGGAAGAAGAGAGACCAGAGAGGAAGAAGAGAGGAGAACAGAGAGGAAGAAGAGAGACCAGAGAAGAAGAAGAGAGGAGAACACAAAGGAAGAAGAGATACCAGAGAGGAAGAAGAGAGGAGACCACAGAGAAAGAAGAGAGGAGACCAGAGAGCAAGAAGAGAGGAAGAAGAGAGGAGAACACAGAGGAAGAAGAGACACGAGAGAGGAAGAAGAGAGGAGACCACAGAGAAAGAAGAGAGGAGACCGGAGAGCAAGAAGAGAGGAGAACACAGAGGAAGAAGAGACCAGAGAGGAAGAAGAGAGGAGACCACAGAGGAAGAAAAGAGACCAGAGAGGAAGAAGAGAGGAGACCACAGAGCCAGAGGGGAGACCAGAGAGCAAGAAGAGAGGAGAACACAGAGAGCAAGAAGAGAGGAGAACACAGAGGAAGAAGAGAGACCAGAGAGGAAGAAGAGAGGAGACCACAGAGCCAGAGGGGAGACCAGAGAGCAAGAAGAGAGGAGAACACAGAGGAAGAAGAGAGACGAGACAGGAAGAAGAGAGGAGACCACAGAGCCAGAGGGGAGACCAGAGAGCAAGAAGAGAGGAGAACACAGAGGAAGAAGAGAGACCAGAGAGGAAGAAGAGAGGAGACCACAGAGCCAGAGGGGAGACAAGAGAGGAAGAAGAGAGGGGAGACCAGAGAGCAAGAAGAGAGACCAGAGAGGAAGAGGAGAGGAGACCACAGAGGAAGAAAAGAGACCAGAGAGGAAGAAGAGAGGAGACCACAGAGCCAGAAGGGAGACCAGAGAGCAAGAAGAGAGGACAACACAGAGAGCAAGAAGAGAGGAGAACACAGAGGAACAAGAGAGACCAGAGAGAAAGAAGAGAGGAGACCACAGAGGAAGAAGAGAGACCAGAGAGGAAGAAGAGAGAGACCACAGAGCCAGAGGGGAGACCAGAGAGAAAGAAGAGAGGCGGACACAGAGGAAGAAGAGACACCAGAGAGGAAGAAGGGAGGAGACCACAGAGGAAGAAAAGAGACCATAGAGGAAGAAGAGAGGAGACCAAAGAGCCAGAGGAGAGACCAGAGAGCAAGATGAGAGGAGACCAGAGAGCAAGAAGGGAGGAGACCAGAGAGGAAGAAGACAGGAGAACACAGAGGAAGAAGAGAGACCAGAGAGGAAGAAAAGAGGAGACCACAGAGAAAGAAGAGAGGAGACCAGAGAGGAAGAAGAGAGGAGACCAAAGAGCCAGAGGAGAGACCAGAGAGCAAGATGAGAGGAGACCAGATCAAGAAGGGAGGAGACCAGAGAGGAAGAAGACAGGAGAACACAGAGGAAGAAGAGAGACCAGAGAGGAAGAAGAGAGGAGACCACAGAGAAAGAAGAGAGGAGACCAGAGAGGAAGAAGAGGAGACCAGAGAGGAAGAAGAGAGGAGAACACAGAGGAAGAAGAGAGACCAGAGAGGAAGAAGAGAGGAGAACACAGAGGAAGAAGAGAGACCAGAGAGCAAGAAGATAGGAGACCAGAGAGGAAGAAGAGAGGAGACCAGAGAGCAAGAAGAGAGGAGAACACAGAGGAAGAAGAGAGACCAGAGAGGAAGAAGAGAGTTGACCACAGAGGAAGAAAAGAGACCAGAGAGGAAGAAGAGTGGAGACCACAGCCAGAGGGGAGACCAGAGAGCAAGAAGAGAGGAGAACACAGAGAGCAAGAAGAGAGGAGAACACAGAGGAAGAAGAGAGACCAGAGAGGAAGAAGAGAGGAGACCACAGAGCCAGAGGGAAGACCATAGAGCAAGAAGAGAGGAGAACACAGAGAGCAAGAAGAGAGGAGAACACAGAGGAAGAAGAGAGGCCAGAGAAGAAGAAGAGAGGAGAAGACAGAGGAAGAAGAGAGGACACCAGAGAGGAAGAAGAGAGGAGACCACAGAGCCAGAGGGGAGACCAGAGAGAAAGAAGAGAGGAGACCACAGAGGAAGAAAAGAGACCAGAGAGGAAGAAGAGAGGAGACCACAGAGCAGGGGGGAGACCAGAGAGAAAGAAGAGAGGACACCAGAGAGAAAGAAGAGAGGAGAACACAGAGGAAGAAGAGAGGAGAACACAGAGCCAGAGGGGAGACCAGAGAGCAAGAAGAGAGGACACCAGAGAGAAAGAAGAGAGGATACCAGAGAGAAAGAAGAGAGGAGACCAGAGAGGAAGAAGAGAGGAGACCAGAGAGCAAGAAGAGAGGAGAACACAGAGGAAGAAGAGAGGAGAACACAGAGCCAGAGGGGAGACCAGAGAGCAAGAAGAGAGGACACCAGAGAGAAAGAAGAGAGGAGACCAGAGAGGAAGAAGAGAGGAGAACACAGAGAGCAAGAAGAGAGGAGAACACAGAGGAAGAAGAGAGACCAGAGAGGAAGAAGAGAGGAGACCACAGAGCCAGAGGGGAGACCAGAGAGCAAGAAGAGAGGAGAACACAGAGAGCAAGAAGAGAGGAGAACACAGAGGAAGAAGAGAGACCAGAGAAGAAGAAGAGAGGAGAAGACAGAGGAAGAAGAGAGGACACCAGAGAGGAAGAAGAGAGGAGACCACAGAGCCAGAGGGGAGACCAGAGAGCAAGAAGAGAGGAGACCAGAGAGGAAGAAGAGAGGAGACCACAGAGCCAGAGGGGAGACCAGAGAGAAAGAAGAGAGGACACCAGAGAGAAAGAAGAGAGGAGAACACAGAGGAAGAAGAGAGGAGAACACAGAGCCAGAGGGGAGACCAGAGAGCAAGAACAGAGGACACCAGAGAGAAAGAACAGAGGAGACCAGAGAGAAAGAAGAGAGGAGAACACAAAAGAAGAAGAGAGACCAGAGAGGAAGAAGAGAGGAGACCACAGAGTCAGAGGGGAGACCATAGAGAAAGAAGAGAGGAGACCACAGAGGAAGAAAAGAGACCATAGAGGAAGAAGAGAGGAGACCAAAGAGCCAGAGGGGAGACCAGAGAGCAAGAAGAGAGGAGACCACAGAGCCAGAGGGGAGACCAGAGAGAAAGAAGAGAGGAGACCACAGAGGAAGAAAAGAGACCAGAGAGGAAGAAGAGAGGAGACCACAGAGCAGGGGGGAGACCAGAGAGAAAGAAGAGAGGACACCAGAGAGAAAGAAGAGAGGAGAACACAGAGGAAGAAGAGAGGAGAACACAGAGCCAGAGGGGAGACCAGAGAGCAAGAAGAGAGGACACCAGAGAGAAAGAAGAGAGGATACCAGAGAGAAAGAAGAGAGGAGACCAGAGAGGAAGAAGAGAGGAGACCAGAGAGCAAGAAGAGAGGAGAACACAGAGAGCAAGAAGAGAGGAGAACACAGAGGAAGAAGAGAGACCAGAGAGGAAGAAGAGAGGAGACCACAGAGCCAGAGGGGAGACCAGAGAGCAAGAAGAGAGGAGAACACAGAGAGCAAGAAGAGAGGAGAACACAGAGGAAGAAGAGAGACCAGAGAAGAAGAAGAGAGGAGAAGACAGAGGAAGAAGAGAGGACACCAGAGAGGAAGAAGAGAGGAGACCACAGAGCCAGAGGGGAGACCAGAGAGCAAGAAGAGAGGACACCAGAGAGAAAGAAGAGAGGAGACCAGAGAGGAAGAAGAGAGGAGAACACAGAGAGCAAGAAGAGAGGAGAACACAGAGGAAGAAGAGAGACCAGAGAAGAAGAAGAGAGGAGAAGACAGAGGAAGAAGAGAGGACACCAGAGAGGAAGAAGAGAGGAGACCACAGAGCCAGAGGGGAGACCAGAGAGCAAGAAGAGAGGAGACCAGAGAGGAAGAAGAGAGGAGACCACAGAGCCAGAGGGGAGACCAGAGAGAAAGAAGAGAGGACACCAGAGAGAAAGAAGACAGGAGAACACAGAGGAAGAAGAGAGACCAGAGAGGAAGAAGAGAGGAGACCACAGAGAAAGAAGAGAGGAGACCAGAGAGGAAGAAGAGGAGACCAGAGAGGAAGAAGAGAGGAGAACACAGAGGAAGAAGAGAGACCAGAGAGGAAGAAGAGAGGAGAACACAGAGGAAGAAGAGAGACCAGAGAGCAAGAAGATAGGAGACCAGAGAGGAAGAAGAGAGGAGACCAGAGAGCAAGAAGAGAGGAGAACACAGAGGAAGAAGAGAGACCAGAGAGGAAGAAGAGAGTTGACCACAGAGGAAGAAAAGAGACCAGAGAGGAAGAAGAGTGGAGACCACAGCCAGAGGGGAGACCAGAGAGCAAGAAGAGAGGAGAACACAGAGAGCAAGAAGAGAGGAGAACACAGAGGAAGAAGAGAGACCAGAGAGGAAGAAGAGAGGAGACCACAGAGCCAGAGGGAAGACCAGAGAGCAAGAAGAGAGGAGAACACAGAGAGCAAGAAGAGAGGAGAACACAGAGGAAGAAGAGAGGCCAGAGAAGAAGAAGAGAGGAGAAGACAGAGGAAGAAGAGAGGACACCAGAGAGGAAGAAGAGAGGAGACCACAGAGGAAGAAAAGAGACCAGAGAGGAAGAAGAGAGGAGACCACAGAGCAGGGGGGAGACCAGAGAGAAAGAAGAGAGGACACCAGAGAGAAAGAAGAGAGGAGAACACAGAGGAAGAAGAGAGGAGAACACAGAGCCAGAGGGGAGACCAGAGAGCAAGAAGAGAGGACACCAGAGAGGAAGAAGAGAGGATACCAGAGAGAAAGAAGAGAGGAGACCAGAGAGGAAGAAGAGAGGAGACCAGAGAGCAAGAAGAGAGGAGAACACAGAGGAAGAAGAGAGGAGAACACAGAGCCAGAGGGGAGACCAGAGAGCAAGAAGAGAGGACACCAGAGAGAAAGAAGAGAGGAGACCAGAGAGGAAGAAGAGAGGAGAACACAGAGAGCAAGAAGAGAGGAGAACACAGAGGAAGAAGAGAGACCAGAGAGGAAGAAGAGAGGAGACCACAGAGCCAGAGGGGAGACCAGAGAGCAAGAAGAGAGGAGAACACAGAGAGCAAGAAGAGAGGAGAACACAGAGGAAGAAGAGAGACCAGAGAAGAAGAAGAGAGGAGAAGACAGAGGAAGAAGAGAGGACACCAGAGAGGAAGAAGAGAGGAGACCACAGAGCCAGAGGGGAGACCAGAGAGCAAGAAGAGAGGAGACCAGAGAGGAAGAAGAGAGGAGACCACAGAGCCAGAGGGGAGACCAGAGAGAAAGAAGAGAGGACACCAGAGAGAAAGAAGAGAGGAGAACACAGAGGAAGAAGAGAGGAGAACACAGAGCCAGAGGGGAGACCAGAGAGCAAGAACAGAGGACACCAGAGAGAAAGAACAGAGGAGACCAGAGAGAAAGAAGAGAGGAGAACACAAAAGAAGAAGAGAGACCAGAGAGGAAGAAGAGAGGAGACCACAGAGTCAGAGGGGAGACCATAGAGAAAGAAGAGAGGAGACCACAGAGGAAGAAAAGAGACCATAGAGGAAGAAGAGAGGAGACCAAAGAGCCAGAGGGGAGACCAGAGAGCAAGAAGAGAGGAGACCACAGAGCCAGAGGGGAGACCAGAGAGAAAGAAGAGAGGAGACCACAGAGGAAGAAAAGAGACCAGAGAGGAAGAAGAGAGGAGACCACAGAGCAGGGGGGAGACCAGAGAGAAAGAAGAGAGGACACCAGAGAGAAAGAAGAGAGGAGAACACAGAGGAAGAAGAGAGGAGAACACAGAGCCAGAGGGGAGACCAGAGAGCAAGAAGAGAGGACACCAGAGAGAAAGAAGAGAGGATACCAGAGAGAAAGAAGAGAGGAGACCAGAGAGGAAGAAGAGAGGAGACCAGAGAGCAAGAAGAGAGGAGAACACAGAGAGCAAGAAGAGAGGAGAACACAGAGGAAGAAGAGAGACCAGAGAGGAAGAAGAGAGGAGACCACAGAGCCAGAGGGGAGACCAGAGAGCAAGAAGAGAGGAGAACACAGAGAGCAAGAAGAGAGGAGAACACAGAGGAAGAAGAGAGACCAGAGAAGAAGAAGAGAGGAGAAGACAGAGGAAGAAGAGAGGACACCAGAGAGGAAGAAGAGAGGAGACCACAGAGCCAGAGGGGAGACCAGAGAGCAAGAAGAGAGGACACCAGAGAGAAAGAAGAGAGGAGACCAGAGAGGAAGAAGAGAGGAGAACACAGAGAGCAAGAAGAGAGGAGAACACAGAGGAAGAAGAGAGACCAGAGAAGAAGAAGAGAGGAGAAGACAGAGGAAGAAGAGAGGACACCAGAGAGGAAGAAGAGAGGAGACCACAGAGCCAGAGGGGAGACCAGAGAGCAAGAAGAGAGGAGACCAGAGAGGAAGAAGAGAGGAGACCACAGAGCCAGAGGGGAGACCAGAGAGAAAGAAGAGAGGACACCAGAGAGAAAGAAGACAGGAGAACACAGAGGAAGAAGAGGAGACCAGAGAGGAAGAAGAGAGGAGAACACAGAGGAAGAAGAGAGACCAGAGAGGAAGAAGAGAGGAGAACACAGAGGAAGAAGAGAGACCAGAGAGCAAGAAGATAGGAGACCAGAGAGGAAGAAGAGAGGAGACCAGAGAGCAAGAAGAGAGGAGAACACAGAGGAAGAAGAGAGACCAGAGAGGAAGAAGAGAGTTGACCACAGAGGAAGAAAAGAGACCAGAGAGGAAGAAGAGTGGAGACCACAGCCAGAGGGTAGACCAGAGAGCAAGAAGAGAGGAGAACACAGAGAGCAAGAAGAGAGGAGAACACAGAGGAAGAAGAGAGACCAGAGAGGAAGAAGAGAGGAGACCACAGAGCCAGAGGGAAGACCAGAGAGCAAGAAGAGAGGAGAACACAGAGAGCAAGAAGAGAGGAGAACACAGAGGAAGAAGAGAGGCCAGAGAAGAAGAAGAGAGGAGAAGACAGAGGAAGAAGAGAGGACACCAGAGAGGAAGAAGAGATGAGACCACAGAGGAAGAAAAGAGACCAGAGAGGAAGAAGAGAGGAGACCACAGAGCAGGGGGGAGACCAGAGAGAAAGAAGAGAGGACACCAGAGAGAAAGAAGAGAGGAGAACACAGAGGAAGAAGAGAGGAGAACACAGAGCCAGAGGGGAGACCAGAGAGCAAGAAGAGAGGACACCAGAGAGGAAGAAGAGAGGATACCAGAGAGAAAGAAGAGAGGAGACCAGAGAGGAAGAAGAGAGGAGACCAGAGAGCAAGAAGAGAGGAGAACACAGAGGAAGAAGAGAGGAGAACACAGAGCCAGAGGGGAGACCAGAGAGCAAGAAGAGAGGACACCAGAGAGAAAGAAGAGAGGAGACCAGAGAGGAAGAAGAGAGGAGAACACAGAGAGCAAGAAGAGAGGAGAACACAGAGGAAGAAGAGAGACCAGAGAGGAAGAAGAGAGGAGACCACAGAGCCAGAGGGGAGACCAGAGAGCAAGAAGAGAGGAGAACACAGAGAGCAAGAAGAGAGGAGAACACAGAGGAAGAAGAGAGACCAGAGAAGAAGAAGAGAGGAGAAGACAGAGGAAGAAGAGAGGACACCAGAGAGGAAGAAGAGAGGAGACCACAGAGCCAGAGGGGAGACCAGAGAGCAAGAAGAGAGGAGACCAGAGAGGAAGAAGAGAGGAGACCACAGAGCCAGAGGGGAGACCAGAGAGAAAGAAGAGAGGACACCAGAGAGAAAGAAGAGAGGAGAACACAGAGGAAGAAGAGAGGAGAACACAGAGCCAGAGGGGAGACCAGAGAGCAAGAACAGAGGACACCAGAGAGAAAGAACAGAGGAGACCAGAGAGAAAGAAGAGAGGAGAACACAAAAGAAGAAGAGAGACCAGAGAGGAAGAAGAGAGGAGACCACAGAGTCAGAGGGGAGACCATAGAGAAAGAAGAGAGGAGACCACAGAGGAAGAAAAGAGACCATAGAGGAAGAAGAGAGGAGACCAAAGAGCCAGAGGGGAGACCAGAGAGCAAGAAGAGAGGAGACCACAGAGCCAGAGGGGAGACCAGAGAGAAAGAAGAGAGGAGACCACAGAGGAAGAAAAGAGACCAGAGAGGAAGAAGAGAGGAGACCACAGAGCAGGGGGGAGACCAGAGAGAAAGAAGAGAGGACACCAGAGAGAAAGAAGAGAGGAGAACACAGAGGAAGAAGAGAGGAGAACACAGAGCCAGAGGGGAGACCAGAGAGCAAGAAGAGAGGACACCAGAGAGAAAGAAGAGAGGATACCAGAGAGAAAGAAGAGAGGAGACCAGAGAGGAAGAAGAGAGGAGACCAGAGAGCAAGAAGAGAGGAGAACACAGAGAGCAAGAAGAGAGGAGAACACAGAGGAAGAAGAGAGACCAGAGAGGAAGAAGAGAGGAGACCACAGAGCCAGAGGGGAGACCAGAGAGCAAGAAGAGAGGAGAACACAGAGAGCAAGAAGAGAGGAGAACACAGAGGAAGAAGAGAGACCAGAGAAGAAGAAGAGAGGAGAAGACAGAGGAAGAAGAGAGGACACCAGAGAGGAAGAAGAGAGGAGACCACAGAGCCAGAGGGGAGACCAGAGAGCAAGAAGAGAGGACACCAGAGAGAAAGAAGAGAGGAGACCAGAGAGGAAGAAGAGAGGAGAACACAGAGAGCAAGAAGAGAGGAGAACACAGAGCCAGAGGGGAGACCAGAGACGAAGAAGAGAGGAGAAGACAGAGGAAGAAGAGAGGATACCAGAGAGGAAGAAGAGAGGAGACCACAGAGCCAGAGGGGAGACCAGAGAGCAAGAAGAGAGGAGACCAGAGAGGAAGAAGAGAGGAGACCACAGAGCCAGAGGGGAGACCAGAGAGAAAGAAGAGAGGACACCAGAGAGAAAGAAGAGAGGAGAACACAGAGGAAGAAGAGAGGAGAACACAGAGCCAGAGGGGAGACCAGAGAGCAAGAACAGAGGACACCAGAGAGAAAGAACAGAGGAGACCAGAGAGAAAGAAGAGAGGAGAACACAGAGGAAGAAGAGAGACCAGAGAGGAAGAAGAGAGGAGACCACAGAGTCAGAGGGGAGACCATAGAGAAAGAAGAGAGGAGACCACAGAGGAAGAAAAGAGACCATAGAGGAAGAAGAGAGGAGACCAAAGAGCCAGAGGGGAGACCAGAGAGCAAGAAGAGAGGAGACCAGAGAGCAAGAAGAGAGGAGACCAGAGAGGAAGAAGAGGTGAGAACACAGAGGAAGAAGAGAGACCAGAGAGGAAGAAGAGAGGAGACCACAGAGAAAGAAGAGAGGAGACCAGAGAGGAAGAATTGAGGAGAACACAGAGGAAGAAGAGAGGAGAACACAGAGGAAGAAGAGAGACCAGAGAGGAAGAAGAGAGGAGAACACAGAGGAAGAAGAGAGACCAGAGAGCAAGATGAGAGGAGAACACAGAGGAAGAAGAGAGACCAGAGAGGAAGAAGAGAGGAGACCACAGAGGAAGAAAAGAGACCAGAGAGGAAGAAGAGTGGAGACCACAGCCAGAGGGGAGACCAGAGAGCAAGAAGAGAGGAGAACACAGAGAGCAAGAAGAGAGGAGAACACAGAGGAAGAAGAGAGACCAGAGAGGAAGAAGAGGGGAGACCACAGAGCCAGAGGGGAGACCAGAGAGCAAGAAGAGAGGAGAACACAGAGAGCAAGAAGAGAGGAGAACACAGAGGAAGAAGAGAGAGCAGAGAAGAAGAAGAGAGGAGAACAGAGAGGAAGAAGAGAGACCAGAGAGAAAGAAGAGACGAATCCACAGAGAGATAAGAGAGGAGTCCAGAGAGGAAGAAGAGAGGAGACCACAGAGCCAGAGGGGAGACCAGAGAGAAAGAAGAGAGGACACCAGAGAGAAAGAAGACAGGAGAACACAGAGGAAGAAGAGAGACCAGAGAGGAAGAAGAGAGGAGACCACAGAGAAAGAAGAGAGGAGACCAGAGAGGAAGAAGAGGAGACCAGAGAGGAAGAAGAGAGGAGAACACAGAGGAAGAAGAGAGACCAGAGAGGAAGAAGAGAGGAGAACACAGAGGAAGAAGAGAGACCAGAGAGCAAGAAGATAGGAGACCAGAGAGGAAGAAGAGAGGAGACCAGAGAGCAAGAAGAGAGGAGAACACAGAGGAAGAAGAGAGACCAGAGAGGAAGAAGAGAGTTGACCACAGAGGAAGAAAAGAGACCAGAGAGGAAGAAGAGTGGAGACCACAGCCAGAGGGGAGACCAGAGAGCAAGAAGAGAGGAGAACACAGAGAGCAAGAAGAGAGGAGAACACAGAGGAAGAAGAGAGACCAGAGAGGAAGAAGAGAGGAGACCACAGAGCCAGAGGGAAGACCAGAGAGCAAGAAGAGAGGAGAACACAGAGAGCAAGAAGAGAGGAGAACACAGAGGAAGAAGAGAGGCCAGAGAAGAAGAAGAGAGGAGAAGACAGAGGAAGAAGAGAGGACACCAGAGAGGAAGAAGAGATGAGACCACAGAGGAAGAAAAGAGACCAGAGAGGAAGAAGAGAGGAGACCACAGAGCAGGGGGGAGACCAGAGAGAAAGAAGAGAGGACACCAGAGAGAAAGAAGAGAGGAGAACACAGAGGAAGAAGAGAGGAGAACACAGAGCCAGAGGGGAGACCAGAGAGCAAGAAGAGAGGACACCAGAGAGGAAGAAGAGAGGATACCAGAGAGAAAGAAGAGAGGAGACCAGAGAGGAAGAAGAGAGGAGACCAGAGAGCAAGAAGAGAGGAGAACACAGAGGAAGAAGAGAGGAGAACACAGAGCCAGAGGGGAGACCAGAGAGCAAGAAGAGAGGACACCAGAGAGAAAGAAGAGAGGACACCAGAGAGGAAGAAGAGAGGAGAACACAGAGAGCAAGAAGAGAGGAGAACACAGAGGAAGAAGAGAGGAGACCACAGAGCCAGAGGGGAGACCAGAGAGCAAGAAGAGAGGAGAACACAGAGAGCAAGAAGAGAGGAGAACACAGAGGAAGAAGAGAGACCAGAGAAGAAGAAGAGAGGAGAAGACAGAGGAAGAAGAGAGGACACCAGAGAGGAAGAAGAGAGGAGACCACAGAGCCAGAGGGGAGACCAGAGAGCAAGAAGAGAGGAGACCAGAGAGGAAGAAGAGAGGAGACCACAGAGCCAGAGGGGAGACCAGAGAGAAAGAAGAGAGGACACCAGAGAGAAAGAAGAGAGGAGAACACAGAGGAAGAAGAGAGGAGACCACAGAGCCAGAGGGGAGACCAGAGAGCAAGAAGAGAGGAGAACACAGAGAGCAAGAAGAGAGGAGAACACAGAGGAAGAAGAGAGACCAGAGAAGAAGAAGAGAGGAGAAGACAGAGGAAGAAGAGAGGACACCAGAGAGGAAGAAGAGAGGAGACCACAGAGCCAGAGGGGAGACCAGAGAGCAAGAAGAGAGGAGACCAGAGAGGAAGAAGAGAGGAGACCACAGAGCCAGAGGGGAGACCAGAGAGAAAGAAGAGAGGACACCAGAGAGAAAGAAGAGAGGAGAACACAGAGGAAGAAGAGAGGAGAACACAGAGCCAGAGGGGAGACCAGAGAGCAAGAACAGAGGACACCAGAGAGAAAGAACAGAGGAGACCAGAGAGAAAGAAGAGAGGAGAACACAAAAGAAGAAGAGAGACCAGAGAGGAAGAAGAGAGGAGACCACAGAGTCAGAGGGGAGACCATAGAGAAAGAAGAGAGGAGACCACAGAGGAAGAAAAGAGACCATAGAGGAAGAAGAGAGGAGACCAAAGAGCCAGAGGGGAGACCAGAGAGCAAGAAGAGAGGAGACCACAGAGCCAGAGGGGAGACCAGAGAGAAAGAAGAGAGGAGACCACAGAGGAAGAAAAGAGACCAGAGAGGAAGAAGAGAGGAGACCACAGAGCAGGGGGGAGACCAGAGAGAAAGAAGAGAGGACACCAGAGAGAAAGAAGAGAGGAGAACACAGAGGAAGAAGAGAGGAGAACACAGAGCCAGAGGGGAGACCAGAGAGCAAGAAGAGAGGACACCAGAGAGAAAGAAGAGAGGATACCAGAGAGAAAGAAGAGAGGAGACCAGAGAGGAAGAAGAGAGGAGACCAGAGAGCAAGAAGAGAGGAGAACACAGAGAGCAAGAAGAGAGGAGAACACAGAGGAAGAAGAGAGACCAGAGAGGAAGAAGAGAGGAGACCACAGAGCCAGAGGGGAGACCAGAGAGCAAGAAGAGAGGAGAACACAGAGAGCAAGAAGAGAGGAGAACACAGAGGAAGAAGAGAGACCAGAGAAGAAGAAGAGAGGAGAAGACAGAGGAAGAAGAGAGGACACCAGAGAGGAAGAAGAGAGGAGACCACAGAGCCAGAGGGGAGACCAGAGAGCAAGAAGAGAGGACACCAGAGAGAAAGAAGAGAGGAGACCAGAGAGGAAGAAGAGAGGAGAACACAGAGAGCAAGAAGAGAGGAGAACACAGAGGAAGAAGAGAGACCAGAGACGAAGAAGAGAGGAGAAGACAGAGGAAGAAGAGAGGATACCAGAGAGGAAGAAGAGAGGAGACCACAGAGCCAGAGGGGAGACCAGAGAGCAAGAAGAGAGGAGACCAGAGAGGAAGAAGAGAGGAGACCACAGAGCCAGAGGGGAGACCAGAGAGAAAGAAGAGAGGACACCAGAGAGAAAGAAGAGAGGAGAACACAGAGGAAGAAGAGAGGAGAACACAGAGCCAGAGGGGAGACCAGAGAGCAAGAACAGAGGACACCAGAGAGAAAGAACAGAGGAGACCAGAGAGAAAGAAGAGAGGAGAACACAGAGGAAGAAGAGAGACCAGAGAGGAAGAAGAGAGGAGACCACAGAGTCAGAGGGGAGACCATAGAGAAAGAAGAGAGGAGACCACAGAGGAAGAAAAGAGACCATAGAGGAAGAAGAGAGGAGACCAAAGAGCCAGAGGGGAGACCAGAGAGCAAGAAGAGAGGAGACCAGAGAGCAAGAAGAGAGGAGACCAGAGAGGAAGAAGAGGTGAGAACACAGAGGAAGAAGAGAGACCAGAGAGGAAGAAGAGAGGAGACCACAGAGAAAGAAGAGAGGAGACCAGAGAGGAAGAATTGAGGAGAACACAGAGGAAGAAGAGAGGAGAACACAGAGGAAGAAGAGAGACCAGAGAGGAAGAAGAGAGGAGAACACAGAGGAAGAAGAGAGACCAGAGAGCAAGATGAGAGGAGAACACAGAGGAAGAAGAGAGACCAGAGAGGAAGAAGAGAGGAGACCACAGAGGAAGAAAAGAGACCAGAGAGGAAGAAGAGTGGAGACCACAGCCAGAGGGGAGACCAGAGAGCAAGAAGAGAGGAGAACACAGAGAGCAAGAAGAGAGGAGAACACAGAGGAAGAAGAGAGACCAGAGAGGAAGAAGAGGGGAGACCACAGAGCCAGAGGGGAGACCAGAGAGCAAGAAGAGAGGAGAACACAGAGAGCAAGAAGAGAGGAGAACACAGAGGAAGAAGAGAGAGCAGAGAAGAAGAAGAGAGGAGAACAGAGAGGAAGAAGAGAGACCAGAGAGAAAGAAGAGACGAATCCACAGAGAGATAAGAGAGGAGTCCAGAGAAAGTAGAGAGGAGACCACAGAGGAAGAAGGACCAGAGAGGAAGAAGAGAGGAGACCACAGAGGAAGAAAAGAGACCAGAGAGGAAGAAGAGAGGAGACCACAGAGCCAGAGGGGAGACCAGAGAGCAAGAAGAGAGGAGAACACAGAGAGCAAGAAGAGAGGAGAACACAGAGGAACAAGAGAGACCAGAGAGCAAGAAGAGAGGAGAACACAGAGGAAGAAGAGAGACCAGAGAGGAAGAAGGGAGGAGACCACAGAGGAAGAAGAGAGGAGAACACAGAGCCAGAGGGGAGACCAGAGAGCAAGAAGAGAGGAGACCAGAGACAAAGAAGAGAGGAGACCAGAGAGAAAGAAGAGAGGAGAACACAGAGGAAGAAGAGAGGACACCAGAGAGGAAGAAGAGAGGAGACCACAGAGCCAGAGGGGAGACCACAGAGAAAGAAGAGAGGAGAACACAGAGGAAGAAGAGAGGAGACCAGAGAGGAAGAAGAGAGGAGACCAGAGAGGAAGAAGAGAGGAGACCACAGAGCCAGAGGGGAGACCAGAGAGAAAGAAGAGAGGACACCAGAGAGAAAGAAGAGAGGAGAACACAGAGGAAGAAGAGAGGAGAACACAGAGCCAGAGGGGAGACCAGAGAGCAAGAAGAGAGGACACCAGAGAGAAAGAAGAGAGGAGAACACAGAGGAAGAAGAGAGACCAGAGAGTAAGAAGAGAGGAGACCACAGAGTCAGAGGGGAGACCATAGAGAAAGAAGAGAGGAGACCACAGAGGAAGAAAAGAGACCATAGAGGAAGAAGAGAGGAGACCAAAGAGCCAGAGGGGAGACCAGAGAGCAAGAAGAGAGGAGACCAGAGAGCAAGAAGAGAGGAGAACACAGAGGAAGAAGAGAGACCAGAGAGGAAGAAGAGAGGAGACCACAGAGGAAGAAAAGAGACCAGAGAGGAAGAAGGGTGGAGACCACAGCCAGAGGGGAGACCAGAGAGCAAGAAGAGAGGAGAACACAGAGAGCAAGAAGAGAGGAGAACACAGAGGAAGAAGAGAGACCAGAGAGGAAGAAGAGGGGAGACCACAGAGCCAGAGGGGAGACCAGAGAGCAAGAAGAGAGGAGAACACAGAGAGCAAGAAGAGAGGAGAACACAGAGGAAGAAGAGAGACCAGAGAAGAAGAAGAGAGGAGAACACAGAGGAAGAAGAGAGACCAGAGAGAAAGAAGAGACGAATCCACAGAGAGATAAGAGAGGAGTCCAGAGAAAGTAGAGAGGAGACCACAGAGGAAGAAGGGAGACCAGAGAGGAAGAAGAGAGGAGACCACAGAGGAAGAAAAGAGACCAGAGAGGAAGAAGAGAGGAGACCACAGAGCCAGAGGGGAGACCAGAGAGCAAGATGAGAGGAGAACACAGAGAGCAAGAAGAGAGGAGACCACAGAGGAAGAAGAGAGACCAGAAAGGAAGAAGAGAGGAGACCACAGAGCCAGAGGGGAGACCAGAGAGAAAGAAGAGCGGAGAACACGGAGGAAGAAGAGAGGAAGAAGAGAGGAAGAAGGGAGGAGACCACAGAGGAAGAAGACAGGAGAACACAGAGCCAGAGGGGAGACCAGGGAGCAGGAAGAGAGGAGACCAGAGACAAAGAAGAGAGGAGACCAGAGAGAAAGAAGAGAGGAGAACACAGAGGAAGAAGAGAGGACGCCAGAGAGGAAGAAGAGAGGAGACCACAGAGCCAGAGGGGAGACCAGAGAGCAAGAAGAGAGGAGACCAGAGAGCAAGAAGAGAGGAGACCAGAGAGGAAGAAGAGAGGAGAACACAGAGGAAGAAGAGAGACCAGAGAGGAAGAAGAGAGGAGACCACAGAGAAAGAAGAGAGGAGACCAGAGAGGAAGAAGAGAGGAGACCAGAGAGGAAGAAGAGAGGAGAACAGAGAGGAAGAAGAGAGACCAGAGAAGAAGAAGAGAGGAGAACACAAAGGAAGAAGAGATACCAGAGAGGAAGAAGAGAGGAGACCACAGAGAAAGAAGAGAGGAGACCAGAGAGCAAGAAGAGAGGAAGAAGAGAGGAGAACACAGAGGAAGAAGAGAGACCAGAGAGGAAGAAGAGAGGAGACCACAGAGAAAGAAGAGAGGAGACCAGAGAGGAAGAAGAGAGACCAGAGAAGAAGAAGAGAGGAGAACACAAAGGAAGAAGAGATACCAGAGAAGAAGAAGAGAGGAGAACACAAAGGAAGAAGAGATACCAGAGAGGAAGAAGAGAGGAGACCACAGAGAAAGAAGAGAGGAGACCAGAGAGCAAGAAGAGAGGAAGAAGAGAGGAGAACACAGAGGAAGAAGAGAGACCAGAGAGGAAGAAGAGAGGAGACCACAGAGCCAGAGGGGAGACCAGAGAGCAAGAAGAGAGGAGAACACAGAGGAAGAAGAGACCAGAGAGGAAGAAGAGAGGAGACCACAGAGGAAGAAAAGAGACCAGAGAGGAAGAAGAGAGGAGACCACAGAGCCAGAGGGGAGACCAGAGAGCAAGAAGAGAGGAGAACACAGAGAGCAAGAAGAGAGGAGAACACAGAGGAAGAAAAGAGACCAGAGAGGAAGAAGAGAGGAGACCACAGAGCCAGAGGGGAGACCAGAGAGCAAGAAGAGAGGAGAACACAGAGGAAGAAGAGAGACCAGACAGGAAGAGGAGAGGAGACCACAGAGCCAGAGGGGAGACCAGAGAGCAAGAAGAGAGGAGAACACAGAGGAAGAAGAGAGACCAGAGAGGAAGAAGAGAGGAGACCACAGAGCCAGAGGGGAGACCAGAGAGGAAGAAGAGAGGAGACCAGAGAGCAAGAAGAGAGGAGAACACAGAGGAAGAAGAGAGACAAGAGAGAAAGAAGAGACGAATGCACAGAGAGAGAAGAGAGGAGTCCAGAGAAAGTAGAGAGGAGACCACAGAGGAAGAAGAGAGACCAGAGAGGAAGAAGAGAGGAGACCACAGAGGAAGAAAAGAGACCAGAGAGGAAGAAGAGAGGAGACCACAGAGCCAGAAGGGAGACCAGAGAGCAAGAAGAGAGGACAACACAAAGAGCAAGAAGAGAGGAGAACACAGAGGAACAAGAGAGACCAGAGAGAAAGAAGAGAGGAGACCACAGAGGAAGAAGAGAGACCAGAGAGGAAGAAGAGAGAGACCACAGAGCCAGAGGGGAGACCAGAGAGAAAGAAGAGAGGAGAACACAGAGGAAGAAGAGACACCAGAGAGGAAGAAGGGAGGAGACCACAGAGGAAGAAAAGAGACCATAGAGGAAGAAGAGAGGAGACCAAAGAGCCAGAGGAGAGACCAGAGAGCAAGATGAGAGGAGACCAGAGAGCAAGAAGGGAGGAGACCAGAGAGGAAGAAGACAGGAGAACACAGAGGAAGAAGAGAGACCAGAGAGGAAGAAAAGAGGAGACCACAGAGAAAGAAGAGAGGAGACCAGAGAGGAAGAAGAGAGGAGACCAAAGAGCCAGAGGAGAGACCAGAGAGCAAGATGAGAGGAGACCAGAGAGCAAGAAGGGAGGAGACCAGAGAGGAAGAAGACAGGAGAACACAGAGGAAGAAGAGAGACCAGAGAGGAAGAAGAGAGGAGACCACAGAGAAAGAAGAGAGGAGACCAGAGAGGAAGAAGAGAGGAGACCAGAGAGGAAGAAGAGAGGAGAACACAGAGGAAGAAGAGAGACCAGAGAGGAAGAAGAGAGGAGAACACAGAGGAAGAAGAGAGACCAGAGAGCAAGAAGATAGGAGACCAGAGAGGAAGAAGAGAGGAGACCAGAGAGCAAGAAGAGAGGAGAACACAGAGGAAGAAGAGAGACCAGAGAGGAAGAAGAGAGTTGACCACAGAGGAAGAAAAGAGACCAGAGAGGAAGAAGAGTGGAGACCACAGCCAGAGGGGAGACCAGAGAGCAAGAAGAGAGGAGAACACAGAGAGCAAGAAGAGAGGAGACCAGAGAGGAAGAAGAGAGGAGAACAGAGAGGAAGAAGAGAGACCAGAGAAGAAGAAGAGAGGAGAACACAAAGGAAGAAGAGATACCAGAGAGGAAGAAGAGAGGAGACCACAGAGAAAGAAGAGAGGAGACCAGAGAGCAAGAAGAGAGGAAGAAGAGAGGAGAACACAGAGGAAGAAGAGAGACCAGAGAGGAAGAAGAGAGGAGACCACAGAGAAAGAAGAGAGGAGACCAGAGAGCAAGAAGAGAGGAGAACACAGAGGAAGAAGAGACCAGAGAGGAAGAAGACAGGAGACCACAGAGGAAGAAAAGAGACCAGAGAGGAAGAAGAGAGGAGACCACAGAGCCAGAGGGGAGACCAGAGAGCAAGAAGAGAGGAGAACACAGAGAGCAAGAAGAGAGGAGAACACAGAGGAAGAAGAGAGACCAGAGAGGAAGAAGAGAGGAGACCACAGAGCCAGAGGGGAGACCAGAGAGCAAGAAGAGAGGAGAACACAGAGGAAGAAGAGAGACCAGACAGGAAGAGGAGAGGAGACCACAGAGCCAGAGGGGAGACCAGAGAGCAAGAAGAGAGGAGAACACAGAGGAAGAAGAGAGACCAGAGAGGAAGAAGAGAGGAGACCACAGAGCCAGAGGGGAGACCAGAGAGGAAGAAGAGAGGAGACCAGAGAGCAAGAAGAGAGGAGAACACAGAGGAAGAAGAGAGACAAGAGAGAAAGAAGAGACGAATGCACAGAGAGAGAAGAGAGGAGTCCAGAGAAAGTAGAGAGGAGACCACAGAGGAAGAAGAGACCAGAGAGGAAGAAGAGAGGAGACCACAGAGGAAGAAAAGAGACCAGAGAGGAAGAAGAGAGGAGACCACAGAGCCAGAAGGGAGACCAGAGAGCAAGAAGAGAGGACAACACAAAGAGCAAGAAGAGAGGAGAACACAGAGGAACAAGAGAGACCAGAGAGAAAGAAGAGAGGAGACCACAGAGGAAGAAGAGAGACCAGAGAGGAAGAAGAGAGAGACCACAGAGCCAGAGGGGAGACCAGAGAGAAAGAAGAGAGGAGAACACAGAGGAAGAAGAGACACCAGAGAGGAAGAAGAGAGGAGACCACAGAGGAAGAAAAGAGACCATAGAGGAAGAAGAGAGGAGACCAAAGAGCCAGAGGAGAGACCAGAGAGCAAGATGAGAGGAGACCAGAGAGCAAGAAGGGAGGAGACCAGAGAGGAAGAAGACAGGAGAACACAGAGGAAGAAGAGAGACCAGAGAGGAAGAAAAGAGGAGACCACAGAGAAAGAAGAGAGGAGACCAGAGAGGAAGAAGAGAGGAGACCAAAGAGCCAGAGGAGAGACCAGAGAGCAAGATGAGAGGAGACCAGAGAGCAAGAAGGGAGGAGACCAGAGAGGAAGAAGACAGGAGAACACAGAGGAAGAAGAGAGACCAGAGAGGAAGAAGAGAGGAGACCACAGAGAAAGAAGAGAGGAGACCAGAGAGGAAGAAGAGAGGAGACCAGAGAGGAAGAAGAGAGGAGAACACAGAGGAAGAAGAGAGACCAGAGAGGAAGAAGAGAGGAGAACACAGAGGAAGAAGAGAGACCAGAGAGCAAGAAGATAGGAGACCAGAGAGGAAGAAGAGAGGAGACCAGAGAGCAAGAAGAGAGGAGAACACAGAGGAAGATGAGAGACCAGAGAGGAAGAAGAGAGTTGACCACAGAGGAAGAAAAGAGACCAGAGAGGAAGAAGAGTGGAGACCACAGCCAGAGGGGAGACCAGAGAGCAAGAAGAGAGGAGAACACAGAGAGCAAGAAGAGAGGAGAACACAGAGGAAGAAGAGAGACCAGAGAGGAAGAAGAGAGGACACCACAGAGCCAGAGGGGAGACCAGAGAGCAAGAAGAGAGGAGAACACAGAGAGCAAGAAGAGAGGAGAACACAGAGGAAGAAGAGAGACCAGAGAAGAAGAAGAGAGGAGAAGACAGATGAAGAAGAGAGGACACCAGAGAGGAAGAAGAGAGGAGACCACAGAGCCAGAGGGGTGACCAGAGAGAAAGAAGAGAGGAGAACACAGAGGAAGAAGAGAGGAGACCAGAGAGAAAGAAGAGAGGAGACCACAGAGCAGGGGGGAGACCAGAGAGAAAGAAGAGAGGACACCAGAGAGAAAGAAGAGAGGAGAACACAGAGGAAGAAGAGAGGAGAACACAGAGCCAGAGGGGAGACCAGAGAGCAAGAAGAGAGGACACCAGAGAGAAAGAAGAGAGGAGACCAGAGAGCAAGAAGAGAGGAGAACACAGAGGAAGAAGAGAGACCAGAGAGGAAGAAGAGAGGAGACCACAGAGCCAGAGGGGAGACCATAGAGAAAGAAGAGAGGAGACCACAGAGGAAGAAAAGAGACCATAGAGGAAGAAGAGAGGAAACCAAAGAGCCAGAGGGGAGACCAGAGAGCAAGAAGAGAGGAGACCAGAGAGGAAGAAGAGAGGAGAACACAGAGGAAGAAGAGAGACCAGAGAGGAAGAAGAGAGTAGACCACAGAGAAAGAAGAGAGGAGACCAGCGCGGAAGAAGAGAGGAGACCAGAGAGGAAGAAGAGAGGAGAACACAGAGGAAGAAGAGAGACCAGAGAGGAAGAAGAGAGGAGAACACAGAGGAACAAGAGAGACCAGAGAGGAAGAAGAGAGGAGACCACAGAGAAAGAAGAGAGGAGACCAGAGAGCAAGAAGAGAGGAGACCAGAGAGGAAGAAGAGAGGAGAACACAGAGGAAGAAGAGAGACCAGAGAGGAAGAAGAGAGGAGACCACAGAGAAAGAAGAGAGGAGACCAGAGAGCAAGAAGAGAGGAGAACACAGAGGAAGAAGAGAGACCAGAGAGGAAGAAGAGAGGAGACCACAGAGGAAGAAAAGAGACCAGAGAGGAAGAAGAGAGGAGACCAGAGAGCCAGAGGGGAGACCACAGAGCAAGAAGAGAGGATAACACAGAGAGCAAGAAGAGAGGAGACCACAGAGGAAGAAGAGAGGTGACCAGAGAGGAAGAAGGGAGGAGACCACAGAGGAAGAAGAGAGGTGACCAGAGAGAAAGAAGAGACGAGTCCACAGAGAGAGAAGAGAGGAGTCCAGAGAAAGTAGAGAGGAGACCACAGAGGAAGAAGAGAGACCAGAGAGGAAGAAGAGAGGAGACCACAGAGGAAGAAAAGAGACCAGAGAGGAAGAAGAGAGGAGACCACAGAGCCAGAGGGGAGACCAGAGAGAAAGAAGAGAGGAGAACACAGAGGAACAAGAGAGACCAGAGAGAAAGAAGAGAGGAGAACACAGAGGAACAAGAGAGACCAGAGAGAAAGAAGAGAGGAGACCACAGAGGAAGAAGAGAGACCAGAGAGGAAGAAGAGAGGAGACCACAGAGCCAGAGGGGAGACCAGAGAGAAAGAAGAGAGGAGAACACAGAGGAAGAAGAGAGACCAGAGAGGAAGAAGGGAGGAGACCAGAGAGGAAGAAGAGAGAACACAGAGCCAGAGGGGAGACCAGAGAGCAAGAAGAGAGGATACCAGAGACAAAGAAGAGAGGAGACCAGAGAGAAAGAAGAGAGGAGAACACAGAGGAAGAAGAGAGGACACCAGAGAGCAAGAAGAGATGAGACCACAGAGGAAGAAGAGAGACCAGAGAGGAAGAAGAGAGGAGACCACAGAGGAAGAAGAGAGGTGACCAGAGAGGAAGAAGGGAGGAGACCACAGAGGAAGAAGAGAGGTGACCAGAGAGAAAGAAGAGACGAGTCCACAGAGAGAGAAGAGAGGAGTCCAGAGAAAGTAGAGAGGAGACCACAGAGGAAGAAGAGAGACCAGAGAGGAAGAAGAGAGGAGACCACAGAGGAAGAAAAGAGACCAGAGAGGAAGAAGAGAGGAGACCACAGAGCCAGAGGGGAGACCAGAGAGAAAGAAGAGAGGAGAACACAGAGGAACAAGAGAGACCAGAGAGAAAGAAGAGAGGAGAACACAGAGGAACAAGAGAGACCAGAGAGAAAGAAGAGAGGAGACCACAGAGGAAGAAGAGAGACCAGAGAGGAAGAAGAGAGGAGACCACAGAGCCAGAGGGCAGACCAGAGAGAAAGAAGAGAGGAGAACACAGAGGAAGAAGAGAGACCAGAGAGGAAGAAGGGAGGAGACCACAGAGGAAGAAGAGAGGAGAACACAGAGCCAGAGGGGAGACCAGAGAGCAAGAAGAGAGGATACCAGAGACAAAGAAGAGAGGAGACCAGAGAGAAAGAAGAGAGGAGAACACAGAGGAAGAAGAGAGGACACCCGAGAGGAAGAAGAGAGAAGACCACAGAGCCAGAGGGGAGACCAGAGAGAAAGAAGAGAGGAGAACACAGAGGAAGAAGAGAGGAGACCAGAGAGAAAGAGGAGAGGAGACCAGAGAGGAAGAAGAGAGGAGACCACAGAGCCAGAGGGGAGACCAGAGAGAAAGAAGAGAGGACACCAGAGAGAAAGAAGAGAGGAGAACACAGAGGAAGAAGAGAGGAGAACACAGAGCCAGAGGGGAGACCAGAGAGCAAGAAGAGAGGACACCAGAGAGAAAGAAGAGAGGAGACCAGAGAGAAAGAAGAGAAGAGAACAAAGAGGAAGAAGAGAGACCAGAGAGGAAGAAGAGAGGAGACCACAGAGCCAGAGGGGAGACCACAGAGAAAGAAGAGAGGAGACCACAGAGGAAGAAAAGAGACCAGAGAGGAAGAAGAGAGGAGACCAAAGATCCAGAGGGGAGACCAGAGAGCAAGAAGAGAGGAGACCAGAGAGCAAGAAGAGAGGAGACCAGAGAGGAAGAAGAGAGGAGACCACAGAGCCAGAGGGGAGACCAGAGAGGAGACCACAGATGAAGAAGAGAGACCAGAGAGGAAGAAGAGAGGAGACCACAGAGGAAGAAGAGAGGTGACCAGAGAGGAAGAAAGGAGGTTACCAGAGAGAAAGAAGAGACGAGTCCACAGAGAGAGAAGAGAGGAGTCCAGAGAAAGTAGAGAGGAGACCACAGAGGAAGAAGAGAGACCAGAGAGGAAGAAGAGAGGAGACCACAGAGGAAGAAAAGAGACCAGAGAGGAAGAAGAGAGGAGACCACAGAGCCAGAGGGGAGACCAGAGAGCAAGAAGGGAGGAGAACACAGAGAGCAAGAAGAGAGGAGAACACAGAGGAACAAGAGAGACCAGAGAGAAAGAAGAGAGGAGAACACAGAGGAACAAGAGAGACCAGAGAGAAAGAACAGAGGAGACCAGAGAGAAGGAAGAGAGGAGAACACATAGGAAGAAGAGAGGACACCAGAGAGAAAGAAGAGAGGACACCAGAGAGAAAGAAGAGAGGAGAACACAGAGGAAGAAGAGAGGAGACCAGAGAGAAAGAAGAGAGGAGACCAGAGAGAAAGAAGAGAGGAGAACACAGAGGAAGAAGAGGGGAGACCAGAGAGAAAGAAGAGAGGAGACCAGAGAGAAAAAGAGAGACCAGAGAGAAAGAAGAGAGGAGAACACAGAGGAAGAAGAGAGGAGACCAGAGAGAAAGAAGAGAGGAGAACACAGAGGAAGAAGAGGAGACCAGAGAGAAAGAAGAGAGGAGACCAGAGAGAAAGAAGAGAGCAGAACACAGAGGAAGAAGAGAGGAGACCAGAGAGAAAGAAGAGAGGAGACCAGAGAGAAAGAAGAGAGACCAGAGAGAAAGAAGAGAGGAGAACACAGAGGAAGAAGAGAGGAGACCAGAGAGAAAGAAGAGCATTGTTGAAGACAGAGATGAAGGGGGTGAGGTTTACAGAGACAGAGTACATTATTAGTCATAGATTCATCATGTTTGACGTTAATAAACGTCAGTTTTCTTACAGACAAGAATACAGATGGACAGACAGATATACAGATGACAGATAGGTACATAGATGGACAGACAGTTACATTGATGGACAGACAGATATAAAGATGGAGAGACAGATATAAAGATGGAGAGATAGGTACATAGATGGACAGACAGATACACAGATGGACAGACAGATATACAGATGGACAGACATGGACAGACAGATATAAAGATGGACAGACAGGTACACAGATGGACAGACAGATATACAGATGGACAGACATGGACAGACATATATAAAGATGAAGAGACAGATATAAAGATGGAGAGACAGGTACACAGATGGACAGACAGGTACACAGATGGACAGACAGATATACAGATGGACAGACAGGTACACAGATGGACAGACATATATAGAGATGGAGAGACAGATATAAAGATGGACAGACAGGTACACAGATGGACAGACAGGCGGTGCATTAAATAGTCTGCCTGACGGCTGTCTATGGTCTTCTTACCTGTCTTACTCTCCATTCGACCCGACATCCTCCACTCCGTGCAGCCGGTAACCGGTACCGGGACCCGAGAACCGCTTTGTTGTTCGGAACCGCTAAGCTCGTTAAAGCGTCGAACCGTCCGGCAGCAGGAATGTTCTGGTTCAGACGGTCCTTCCTCCCCGCTTCCTTCCTCCCCACGTTCGCTCTCTCCGTCTCTTTCTTTGCCTCGGCGGCCGCCTGCTTCTATTCCGGCAGCTGCAGCTGAGGAAGATGATAGCGGGAGGTTGGTGATGGAGAGACTTGTCCTGCAGCGCCTCCCCGTGGCAGCAGGCGGAACATGCAGCTGCTTCCATTAACACTGAATTCTCCCTTTCATTTTCATGTCTGGTCACCCTGAGTATTGTACCCGAACAACAAATAAAATAGACGTGTCATCGCTTTCACTTTCACTGGCCAGACGTCCGATGTGGACAGGTGTCTGGTCAGAGGTCCGATGTGGACAGATGTCTATTCAGAGGTCTGATGTGGACAGATGTCTGGCCAGAGGTCCGATGTGGACAGGTGTCTGGCCAGAGGTCCGATCTGGACAGGTGTCTGGTCAGAGGTCCGATGTGGACAGGTGTCTGGTCAGAGGTCCGATGTGGACAGGTGTCTGGCCAGAGGTCCGATGTGGACAGATGTCTGGTCAGAGGTCCGATGTGGACAGATGTCTGGTCAGAGGTCCTATGTGGACAGATGTCTATTCAGAGGTCCGATGTGGACAGATGTCTATTCAGAGGTCTGATGGGGACAGGTGTCTATTCAGAGGTCTGATGTGGACAGGTGTCTGGTCAGAGGTCCGATGTGGACAGGTGTCTGGTCAGAGGTCTGATGTGGACAGGTGTCTGGACAGAGGTCCGATGTGGACAGGTGTCTGGTCAGAGGTCCGATGTGGACAGGTGTCTGGCCAGAGGTCCGATGTGGACAGGTGTCTGGCCAGAGGTCCGATGTGGACAGATGTCTGGTCAGATGTCCGATGTGGACAGGTGTCTGGACAGAGGTCAGATGTGGACAGATGTCTGGACAGAGGTCCGATGTGGACAGGTGTCTGGCCAGAGGTCCGATGTGGACAGGTGTCTGGTCAGAGGTCCGATGTGGACAGATGTCTGGCCAGAGGTCCGATGTGGACAGATGTCTGGTCAGAGGTCCGATGTGGACAGGTGTCTGGCCAGAGGTCCGATGTGGACAGGTGTCTGGACAGAGGTCCGATGTGGACAGGTGTCTGGCTAGACGTCCGATGTGGACAGATGTCTATTCAGAGGTCCGATGTGGACAGGTGTCTGGCCAGAGGTCCGATGTGGACAGGTGTCTGGTCAGAGGTCCGATGTGGACAGGTGTCTGGTCAGAGGTCCGATGTGGACAGGTGTCTGGCCAGAGGTCCGATGTGGACAGGTGTCTGGTCAGAGGTCCGATGTGGACAGGTGTCTATTCAGAGGTCCGATGTGGACAGGTGTCTGGTCAGAGGTCCGATGTGGACAGATTTCTGGTCAGAGGTCCGATGTGGACAGGTGTCTGGCCAGAGGTCTGATGTGGACAGGTGTCTGGCCAGAGGTCTGATATGGACAGATGTCTATTCAGAGGTCTGATGTGGACAGATGTCTATTCAGAGGTCCGATGTGGACAGATGTCTGGTCAGAGGTTCGATGTGGACAGGTGTCTTGTCAGAGGTCCGATGTGGACAGGTGTCTGGTCAGAGGTCCGATGTGGACAGATGTCTGGCCAGAGGTCCGATGTGGACAGATGTCTGGTCAGAGGTCCGATGTGGACAGGTGTCTGGCCAGACGTCTGATGTGGACAGGTGTCTGGCCAGAGGTCCGATGTGGACAGGTGTCTATTCAGAGGTCCGATGTGGACAGGTGTCTGGACAGAGGTCTGATGTGGACAGATGTCTGGACAGAGGTCTGATGTGGACAGATGTCTATTCAGAAGTCCGATGTGGACAGATGTCTGGACAGAGGTCCGATGTGGACAGATGTCTGGTCAGAGGTCCGATGTGGACAGGTGTCTGGCCAGAGGTCTGATGTGGACAGATGTCAGGTCAGAGGTCCGATGTGGACAGGTGTCTTGGACAGAGGTCTGATGTGGACAGGTGTCTGGACAGACGTCTGGTGTGGACAGGTGTCTGGCCAGAGGTCCGATGTGGACAGGTGTCTATTCAGAGGTCCGATG
Source organism: Lampris incognitus (assembly GCF_029633865.1). Taxonomy (NCBI): domain Eukaryota; kingdom Metazoa; phylum Chordata; class Actinopteri; order Lampriformes; family Lampridae; genus Lampris; species Lampris incognitus. The sequence continues at coordinate 80,044,166 of NC_079211.1, read as the reverse complement.
TGGACAGATGTCTGGCCAGAGGTCCGATGTGGACAGATGTCTGGTCAGAGGTCCGATGTGGACAGGTGTCTGGCCAGAGGTCCGATGTGGACAGATTTCTGGACAGAGGTCTGATGTGGACAGGTGTCTGGCCAGACGTCCGATGTGGACAGGTGTCTGGTCAGAGGTCCGATGTGGACAGATGTCTGGCCAGAGGTCCAATGTGGACAGATGTCTGGTCAGAGGTCCGATGTGGACAGGTGTCTATTCAGAGGTCCAATGTGGACAGGTGTCTATTCAGAGGTCCGATGTGGACAGGTGTCTGGACAGAGGTCCGATGTGGACAGATGTCTGGACAGAGGTCTGATGTGGACAGATGTCTATTCAGAGGTCCGATGTGGACAGATGTCTGGACAGAGGTCCGATGTGGACAGATGTCTGGTCAGAGGTCCGATGTGGACAGGTGTCTATTCAGAGGTCTGATGTGGACAGACGTCTGGCCAGAGGTCTGATGTGGACAGATGTCTGGTCAGAGGTCCGATGTGGACAGGTGTTTGGCCAGAGGTCCGATTTGGACAGGTGTCTATTCAGAGGTCCGATGTGGACAGGTGTCTGGACAGAGGTTTGATGTGGACAGGATTCTGGCCAGACGTCTGATGTGGACAGATGTCTATTCAGAGGTCCGATGTGGACAGATGTCTAGTCAGAGGTCCGATGTGGACAGATGTCTGGACAGAGGTCCGATGTGGACAGATGTCTGGTCAGAGGTCCGATGTGGACAGGTGTCTGGCCAGACGTCTGGTGTGGACAGGTGTCTGGCCAGAGGTCCGATGTGGACAGGTGTCTATTCAGAGGTCCGATGTGGACAGATGTCTGGCCATAGGTCCGATGTGGACAGATGTCTGGTCAGAGGTCCGATGTGGACAGGTGTCTGGCCAGAGGTCCGATGTGGACAGATTTCTGGACAGAGGTCTGATGTGGACAGGTGTCTGGCCAGACGTCCGATGTGGACAGGTGTCTGGTCAGAGGTCCGATGTGGACAGATGTCTGGCCAGAGGTCCAATGTGGACAGATGTCTGGTCAGAGGTCCGATGTGGACAGGTGTCTATTCAGAGGTCCAATGTGGACAGGTGTCTATTCAGAGGTCCGATGTGGACAGGTGTCTGGACAGAGGTCCGATGTGGACAGATGTCTGGACAGAGGTCTGATGTGGACAGATGTCTATTCAGAGGTCCGATGTGGACAGATGTCTGGACAGAGGTCCGATGTGGACAGATGTCTGGTCAGAGGTCCGATGTGGACAGGTGTCTGGCCAGAGGTCTGATGTGGACAGACGTCTGGCCAGAGGTCTGATGTGGACAGATGTCTGGTCAGAGGTCCGATGTGGACAGGTGTTTGGCCAGAGGTCCGATTTGGACAGGTGTCTATTCAGAGGTCCGATGTGGACAGGTGTCTGGACAGAGGTTTGATGTGGACAGGATTCTGGCCAGACGTCTGATGTGGACAGATGTCTATTCAGAGGTCCGATGTGGACAGATGTCTAGTCAGAGGTTCGATGTGGACAGGTGTCTGGCCAGAGGTCCGATGTGGACAGGTGTCTGGCCAGACGTCTGATGTGGACAGGTGTCTGGCCAGAGGTCCGATGTGGACAGGTGTCTGGACAGAGGTCTGATGTGGACAGATGTCTGGACAGAGGTCTGATGTGGACAGATGTCTATTCAGAGGTCCGATGTGGACAGAGGTTTGGTCAGAGGTCCGATGTGGACAGATGTCTGGCCAGAGGTCCGATGTGGACAGATGTCTGGTCAGAGGTCCGATGTGGACAGAAGTTTGGTCAGAGGTCCGATGTGGACAGATGTCTGGCCAGACGTCTGATGTGGACAGATGTCTGGTCAGATGTGTGATGTTGACAGGTGTCTAGTCAGAGTTCCGATGTGGACAGGTGTCTGGTCAGAGATCTGATGTGGACAGAAGTCTGGTCAAGGGTCTGATGTGGACAGATGTCTATTCAGAGGTCCGATGTGGACAGGTGTCTGGTCAGAGGTCCGATGTGGACAGGTGTCTGGCCAGAGGTCCGATGTGGACAGGTGTCTGGCCAGATGTCCGATGTGGACAGGTGTCTGGACAGAGGTCCGATGTGGACAGGTGTCTGGCCAGAGGTCCGATGTGGACAGGTGTCTGGCCAGATGTCCGATGTGGACAGTTGTCTGGCCAGAGGTCCGATGTGGACAGGTGTCTGGCCAGAGGTCCGATGTGGACAGGTGTCTGGACAGAGGTTCGATGTCTGGACAGAGGTCTGATGTGGACAGGTGTCTGGTCAGAGGTCCGATGTGGACAGAAGTTTGGTCAGAAGTCCGATGTGGACAGATGTCTGGCCAGAGGTCTGATGTTGACAGGTGTCTAGTCTGAACTCCGATGTGGACAGGTGTCTGGTCAGAGATCTGATGTCGACAGAAGTCTGGTCAGAGGTCTGATGTGGACAGATGTCTATTCAGAGGTCCGATGTGGACAGATGTCCATTCAGAGGTCCGATGTGGACAGCTGTCTGGTCAGAGCTCCGATGCGGACAGTTGTCTGGCCAGAGGTCCGATGTGGACAGGTGTCTATTCAGAGGTCCGATGTGGACAGGTGTCTGGTCAGAGGTCCGATGTGGACATATATCTGGCCAGAGGTCCGATGTGGACAGATGTCTGGTCAGAGGTCCGATGTGGACAGGTGTCTATTCAGAGGTCCAATGTGGACAGGTGTCTATTCAGAGGTCCGATGTGGACAGGTGTCTGGACAGAGGTCCGATGTGGACAGATGTCTGGACAGAGGTCTGATGTGGACAGATGTCTATTCAGAGGTCCGATGTGGACAGATGTCTGGACAGAGGTCCGATGTGGACAGATGTCTGGTCAGAGGTCCGATGTGGACAGGTGTCTGGCCAGAGGTCTGATGTGGACAGACGTCTGGCCAGAGGTCTGATGTGGACAGATGTCTGGTCAGAGGTCCGATGTGGACAGGTGTTTGGCCAGAGGTCCGATTTGGACAGGTGTCTATTCAGAGGTCCGATGTGGACAGGTGTCTGGACAGAGGTTTGATGTGGACAGGATTCTGGCCAGACGTCTGATGTGGACAGATGTCTATTCAGAGGTCCGATGTGGACAGATGTCTAGTCAGAGGTTCGATGTGGACAGGTGTCTGGCCAGAGGTCCGATGTGGACAGGTGTCTGGCCAGACGTCTGATGTGGACAGGTGTCTGGCCAGAGGTCCGATGTGGACAGGTGTCTGGACAGAGGTCTGATGTGGACAGATGTCTGGACAGAGGTCTGATGTGGACAGATGTCTATTCAGAGGTCCGATGTGGACAGAGGTTTGGTCAGAGGTCCGATGTGGACAGATGTCTGGCCAGAGGTCCGATGTGGACAGATGTCTGGTCAGAGGTCCGATGTGGACAGAAGTTTGGTCAGAGGTCCGATGTGGACAGATGTCTGGCCAGACGTCTGATGTGGACAGATGTCTGGTCAGATGTGTGATGTTGACAGGTGTCTAGTCAGAGTTCCGATGTGGACAGGTGTCTGGTCAGAGATCTGATGTGGACAGAAGTCTGGTCAAGGGTCTGATGTGGACAGATGTCTATTCAGAGGTCCGATGTGGACAGGTGTCTGGTCAGAGGTCCGATGTGGACAGGTGTCTGGCCAGAGGTCCGATGTGGACAGGTGTCTGGCCAGATGTCCGATGTGGACAGTTGTCTGGCCAGAGGTCCGATGTGGACAGGTGTCTGCCCAGAGGTCCGATGTGGACAGGTGTCTGGACAGAGGTCCGATGTGGACAGGTGTCTGGCCAGAGGTCCGATGTGGACAGGTGTCTGGCCAGATGTCCGATGTGGACAGTTGTCTGGCCAGAGGTCCGATGTGGACAGGTGTCTGGCCAGAGGTCCGATGTGGACAGGTGTCTGGACAGAGGTTCGATGTCTGGACAGAGGTCTGATGTGGACAGGTGTCTGGTCAGAGGTCCGATGTGGACAGAAGTTTGGTCAGAAGTCCGATGTGGACAGATGTCTGGCCAGAGGTCTGATGTTGACAGGTGTCTAGTCTGAACTCCGATGTGGACAGGTGTCTGGTCAGAGATCTGATGTCGACAGAAGTCTGGTCAGAGGTCTGATGTGGACAGATGTCTATTCAGAGGTCCGATGTGGACAGATGTCCATTCAGAGGTCCGATGTGGACAGCTGTCTGGTCAGAGCTCCGATGCGGACAGTTGTCTGGCCAGAGGTCCGATGTGGACAGGTGTCTATTCAGAGGTCCGATGTGGACAGGTGTCTGGTCAGAGGTCCGATGTGGACATATATCTGGCCAGAGGTCCGATGTGGACAGGTGTCTGGTCAGAGGTCCGATGTGGACAGGTGTCTGGCCAGAGGTCTGATGTGGACAGAAGTCTGGCCAGATGTCTGATGTGGACAGATGTCTGGTCAGAGGTCCGATGTGGACAGATGTCTGGCCAGACGTCTGATGTGGACAGATGTCTGGTCAGATGTCTGATGTTGACAGGTGTCTAGTCAGAGTTCCGATGTGGACAGGTGTCTGGTCAGAGATCTGATGTGGACAGAAGTCTGGTCAAGGGTCTGATGTGGACAGATGTCTATTCAGAGGTCCGATGTGGACAGTTGTCTGGCCAGAGGTCCGATGTGGACAGGTGTCTGGCCAGAGGTCCGATGTGGACAGGTGTCTGGCCAGAGGTCCGATGTGGACAGGTGTCTGGTCAGAGGTCCGATGTGGACAGAAGTTTGGTCAGAAGTCCGATGTGGACAGATGTCTGGCCAGAGGTCTGATGTGGACAGGTGTCTAGTCAGAACTCCGATGTGGACAGGTGTCTGGTCAGAGATCTGATGTCGACAGAAGTCTGGTCAGAGGTCTGATGTGGACAGATGTCTATTCAGAGGTCCGATGTGGACAGATGTCCATTCAGAGGTCCGATGTGGACAGCTGTCTGGTCAGAGCTCCGATGTGGACAGTTGTCTGGCCAGAGGTCCGATGTGGACAGGTGTCTATTCAGAGGTCCGATGTGGACAGGTGTCTGGTCAGAGGTCCGATGTGGACACATATCTGGCCAGAGGTCCGATGTGGACAGGTGTCTGGTCAGAGGTCCGATGTGGACAGGTGTCTGGCCAGAGGTCTGATGTGGACAGAAGTCTGGCCAGATGTCTGATGTGGACAGATGTCTGGTCAGAGGTCCGATGTGGACAGGTGTCTGGCCAGATTTCCGATGTGGACAGGTGTCTGGTCAGAGGTCCGATGTGGACAGATGTCTATTCAGAGGTCCGATGTGGACAGGTGTCTGGCCAGAGGTCCGATGTGGACAGGTGTCTATTCAGAGGTCCGATGTTGACAGGTGTCTGGCCAGACGTCCGATGTGGACAGGTGTCTGCTCAGAGGTCCGATGTGGACAGGTGTCTGGACAGAGGTCCGATGTCTATTCAGAGGTCCGATGTGGACAGGTGTCTGGTCAGAGGTCCGTTGTGGACAGGTGTCTGGCCAGAGGTCCGATGTGGACAGGTGTCTGGTTGAGGTCCGATGTGGACAGGTGTCTGGCCAGAGGTCAGATGTGGACAGGTGTCTGGTCAGAGCTACGATGTGGACAGGTGTCTGGCCAGAGGTCTGATGTGGACAGAAGTCTGGCCAGATGTCTGATGTGGACAGATGTCTGGTCAGAGGTCCGATGTGGACAGGTGTCTGGACAGATTTCCGATGTGGACAGGTGTCTGGTCAGAGGTCCGATGTGGACAGATGTCTATTCAGAGGTCCGATGTTGACAGGTGTCTTGCCAGAGGTCCGATGTGGACAGGTGTCTATTCGGAGGTCCGATGTGGACAGGTGTCTGGTCAGAGGTCCGATGTGGACATATATCTGGCCAGAGGTCCGATATGGACAGGTGTCTGGTCAGAGGTCCGATGTGGACAGGTGTCTGGCCAGAGGTCTGATGTGGACAGAAGTCTGGCCAGATGTCTGATGTGGACAGATGTCTGGTCAGAGGTCCGATGTGGACAGGTGTCTGGCCAGACGTCCGATGTGGACAGGTGTCTGCTCAGAGGTCCGATGTGGACAGGTGTCTGGACAGAGGTCCGATGTCTATTCAGAGGTCCGATGTGGACAGGTGTCTGGTCAGAGGTCCGATGTGGACAGGTGTCTGGCCAGAGGTCCGATGTGGACAGGTGTCTGGTTGAGGTCCGATGTGGACAGATGTCTGGCCAGAGGTCCGATGTGGACAGATGTCTGGTCAGAGGTCCGATGTGGACAGAAGTTTGGTCAGAGGTCCGATGTGGACAGATGTCTGGCCAGACGTCTGATGTGGACAGATGTCTATTCAGAGGTCCGATGTTGACAGGTGTCTGGCCAGAGGTCCGATGTGTACAGGTGTCTGGTCAGAGGTCCGATGTGGACAGGTGTCTGGCCAGAGGTCAGATGTGGACAGGTGTCTGGTCAGAGCTACGATGTGGACAGGTGTCTGGCCAGAGGTCTGATGTGGACAGAAGTCTGGCCAGATGTCTGATGTGGACAGATGTCTGGTCAGAGGTCCGATGTGGACAGGTGTCTGGACAGATTTCCGATGTGGACAGGTGTCTGGTCAGAGGTCCGATGTGGACAGATGTCTATTCAGAGGTCCGATGTTGACAGGTGTCTGGCCAGAGGTCCGATGTGGACAGGTGTCTATTCAGAGGTCCGATGTTGACAGGTGTCTGGCCAGACGTCCGATGTGGACAGGTGTCTGCTCAGAGGTCCGATGTGGACAGGTGTCTGGACAGAGGTCCGATGTCTATTCAGAGGTCCGATGTGGACAGGTGTCTGGTCAGAGGTCCGATGTGGACAGGTGTCTGGCCAGAGGTCCGATGTGGACAGGTCTCTGGTTGAGGTCCGATGTGGACAGGTGTCTGGCCAGAGGTCCGATGTGGACAGATGTCTGGTCAGAGGTCCGATGTGGACAGAAGTTTGGTCAGAGGTCCGATGTGGACAGATGTCTGGCCAGACGTCTGATGTGGAAAGATGTCTATTCAGAGGTCCGATGTTGACAGGTGTCTGGCCAGAGGTCCGATGTGTACAGGTGTATGGTCAGAGGTCCGATGTGGACAGGTGTCTGGCCAGAGGTCAGATGTGGACAGGTGTCTGGCCAGAGGTCCGATGTGGACAGGTGTCTGGCCAGAGGTCCGATGTGGACAGGTGTCTGGACAGAGGTCTGATGTCTGGACAGAGGTCTGATGTGGACAGATGTCTGGTCAGAGGTCTGATGTGGACATGTGTCTGGGCAGAGATCCGATGTGGACAGGTGTCTGGCCAGAGTTCCGATGTGTACAGGTGTCTGGTCAGAGGTCCGATGTGGACAGGTGTCTGGCCAGAGGTCCGATGTGGACATTTGTCTGGCCAGAGGTCCGATGTGGACAGGTGTCTGGCCAGAGGTCCGATGTGGACAGGTGTCTGGACAGAGGTCTGATGTCTGGACAGAGGTCTGATGTGGACAGATGTCTGGTCAGAGGTCTGATGTGGACATGTGTCTGGGCAGAGATCCGATGTGGACAGGTGTCTGGCCAGAGGTCCGATGTGGACAGGTGTCTATTCAGAGGTCCGATGTGGACAGGTGTCTGGACAGAGGTCTGATGTCTGGACAGAGGTCTCATGTGGACAGATGTCTGGTCAGAGGTCCGATGTGGACAGATGTCTATTCAGAGTTCCGATGTGGACAGGTGTCTGGTCAGAGGTCCGATGTGGACAGGTGTCTGGTCAGAGGTCTGATGTGGACAGATGTCTGATGTGGACAGGTGTCTAGTCAGAGGTCTGATGTGGACAGGTGTCTGGTCAGAGGTCTGATGTGGACAGATGTTTGGTCAGAGGTCCGATGTGGACAGAAGTTTGTCAGAGGTCTGATGTGGACAGAAGTCTGGTCAGAGGTCTGATGTGGACAGAAGTTTTGTAAGAGGTCTGATATTGACAGATGTCTGGCCAGAGGTCCGATGTGGACAGATGTCTGGTGAGAGGTCCGATGTGGACAGGTTTCTGGACAGATGTCCGATGTGGACAGGTGTCTGGCCAGACGTCTCATGTAGACAGGTGTCTGGCCAGAGGTCCGATGTGGACAGGTGTCTATTCAGAGGTCCGATGTGGACAGGTGTCTGGCCAGAGGTCCGATGTGGACAGGTGTCTGGTCAGAGGTCCGATGTGGACAGGTGTCTGGACAGAGGTCTGATGTGGACAGGTGTCTGGCCAGACGTCTTATGTGGACAGGTGTCTGGCCAGAGGTCCGATGTGGACAGGTGTCTATTCAGAGGTTCGATGTGGACAGGTGTCTATTCAGAGGTCTGATGTGGACAGATGTCTATTCAGAGGTCCGATGTGGACAGATGTCTGGTCAGAGGTTCGATGTGGACAGGTGTCTGGTCAGAGGTCCGATGTGGAAAGGTGTCTGGTCAGAGGTCCGATGTGGACAGATGTCTGGCCAGAGGTCCGATGTGGACAGATATCTGGTCAGAGGTCCGATGTGGACAGGTGTCTGGCCAGACGTCTGATGTGGACAGGTGTCTGGCCAGAGGTCCGATGTGGACAGGTGTCTATTCAGAGGTCCGATGTGTACAGGTGTCTGGACAGAGGTCTGATGTGGACAGATGTCTGGACAGAGGTCTGATGTGGACAGATGTCTATTCAGAAGTCCGATGTGGACAGATGTCTGGACAGAGGTCCGATGTGGACAGATGTCTGGTCAGAGGTCCGATGTGGACAGGTGTCTGGCCAGAGGTCTGATGTGGACAGATGTCTGGTCAGAGGTCCGATGTGGACAGGTGTCTGGACAGAGGTCTGATGTGGACAGGTGTCTGGCCAGACGTCTGGTGTGGACAGGTGTTTGGCCAGAGGTCCGATGTGGACAGGTGTCTATTCAGAGGTCCGATGTGGACAGGTGTCTGGTCAGAGATCTGATGTGGACAGAAGTCTGGTCAAAGGTCTGATGTGGACAGATGTCTATTCAGAGGTCCGATGTGGACAGGTGTCTGGACAGAGGTCCGATGTCTGGACAGACGTCTGATGTGGACAGGTGTCTGGTCAGAGGTCCGATGTGGACAGAAGTTTGGTCAGAGGTCCGATGTGGACAGATGTCTGGCCAGAGGTCCGATGTGGACAGATGTCTGGTCAGAGGTCCGATATGGACAGAAGTTTGGTAAGAGGTCCGATGTGGACAGATTTCTGGCCAGACGTCTGATGTGGACAGGTGTCTGGTCAGAGGTCCGATGTGGACAGGTGTCTGGCCAGAGGTCCGATGTGGACAGGTGTCTGGCCAGAGGTCTGATGTGGACAGGTGTCTGGCCAGAGGTCCGATGTGGACAGGTGTCTATTCAGAGGTCCGATGTGGACAGGTGTCTGGACAGAGGTCTGATGTGGACAGATGTCTGGACAGAGGTCTGATGTGGACAGATGTCTATTCAGAAGTCCGATGTGGACAGGTGTCTATTCAGAGGTCCGATGTGGACAGATGTCTGGTCAGAGGTCCGATGTGGACAGGTGTCTGGCCAGAGGTCTGATGTGGACAGATGTCTGGTCAGAGGTCCGATGTGGACAGTTGTCTGGACAGAGGTCTGATGTGGACAGGTGTCTGGCCAGACGTCTGGTGTGGACAGGTGTCTGGCCAGAGGTCCGATGTGGACAGAAGTTTGGTAAGAGGTCCGATGTGGACAGATTTCTGGCCAGACGTCTGATGTGGACAGATGTCTGGTCAGATGTATGATGTGGACAGGTGTCTAGTTCAGAGGTCCGATGTGGACAGGTGTCTGGTCAGAGATCTGATGTGGACAGAAGTCTGGTAAAAGGTCTGATGTGGACAGATGTCTATTCAGAGGACCGATGTGGACAGGTGTCTGGTCAGAGGTCCGATGTGGACAGGTGTCTGGCCAGAGGTCCGATGTGGACAGGTGTCTGGCCAGAGGTCTGATGTGGACAGGTGTCTGGCCAGAGGTCCGATGTGGACAGGTGTCTATTCAGAGGTCCGATGTGGACAGGTGTCTGGACAGAGGTCTGATGTGGACAGATGTCTGGACAGAGGTCTGATGTGGACAGATGTCTATTCAGAAGTCCGATGTGGACAGGTGTCTATTCAGAGGTCCGATGTGGACAGATGTCTGGTCAGAGGTCCGATGTTGACAGGTGTCTGGCCAGAGGTCTGATGTGGACAGATGTCTGGTCAGAGGTCCGATGTGGACAGTTGTCTGGACAGAGGTCTGATGTGGACAGGTGTCTGGCCAGACGTCTGGTGTGGACAGGTGTCTGGCCAGAGGTCCGATGTGGACAGGTGTCTATTCAGAGGTCCGATGTGGACAGGTGTCTGGTCAGAGATCTGATGTGGACAGAAGTCTGGTCAAAGGTCTGATGCGGACAGATGTCTATTCAGAGGTCCGATGTGGACAGGTGTCTGGACAGAGGTCCGATGTCTGGCCAGACGTCTGATGTGGACAGGTGTCTGGTCAGAGGTCCGATGTGGACAGAAGTTTGGTCAGAGGTCCGATGTGGACAGATGTCTGGCCAGAGGTCCGATGTGGACAGATGTCTGGTCAGAGGTCCGATATGGACAGAAGTTTGGTAAGAGGTCCGATGTGGACAGATGTCTGGCCAGACGTCTGATGTGGAACGATGTCTGGTCAGATGTATGATGTGGATAGGTGTCTAGTCAGAGGTCCGATGTGGACAGGTGTCTGGTCAGAGATCTGATGTGGACAGAAGTCTGGTAAAAGGTCTGATGTGGACAGATGTCTATTCAGAGGACCGATGTGGACAGGTGTCTGGTCAGAGGTCCGATGTGGACAGGTGTCTGGCCAGAGGTCCGATGTGGACAGGTGTCTGGCCAGAGGTCCGATATGGACAGGTGTCTGGACAGAGGTCCGATGTCTATTCAGAGGTCCGATGTGGACAGGTGTCTGGTCAGAGGTCCGATGTGGACAGGTGTCTTGCCAGAGGTCCGATGTGGACAGGTGTCTGGTCAGAGGTCCGATGTGCACAGATATCTATTCAGAGGTCCGATGTTGACAGGTGTCTGGCCAGAGGTCCGATGTGTACAGGTGTCTGGTCAGAGGTCCGATGTGGACAGGTGTCTGGCCAGAGGTCAGATGTGGACAGGTGTCTTGCCAGAGGTCCGATGTGGACAGGTGTCTGGACAGAGGTTTGATGTCTGGACAGAGGTCTGATGTGGACAGATGTCTGGTCAGAGGTCTGATGTGGACAGGTGTCTGGCCAGAGATCCGATGTGGACAGGTGTCTGGCCAGACGTCCGATGTGGACAGGTGTGTGCTCAGAGGTCCGATGTGGAAAGGTGTCTGGTCAGAGGTCCGATGTGGACAGGTGTCTGGTCAGAGGTCCGATGTGGACAGGTGTCTGGCCAGATTTCCGATGTGGACAGGTGTCTGGTCAGAGGTCCGATGTGGACAGATGTCTATTCAGAGGTCCAATGTTGACAGGTGTCTGGCCAGAGGTCCGATGTGGACAGGTGTCTATTCAGAGGTCCGATGTTGACAGGTGTCTGGCCAGACGTCCGATGTGGACAGGTGTCTGCTCAGAGGTCCGATGTGGACAGGTGTCTGGACAGAGGTCCGATGTCTATTCAGAGGTCCGATGTGGACAGGTGTCTGGTCAGAGGTCCGATGTGGACAGGTGTCTGGCCAGAGGTCCGATGTGGACAGGTGTCTGGTTGAGGTCCGATGTGGACAGATGTCTGGCCAGAGGTCCGATGTGGACAGATGTCTGGTCAGAGGACCGATGTGGACAGAAGTTTGGTCAGAGGTCCGATGTGGACAGATGTCTGGCCAGACGTCTGATGTGGACAGATGTCTATTCAGAGGTCCGATGTTGACAGGTGTCTGGCCAGAGGTCCGATGTGTACAGGTGTCTGGTCAGAGGTCCGATGTGGACAGGTGTCTGGCCAGAGGTCAGATGTGGACAGGTGTCTGGCCAGAAGTCCGATGTGGACAGTTGTCTGGCCAGAGGTCCGATGTGGACAGGTGTCTGGCCAGAGGTCCGATGTGGACAGGTGTCTGGACAGAGGTCTGATGTCTGGACAGAGGTCTGATGTGGACAGATGTCTGGTCAGAGGTCTGATGTGGACATGTGTCTGGGCAGAGATCCGATGTGGACAGGTGTCTGGCCAGACGTCCGATGTGGACAGGTGTCTGCTCAGAGGTCCGATGTGGACAGGTGTCTGGTCAGAGGTCCGATGTGGACAGGTTTCTGGCCAGAGGTCCGATGTGGACAGGTGTCTGGTCAGAGGTCCGATGTGGACAGGTGTCTGGTCAGAGGTCCGATCTGGACAGATGTCTATTCAGAGGTCCGATGTTGACAGGTGTCTGGCCAGAGGTCCGATGTGTACAGGTGTCTGGTCAGAGGTCCGATGTGGACAGGTGTCTGGTCAGAGGTCCGATGTGGACAGGTGTCTATTCAGAGGTCCGATGTTGACAGGTGTCTAGTCAGAGGTCTGATGTGGACAGGTGTCTGGTCAGAGGTCTGATGTGGACAGATGTTTGGTCAGAGGTCCGATGTGGACAGAAGTTTGTCAGAGGTCTGATGTGGACAGAAGTCTGGTCAGAGGTCTGATGTGGACAGAAGTTTTGTAAGAGGTCTGATATGGACAGATGTCTGGCCAGAGGTCCGATGTGGACAGATGTCTGGTGAGAGGTCCGATGTGGACAGGTTTTTGGACAGATGTCCGATGTGGACAGGTGTCTGGCCAGACGTCTCATGTAGACAGGTGTCTGGCCAGAGGTCAGATATGGGCAGGTGTCTATTCTGAGGTCCGATGTGGACAGGTTTTTGGACAGATGTCTGATGTGGACAGATGTCTGGTCAGATGTCTGATGTTGACAGGTGTCTAGTCAGAGTTCCGATGTGGACAGGTGTCTGGTCAGAGATCTGATGTGGACAGAAGTCTGGTCAAGGGTCTGATGTGGACAGATGTCTATTCAGAGGTCCGATGTGGACAGGTGTCTGGTCAGAGGTCCGATGTGGACAGGTGTCTGGCCAGAGGTCCGATGTGGACAGGTGTCTGGCCAGATGTCCGATGTGGACAGTTGTCTGGCCAGAGGTCCGATGTGGACAGGTGTCTGCCCAGAGGTCCGATGTGGACAGGTGTCTGGACAGAGGTCCGATGTGGACAGGTGTCTGGCCAGAGGTCCGATGTGGACAGGTGTCTGACCAGATGTCCGATGTGGACAGTTGTCTGGCCAGAGGTCCGATGTGGACAGGTGTCTGGCCAGAGGTCCGATGTGGACAGGTGTCTGGACAGAGGTTCGATGTCTGGACAGAGGTCTGATGTGGACAGGTGTCTGGTCAGAGGTCCGATGTGGACAGAAGTTTGGTCAGAAGTCCGATGTGGACAGATGTCTGGCCAGAGGTCTGATGTTGACAGGTGTCTAGTCAGAACTCCGATGTGGACAGGTGTCTGGTCAGAGATCTGATGTCGACAGAAGTCTGGTCAGAGGTCTGATGTGGACAGATGTCTATTCAGAGGTCCGATGTGGACAGATGTCCATTCAGAGGTCCGATGTGGACAGCTGTCTGGTCAGAGCTCCGATGTGGACAGTTGTCTGGCCAGAGGTCCGATGTGGACAGGTGTCTATTCAGAGGTCCGATGTGGACAGGTGTCTGGTCAGAGGTCCGATGTGGACATATATCTGGCCAGAGGTCCGATGTGGACAGGTGTCTGGTCAGAGGTCCGATGTGGACAGGTGTCTGGCCAGAGGTCTGATGTGGACAGAAGTCTGGCCAGATGTCTGATGTGGACAGATGTCTGGTCAGAGGTCCGATGTGGACAGATGTCTGGCCAGACGTCTGATGTGGACAGATGTCTGGTCAGATGTCTGATGTTGACAGGTGTCTAGTCAGAGTTCCGATGTGGACAGGTGTCTGGTCAAAGATCTGATGTGGACAGAAGTCTGGTCAAGGGTCTGATGTGGACAGATGTCTATTCAGAGGTCCGATGTGGACAGGTGTCTGGTCAGAGGTCCGATGTGGACAGGTGTCTGGCCAGAGGTCCGATGTGGACAGGTGTCTGGCCAGATGTCCGATGTGGACAGTTGTCTGGTCAGAGGTCCGATATGGACAGGTGTCTGCCCAGAGGTCCGATGTGGACAGGTGTCTGGACAGAGGTCCGATGTGGACAGGTGTCTGGCCAGAGGTCCGATGTGGACAGGTGTCTGGCCAGATGTCCGATGTGGACAGTTGTCTGGCCAGAGGTCCGATGTGGACAGGTGTCTGGCCAGAGGTCCGATGTGGACAGGTGTCTGGTCAGAGGTCCGATGTGGACAGAAGTTTGGTCAGAAGTCCGATGTGGACAGATGTCTGGCCAGAGGTCTGATGTGGACAGGTGTCTAGTCAGAACTCCGATGTGGACAGGTGTCTGGTCAGAGATCTGATGTCGACAGAAGTCTGGTCAGAGGTCTGATGTGGACAGATGTCTATTCAGAGGTCCGATGTGGACAGATGTCCATTCAGAGGTCCGATGTGGACAGCTGTCTGGTCAGAGCTCCGATGTGGACAGTTGTCTGGCCAGAGGTCCGATGTGGACAGGTGTCTATTCAGAGGTCCGATGTGGACAGGTGTCTGGTCAGAGGTCCGATGTGGACATATATCTGGCCAGAGGTCCGATGTGGACAGGTGTCTGGTCAGAGGTCCGATGTGGACAGGTGTCTGGCCAGAGGTCTGATGTGGACAGAAGTCTGGCCAGATGTCTGATGTGGACAGATGTCTGGTCAGAGGTCCGATGTGGACAGGTGTCTGGCCAGATTTCCGATGTGGACAGGTGTCTGGTCAGAGGTCCGATGTGGACAGATGTCTATTCAGAGGTCCGATGTGGACAGGTGTCTGGCCAGAGGTCCGATGTGGACAGGTGTCTATTCAGAGGTCCGATGTTGACAGGTGTCTGGCCAGACGTCCGATGTGGACAGGTGTCTGCTCAGAGGTCCGATGTGGACAGGTGTCTGGACAGAGGTCCGATGTCTATTCAGAGGTCCGATGTGGACAGGTGTCTGGTCAGAGGTCCGATGTGGACAGGTGTCTGGTCAGAGATCCAATGTGGACAGGTGTCTATTCAGAGGTTCGATGTGGACAGGTGTCTGGTCAGAGGTCTGATGTCTGGACAGAGGTCTCATGTGGACAGATGTCTGGTCAGAGGTCCGATGTGGACAGATGTCTATTCAGAGGTCCGATGTGGACAGGTGTCTGGTCAGAGGTCCGATGTGGACAGGTGTCTGGTCAGAGGTCTGATGTGGACAGATGTCTGATGTGGACAGGTGTCTAGTCAGAGGTCTGATGTGGACAGATGTCTTGACAGAGGTCTGATGTGGACAGATGTTTGGTCAGAGGTCCGATGTGGACAGGTGTCTATTCAGAGGTCCGATGTGGACAGGTGTCTATTCAGAGGTCCGATGTGGACAGGTGTCTATTCAGAGGTCCGATGTGGACAGGTGTCTGGCCAGACGTCTGATGTGGACAGGTGTCTGGCCATAGGTCCGATGTGGACAGGTGTCTATTCAGAGGTCCGATGTGGACAGGTGTCTGGCCAGAGGTCCGATGTGGACAGATATCTGGCCAGAGGTCCGATGTGGACAGGTGTCTGGTCGGAGGTCCATTGTGGACAGGTGTCTGGCCAGAGGTCTGATGTGGACAGAAGTCTGGCCAGAGGTCTGATGTGGACAGATGTCTGGTCAGAGGTCCGATGTGGACAGGTGTCTGGACAGAGGTCTGATGTGGACAGGTGTCTGGCCAGACGTCTTATGTGGACAGGTGTCTGGCCAGAGGTCCGATGTGGACAGGTGTCTATTCAGAGGTTCGATGTGGACAGGTGTCTATTCAGAGGTCTGATGTGGACAGATGTCTATTCAGAGGTCCGATGTGGACAGATGTCTGGTCAGAGGTTCGATGTGGACAGGTGTCTGGTCAGAGGTCCGATGTGGAAAGGTGTCTGGTCAGAGGTCCGATGTGGACAGATGTCTGGCCAGAGGTCCGATGTGGACAGATATCTGGTCAGAGGTCCGATGTGGACAGGTGTCTGGCCAGACGTCTGATGTGGACAGGTGTCTGGCCAGAGGTCGGATGTGGACAGGTGTCTATTCAGAGGTCCGATGTGTACAGGTGTCTGGACAGAGGTCTGATGTGGACAGATGTCTGGACAGAGGTCTGATGTGGACAGATGTCTATTCAGAAGTCCGATGTGGACAGATGTCTGGACAGAGGTCCGATGTGGACAGATGTCTGGTCAGAGGTCCGATGTGGACAGGTGTCTGGCCAGAGGTCTGATGTGGACAGATGTCTGGTCAGAGGTCCGATGTGGACAGGTGTCTGGACAGAGGTCTGATGTGGACAGGTGTCTGGCCAGACGTCTGGTGTGGACAGGTGTTTGGCCAGAGGTCCGATGTGGACAGGTGTCTATTCAGAGGTCCGATGTGGACAGGTGTCTGGTCAGAGATCTGATGTGGACAGAAGTCTGGTCAAAGGTCTGATGTGGACAGATGTCTATTCAGAGGTCCGATGTGGACAGGTGTCTGGACAGAGGTCCGATGTCTGGACAGACGTCTGATGTGGACAGGTGTCTGGTCAGAGGTCCGATGTGGACAGAAGTTTGGTCAGAGGTCCGATGTGGACAGATGTCTGGCCAGAGGTCCGATGTGGACAGATGTCTGGTCAGAGGTCCGATATGGACAGAAGTTTGGTAAGAGGTCCGATGTGGACAGATTTCTGGCCAGACGTCTGATGTGGACAGATGTCTGGTCAGATGTATGATGTGGACAGGTGTCTAGTTCAGAGGTCCGATGTGGACAGATGTCCATTCAGAGGTCCGATGTGGACAGCTGTCTGGTCAGAGCTCCGATGTGGACAGTTGTCTGGCCAGAGGTCCGATGTGGACAGGTGTCTATTCAGAGGTCCGATGTGGACAGGTGTCTGGTCAGAGGTCCGATGTGGACATATATCTGGCCAGAGGTCCGATGTGGACAGGTGTCTGGTCAGAGGTCCGATGTGGACAGGTGTCTGGCCAGAGGTCTGATGTGGACAGAAGTCTGGCCAGATGTCTGATGTGGACAGATGTCTGGTCAGAGGTCCGATGTGGACAGGTGTCTGGCCAGATTTCCGATGTGGACAGGTGTCTGGTCAGAGGTCCGATGTGGACAGATGTCTATTCAGAGGTCCGATGTGGACAGGTGTCTGGCCAGAGGTCCGATGTGGACAGGTGTCTATTCAGAGGTCCGATGTTGACAGGTGTCTGGCCAGACGTCCGATGTGGACAGGTGTCTGCTCAGAGGTCCGATGTGGACAGGTGTCTGGACAGAGGTCCGATGTCTATTCAGAGGTCCGATGTGGACAGGTGTCTGGTCAGAGGTCCGATGTGGACAGGTGTCTGGTCAGAGATCCAATGTGGACAGGTGTCTATTCAGAGGTTCGATGTGGACAGGTGTCTGGTCAGAGGTCTGATGTCTGGACAGAGGTCTCATGTGGACAGATGTCTGGTCAGAGGTCCGATGTGGACAGATGTCTATTCAGAGGTCCGATGTGGACAGGTGTCTGGTCAGAGGTCCGATGTGGACAGGTGTCTGGTCAGAGGTCTGATGTGGACAGATGTCTGATGTGGACAGGTGTCTAGTCAGAGGTCTGATGTGGACAGATGTCTTGACAGAGGTCTGATGTGGACAGATGTTTGGTCAGAGGTCCGATGTGGACAGGTGTCTATTCAGAGGTCCGATGTGGACAGGTGTCTATTCAGAGGTCCGATGTGGACAGGTGTCTATTCAGAGGTCCGATGTGGACAGGTGTCTGGCCAGACGTCTGATGTGGACAGGTGTCTGGCCATAGGTCCGATGTGGACAGGTGTCTATTCAGAGGTCCGATGTGGACAGGTGTCTGGCCAGAGGTCCGATGTGGACAGATATCTGGCCAGAGGTCCGATGTGGACAGGTGTCTGGTCGGAGGTCCATTGTGGACAGGTGTCTGGCCAGAGGTCTGATGTGGACAGAAGTCTGGCCAGAGGTCTGATGTGGACAGATGTCTGGTCAGAGGTCCGATGTGGACAGGTGTCTGGACAGAGGTCTGATGTGGACAGGTGTCTGGCCAGACGTCTTATGTGGACAGGTGTCTGGCCAGAGGTCCGATGTGGACAGGTGTCTATTCAGAGGTTCGATGTGGACAGGTGTCTATTCAGAGGTCTGATGTGGACAGATGTCTATTCAGAGGTCCGATGTGGACAGATGTCTGGTCAGAGGTTCGATGTGGACAGGTGTCTGGTCAGAGGTCCGATGTGGAAAGGTGTCTGGTCAGAGGTCCGATGTGGACAGATGTCTGGCCAGAGGTCCGATGTGGACAGATATCTGGTCAGAGGTCCGATGTGGACAGGTGTCTGGCCAGACGTCTGATGTGGACAGGTGTCTGGCCAGAGGTCCGATGTGGACAGGTGTCTATTCAGAGGTCCGATGTGTACAGGTGTCTGGACAGAGGTCTGATGTGGACAGATGTCTGGACAGAGGTCTGATGTGGACAGATGTCTATTCAGAAGTCCGATGTGGACAGATGTCTGGACAGAGGTCCGATGTGGACAGATGTCTGGTCAGAGGTCCGATGTGGACAGGTGTCTGGCCAGAGGTCTGATGTGGACAGATGTCTGGTCAGAGGTCCGATGTGGACAGGTGTCTGGACAGAGGTCTGATGTGGACAGGTGTCTGGCCAGACGTCTGGTGTGGACAGGTGTTTGGCCAGAGGTCCGATGTGGACAGGTGTCTATTCAGAGGTCCGATGTGGACAGGTGTCTGGTCAGAGATCTGATGTGGACAGAAGTCTGGTCAAAGGTCTGATGTGGACAGATGTCTATTCAGAGGTCCGATGTGGACAGGTGTCTGGACAGAGGTCCGATGTCTGGACAGACGTCTGATGTGGACAGGTGTCTGGTCAGAGGTCCGATGTGGACAGAAGTTTGGTCAGAGGTCCGATGTGGACAGATGTCTGGCCAGAGGTCCGATGTGGACAGATGTCTGGTCAGAGGTCCGATATGGACAGAAGTTTGGTAAGAGGTCCGATGTGGACAGATTTCTGGCCAGACGTCTGATGTGGACAGATGTCTGGTCAGATGTATGATGTGGACAGGTGTCTAGTTCAGAGGTCCGATGTGGACAGGTGTCTGGTCAGAGATCTGATGTGGACAGAAGTCTGGTAAAAGGTCTGATGTGGACAGATGTCTATTCAGAGGACCGATGTGGACAGGTGTCTGGTCAGAGGTCCGATGTGGACAGGTGTCTGGCCAGAGGTCCGATGTGGACAGGTGTCTGGCCAGAGGTCTGATGTGGACAGGTGTCTGGCCAGAGGTCCGATGTGGACAGGTGTCTATTCAGAGGTCCGATGTGGACAGGTGTCTGGACAGAGGTCTGATGTGGACAGATGTCTGGACAGAGGTCTGATGTGGACAGATGTCTATTCAGAAGTCCGATGTGGACAAGTGTCTATTCAGAGGTCCGATGTGGACAGATGTCTGGTCAGAGGTCCGATGTGGACAGGTGTCTGGCCAGAGGTCTGATGTGGACAGATGTCTGGTCAGAGGTCCGATGTGGACAGTTGTCTGGACAGAGGTCTGATGTGGACAGGTGTCTGGCCAGACGTCTGGTGTGGACAGGTGTCTGGCCAGAGGTCCGATGTGGACAGAAGTTTGGTAAGAGGTCCGATGTGGACAGATTTCTGGCCAGACGTCTGATGTGGACAGATGTCTGGTCAGATGTATGATGTGGACAGGTGTCTAGTTCAGAGGTCCGATGTGGACAGGTGTCTGGTCAGAGATCTGATGTGGACAGAAGTCTGGTAAAAGGTCTGATGTGGACAGATGTCTATTCAGAGGACCGATGTGGACAGGTGTCTGGTCAGAGGTCCGATGTGGACAGGTGTCTGGCCAGAGGTCCGATGTGGACAGGTGTCTGGCCAGAGGTCTGATGTGGACAGGTGTCTGGCCAGAGGTCCGATGTGGACAGGTGTCTATTCAGAGGTCCGATGTGGACAGGTGTCTGGACAGAGGTCTGATGTGGACAGATGTCTGGACAGAGGTCTGATGTGGACAGATGTCTATTCAGAAGTCCGATGTGGACAGGTGTCTATTCAGAGGTCCGATGTGGACAGATGTCTGGTCAGAGGTCCGATGTGGACAGGTGTCTGGCCAGAGGTCTGATGTGGACAGATGTCTGGTCAGAGGTCCGATGTGGACAGTTGTCTGGACAGAGGTCTGATGTGGACAGGTGTCTGGCCAGACGTCTGGTGTGGACAGGTGTCTGGCCAGAGGTCCGATGTGGACAGGTGTCTATTCAGAGGTTCTATGTGGACAGGTGTCTGGTCAGAGATCTGATGTGGACAGAAGTCTGGTCAAAGGTCTGATGCGGACAGATGTCTATTCAGAGGTCCGATGTGGACAGGTGTCTGGACAGAGGTCCGATGTCTGGACAGACGTCTGATGTGGACAGGTGTCTGGTCAGAGGTCCGATGTGGACAGAAGTTTGGTCAGAGGTCCGATGTGGACAGATGTCTGGCCAGAGGTCCGATGTGGACAGATGTCTGGTCAGAGGTCCGATATGGACAGAAGTTTGGTAAGAGGTCCGATGTGGACAGATGTCTGGCCAGACGTCTGATGTGGAACGATGTCTGGTCAGATGTATGATGTGGATAGGTGTCTAGTCAGAGGTCCGATGTGGACAGGTGTCTGGTCAGAGATCTGATGTGGACAGAAGTCTGGTAAAAGGTCTGATGTGGACAGATGTCTATTCAGAGGACCGATGTGGACAGGTGTCTTGTCAGAGGTCCGATGTGGACAGGTGTCTGGCCAGAGGTCCGATGTGGACAGGTGTCTGGCCAGAGGTCCGATGTGGACAGGTGTCTGGACAGAGGTCCGATGTCTATTCAGAGGTCCGATGTGGACAGGTGTCTGGTCAGAGGTCCGATGTGGACAGGTGTCTTGCCAGAGGTCCGATGTGGACAGGTGTCTGGTCAGAGGTCCGATGTGCACAGATATCTATTCAGAGGTCCGATGTTGACAGGTGTCTGGCCAGAGGTCCGATGTGTACAGGTGTCTGGTCAGAGGTCCGATGTGGACAGGTGTCTGGCCAGAGGTCAGATGTGGACAGGTGTCTTGCCAGAGGTCCGATGTGGACAGGTGTCTGGACAGAGGTTTGATGTCTGGACAGAGGTCTGATGTGGACAGATGTCTGGTCAGAGGTCTGATGTGGACAGGTGTCTGGCCAGAGATCCGATGTGGACAGGTGTCTGGCCAGACGTCCGATGTGGACAGGTGTCTGCTCAGAGGTCCGATGTGGAAAGGTGTCTGGTCAGAGGTCCGATGTGGACAGGTGTCTGGTCAGAGGTCCGATGTGGACAGGTGTCTGGCCAGATTTCCGATGTGGACAGGTGTCTGGTCAGAGGTCCGATGTGGACAGATGTCTATTCAGAGGTCCAATGTTGACAGGTGTCTGGCCAGAGGTCCGATGTGGACAGGTGTCTATTCAGAGGTCCGATGTTGACAGGTGTCTGGCCAGACGTCCGATGTGGACAGGTGTCTGCTCAGAGGTCCGATGTGGACAGGTGTCTGGACAGAGGTCCGATGTCTATTCAGAGGTCCGATGTGGACAGGTGTCTGGTCAGAGGTCCGATGTGGACAGGTGTCTGGCCAGAGGTCCGATGTGGACAGGTGTCTGGTTGAGGTCCGATGTGGACAGATGTCTGGCCAGAGGTCCGATGTGGACAGATGTCTGGTCAGAGGACCGATGTGGACAGAAGTTTGGTCAGAGGTCCGATGTGGACAGATGTCTGGCCAGACGTCTGATGTGGACAGATGTCTATTCAGAGGTCCGATGTTGACAGGTGTCTGGCCAGAGGTCCGATGTGTACAGGTGTCTGGTCAGAGGTCCGATGTGGACAGGTGTCTGGCCAGAGGTCAGATGTGGACAGGTGTCTGGCCAGAAGTCCGATGTGGACAGTTGTCTGGCCAGAGGTCCGATGTGGACAGGTGTCTGGCCAGAGGTCCGATGTGGACAGGTGTCTGGACAGAGGTCTGATGTCTGGACAGAGGTCTGATGTGGACAGATGTCTGGTCAGAGGTCTGATGTGGACATGTGTCTGGGCAGAGATCCGATGTGGACAGGTGTCTGGCCAGACGTCCGATGTGGACAGGTGTCTGCTCAGAGGTCCGATGTGGACAGGTGTCTGGTCAGAGGTCCGATGTGGACAGGTTTCTGGCCAGAGGTCCGATGTGGACAGGTGTCTGGTCAGAGGTCCGATGTGGACAGGTGTCTGGTCAGAGGTCCGATCTGGACAGATGTCTATTCAGAGGTCCGATGTTGACAGGTGTCTGGCCAGAGGTCCGATGTGTACAGGTGTCTGGTCAGAGGTCCGATGTGGACAGGTGTCTGGTCAGAGGTCCGATGTGGACAGGTGTCTATTCAGAGGTCCGATGTTGACAGGTGTCTAGTCAGAGGTCTGATGTGGACAGGTGTCTGGTCAGAGGTCTGATGTGGACAGATGTTTGGTCAGAGGTCCGATGTGGACAGAAGTTTGTCAGAGGTCTGATGTGGACAGAAGTCTGGTCAGAGGTCTGATGTGGACAGAAGTTTTGTAAGAGGTCTGATATGGACAGATGTCTGGCCAGAGGTCCGATGTGGACAGATGTCTGGTGAGAGGTCCGATGTGGACAGGTTTTTGGACAGATGTCCGATGTGGACAGGTGTCTGGCCAGACGTCTCATGTAGACAGGTGTCTGGCCAGAGGTCAGATATGGGCAGGTGTCTATTCTGAGGTCCGATGTGGACAGGTTTTTGGACAGATGTCTGATGTTGACAGGTGTCTAGTCAGAGTTCCGATGTGGACAGGTGTCTGGTCAGAGATCTGATGTGGACAGAAGTCTGGTCAAGGGTCTGATGTGGACAGATGTCTATTCAGAGGTCCGATGTGGACAGGTGTCTGGTCAGAGGTCCGATGTGGACAGGTGTCTGGCCAGAGGTCCGATGTGGACAGGTGTCTGGCCAGATGTCCGATGTGGACAGTTGTCTGGCCAGAGGTCCGATGTGGACAGGTGTCTGCCCAGAGGTCCGATGTGGACAGGTGTCTGGCCAGAGGTCCGATGTGGACAGGTGTCTGACCAGATGTCCGATGTGGACAGTTGTCTGGCCAGAGGTCCGATGTGGACAGGTGTCTGGCCAGAGGTCCGATGTGGACAGGTGTCTGGACAGAGGTTCGATGTCTGGACAGAGGTCTGATGTGGACAGGTGTCTGGTCAGAGGTCCGATGTGGACAGAAGTTTGGTCAGAAGTCCGATGTGGACAGATGTCTGGCCAGAGGTCTGATGTTGACAGGTGTCTAGTCAGAACTCCGATGTGGACAGGTGTCTGGTCAGAGATCTGATGTCGACAGAAGTCTGGTCAGAGGTCTGATGTGGACAGATGTCTATTCAGAGGTCCGATGTGGACAGATGTCCATTCAGAGGTCCGATGTGGACAGCTGTCTGGTCAGAGCTCCGATGTGGACAGTTGTCTGGCCAGAGGTCCGATGTGGACAGGTGTCTATTCAGAGGTCCGATGTGGACAGGTGTCTGGTCAGAGGTCCGATGTGGACATATATCTGGCCAGAGGTCCGATGTGGACAGGTGTCTGGTCAGAGGTCCGATGTGGACAGGTGTCTGGCCAGAGGTCTGATGTGGACAGAAGTCTGGCCAGATGTCTGATGTGGACAGATGTCTGGTCAGAGGTCCGATATGGACAGATGTCTGGCCAGACGTCTGATGTGGACAGATGTCTGGTCAGATGTCTGATGTTGACAGGTGTCTAGTCAGAGTTCCGATGTGGACAGGTGTCTGGTCAAAGATCTGATGTGGACAGAAGTCTGGTCAAGGGTCTGATGTGGACAGATGTCTATTCAGAGGTCCGATGTGGACAGGTGTCTGGTCAGAGGTCCGATGTGGACAGGTGTCTGGCCAGAGGTCCGATGTGGACAGGTGTCTGGCCAGATGTCCGATGTGGACAGTTGTCTGGTCAGAGGTCCGATATGGACAGGTGTCTGCCCAGAGGTCCGATGTGGACAGGTGTCTGGACAGAGGTCCGATGTGGACAGGTGTCTGGCCAGAGGTCCGATGTGGACAGGTGTCTGGCCAGATGTCCGATGTGGACAGTTGTCTGGCCAGAGGTCCGATGTGGACAGGTGTCTGGCCAGAGGTCCGATGTGGACAGGTGTCTGGTCAGAGGTCCGATGTGGACAGAAGTTTGGTCAGAAGTCCGATGTGGACAGATGTCTGGCCAGAGGTCTGATGTGGACAGGTGTCTAGTCAGAACTCCGATGTGGACAGGTGTCTGGTCAGAGATCTGATGTCGACAGAAGTCTGGTCAGAGGTCTGATGTGGACAGATGTCTATTCAGAGGTCCGATGTGGACAGATGTCCATTCAGAGGTCCGATGTGGACAGCTGTCTGGTCAGAGCTCCGATGTGGACAGTTGTCTGGCCAGAGGTCCGATGTGGACAGGTGTCTATTCAGAGGTCCGATGTGGACAGGTGTCTGGTCAGAGGTCCGATGTGGACATATATCTGGCCAGAGGTCCGATGTGGACAGGTGTCTGGTCAGAGGTCCGATGTGGACAGGTGTCTGGCCAGAGGTCTGATGTGGACAGAAGTCTGGCCAGATGTCTGATGTGGACAGATGTCTGGTCAGAGGTCCGATGTGGACAGGTGTCTGGCCAGATTTCCGATGTGGACAGGTGTCTGGTCAGAGGTCCGATGTGGACAGATGTCTATTCAGAGGTCCGATGTGGACAGGTGTCTGGCCAGAGGTCCGATGTGGACAGGTGTCTATTCAGAGGTCCGATGTTGACAGGTGTCTGGCCAGACGTCCGATGTGGACAGGTGTCTGCTCAGAGGTCCGATGTGGACAGGTGTCTTGACAGAGGTCCGATGTCTATTCAGAGGTCCGATGTGGACAGGTGTCTGGTCAGAGGTCCGATGTGGACAGGTGTCTGGCCAGAGGTCCGATGTGGACAGGTGTCTGGTTGAGGTCCGATGTGGAGAGATGTCTGGCCAGAGGTCCGATGTGGACAGATGTCTGGTCAGAGGTCCGATGTGGACAGAAGTTTGGTCAGAGGTCCGATGTGGACAGATGTCTGGCCAGACGTCTGATGTGGACAGATGTCTATTCAGAGGTCCGATGTTGACAGGTGTCTGGCCAGAGGTCCGATGTGTACAGGTGTCTGGTCAGAGGTCCGATGTGGACAGGTGTCTGGCCAGAGGTCTGATGTGGACAGAAGTCTGGCCAGATGTCTGATGTGGACAGATGTCTGGTCAGAGGTCCGATGTGGACAGGTGTCTGGACAGATTTCCGATGTGGACAGGTGTCTGGTCAGAGGTCCGATGTGGACAGATGTCTATTCAGAGGTCCGATGTTGACAGGTGTCTGGCCAGAGGTCCGATGTGGACAGGTGTCTATTCAGAGGTCCGATGTTGACAGGTGTCTGGCCAGACGTCCGATGTGGACAGGTGTCTGCTCAGAGGTCCGATGTGGACAGGTGTCTGGACAGAGGTCCGATGTCTATTCAGAGGTCCGATGTGGACAGGTGTCTGGTCAGAGGTCCGATGTGGACAGGTGTCTGGCCAGAGGTCCGATGTGGACAGGTGTCTGGTTGAGGTCCGATGTAGACAGATGTCTGGCCAGAGGTCCGATGTGGACAGATGTCTGGTCAGAGGTCCGATGTGGACAGAAGTTTGGTCAGAGGTCCGATGTGGACAGATGTCTGGCCAGACGTCTGATGTGGAAAGATGTCTATTCAGAGGTCCGATGTTGACAGGTGTCTGGCCAGAGGTCCGATGTGTACAGGTGTCTGGTCAAAGGTCCGATGTGGACAGGTGTCTGGCCAGAGGTCAGATGTGGACAGGTGTCTGGCCAGAAGTCCGATGTGGACAGTTGTCTGGCCAGAGGTCCGATGTGGACAGGTGTCTGGCCAGAGGTCCGATGTGGACAGGTGTCTGGACAGAGGTCTGATGTCTGGACAGAGGTCTGATGTGGACAGATGTCTGGTCAGAGGTCTGATGTGGACATGTGTCTGGGCAGAGATCCGATGTGGACAGGTGTCTGGCCAGAGGTCCGATGTGGACAGGTGTCTATTCAGAGGTCCGATGTGGACAGGTGTCTGGACAGAGGTCTGATGTCTGGACAGAGGTCTCATGTGGACAGATGTCTGGTCAGAGGTCCGATGTGGACAGATGTCTATTCAGAGTTCCGTTGTGGACAGGTGTCTGGTCAGAGGTCCGATGTGGACAGGTGTCTGGTCAGAGGTCTGATGTGGACAGATGTCTGATGTGGACAGGTGTCTAGTCAGAGGTCTGATGTGGACAGGTGTCTGGTCAGAGGTCTGATGTGGACAGATGTTTGGTCAGAGGTCCGATGTGGACAGAAGTTTGTCAGAGGTCTGATGTGGACAGAAGTCTGGTCAGAGGTCTGATGTGGACAGAAGTTTTGTAAGAGGTCTGATATTGACAGATGTCTGGCCAGAGGTCCGATGTGGACAGATGTCTGGTGAGAGGTCCGATGTGGACAGGTTTTTGGACAGATGTCCGATGTGGACAGATGTCTGGTCAGAGGTCCGATGTGGACAGGTGTCTGGCCAGATTTCCGATGTGGACAGGTGTCTGGTCAGAGGTCCGATGTGGACAGATGTCTATTCAGAGGTCCGATGTGGACAGGTGTCTGGCCAGAGGTCCGATGTGGACAGGTGTCTATTCAGAGGTCCGATGTTGACAGGTGTCTGGCCAGACGTCCGATGTGGACAGGTGTCTGCTCAGAGGTCCGATGTGGACAGGTGTCTGGACAGAGGTCCGATGTCTATTCAGAGGTCCGATGTGGACAGGTGTCTGGTCAGAGGTCCGATGTGGACAGGTGTCTGGCCAGAGGTCCGATGTGGACAGGTGTCTGGTTGAGGTCCGATGTGGAGAGATGTCTGGCCAGAGGTCCGATGTGGACAGATGTCTGGTCAGAGGTCCGATGTGGACAGAAGTTTGGTCAGAGGTCCGATGTGGACAGATGTCTGGCCAGACGTCTGATGTGGACAGATGTCTATTCAGAGGTCCGATGTTGACAGGTGTCTGGCCAGAGGTCCGATGTGTACAGGTGTCTGGTCAGAGGTCCGATGTGGACAGGTGTCTGGCCAGAGGTCTGATGTGGACAGAAGTCTGGCCAGATGTCTGATGTGGACAGATGTCTGGTCAGAGGTCCGATGTGGACAGGTGTCTGGACAGATTTCCGATGTGGACAGGTGTCTGGTCAGAGGTCCGATGTGGACAGATGTCTATTCAGAGGTCCGATGTTGACAGGTGTCTGGCCAGAGGTCCGATGTGGACAGGTGTCTATTCAGAGGTCCGATGTTGACAGGTGTCTGGCCAGACGTCCGATGTGGACAGGTGTCTGCTCAGAGGTCCGATGTGGACAGGTGTCTGGACAGAGGTCCGATGTCTGGACAGAGGTCCGATGTGGACAGGTGTCTGGTCAGAGGTCCGATGTGGACAGGTGTCTGGCCAGAGGTCCGATGTGGACAGGTGTCTGGTTGAGGTCCGATGTAGACAGATGTCTGGCCAGAGGTCCGATGTGGACAGATGTCTGGTCAGAGGTCCGATGTGGACAGAAGTTTGGTCAGAGGTCCGATGTGGACAGATGTCTGGCCAGACGTCTGATGTGGAAAGATGTCTATTCAGAGGTCCGATGTTGACAGGTGTCTGGCCAGAGGTCCGATGTGTACAGGTGTCTGGTCAAAGGTCCGATGTGGACAGGTGTCTGGCCAGAGGTCAGATGTGGACAGGTGTCTGGCCAGAAGTCCGATGTGGACAGTTGTCTGGCCAGAGGTCCGATGTGGACAGGTGTCTGGCCAGAGGTCCGATGTGGACAGGTGTCTGGACAGAGGTCTGATGTCTGGACAGAGGTCTGATGTGGACAGATGTCTGGTCAGAGGTCTGATGTGGACATGTGTCTGGGCAGAGATCCGATGTGGACAGGTGTCTGGCCAGAGGTCCGATGTGGACAGGTGTCTATTCAGAGGTCCGATGTGGACAGGTGTCTGGACAGAGGTCTGATGTCTGGACAGAGGTCTCATGTGGACAGATGTCTGGTCAGAGGTCCGATGTGGACAGATGTCTATTCAGAGTTCCGTTGTGGACAGGTGTCTGGTCAGAGGTCCGATGTGGACAGGTGTCTGGTCAGAGGTCTGATGTGGACAGATGTCTGATGTGGACAGGTGTCTAGTCAGAGGTCTGATGTGGACAGGTGTCTGGTCAGAGGTCTGATGTGGACAGATGTTTGGTCAGAGGTCCGATGTGGACAGAAGTTTGTCAGAGGTCTGATGTGGACAGAAGTCTGGTCAGAGGTCTGATGTGGACAGAAGTTTTGTAAGAGGTCTGATATTGACAGATGTCTGGCCAGAGGTCCGATGTGGACAGATGTCTGGTGAGAGGTCCGATGTGGACAGGTTTTTGGACAGATGTCCGATGTGGACAGGTGTCTGGCCAGACGTCTCATGTAGACAGGTGTCTGGCCAGAGGTCCGATGTGGACAGGTGTCTATTCAGAGGTCCGATGTGGACAGGTGTCTGGCCAGAGGTCTGACGTGGACAGGTGTCTAGTCAGAACTCCGATGTGGACAGGTGTCTGGTCAGAGATCTGATGTCGACAGAAGTCTGGTCAGAGGTCTGATGTGGACAGATGTCTATTCAGAGGTCCGATGTGGACAGATGTCCATTCAGAGGTCCGATGTGGACAGCTGTCTGGTCAGAGCTCCGATGTGGACAGTTGTCTGGCCAGAGGTCCGATGTGGACAGGTGTCTATTCAGAGGTCCGATGTGGACAGGTGTCTGATCAGAGGTCCGATGTGGACATATATTTGGCCAGAGGTCCGATGTGGACAGGTGTCTGGTCAGAGGTCCGATGTGGACAGGTGTCTGGCCAGAGGTCTGATGTGGACAGAGGTCTGGCCAGATGTCTGATGTGGACAGATGTCTGGTCAGAGGTCCGATGTGGACAGGTGTCTGGCCAGATTTCCGATGTGGACAGGTGTCTGGTCAGAGGTCCGATGTGGACAGATGTCTATTCAGAGGTCCGATGTGGACAGGTGTCTGGCCAGAGGTCCGATGTGGACAGGTGTCTATTCAGAGGTCCGATGTTGACAGGTGTCTGGCCAGACGTCCGATGTGGACAGGTGTCTGCTCAGAGGTCCGATGTGGACAGGTGTCTGGACAGAGGTCCGATGTCTATTCAGAGGTCCGATGTGGACAGGTGTCTGGTCAGAGGTCCGATGTGGACAGGTGTCTGGCCAGAGGTCCGATGTGGACAGGTGTCTGGTTGAGGTCCGATGTGGAGAGATGTCTGGCCAGAGGTCCGATGTGGACAGATGTCTGGTCAGAGGTCCGATGTGGACAGAAGTTTGGTCAGAGGTCCGATGTGGACAGATGTCTGGCCAGACGTCTGATGTGGACAGATGTCTATTCAGAGGTCCGATGTTGACAGGTGTCTGGCCAGAGGTCCGATGTGTACAGGTGTCTGGTCAGAGGTCCGATGTGGACAGGTGTCTGGCCAGAGGTCTGACGTGGACAGAAGTATGGCCAGATGTCTGATGTGGACAGATGTCTGGTCAGAGGTCCGATGTGGACAGGTGTCTGGACAGATTTCCGATGTGGACAGGTGTCTGGTCAGAGGTCCGATGTGGACAGATGTCTATTCAGAGGTCCGATGTTGACAGGTGTCTGGCCAGAGGTCCGATGTGGACAGGTGTCTATTCAGAGGTCCGATGTTGACAGGTGTCTGGCTAGACGTCCGATGTGGACAGGTGTCTGCTCAGAGGTCCGATGTGGACAGGTGTCTGGACAGAGGTCCGATGTCTATTCAGAGGTCCGATGTGGACAGGTGTCTGGTCAGAGGTCCGATGTGGACAGGTGTCTGGCCAGAGGTCCGATGTGGACAGGTGTCTGGTTGAGGTCCGATGTGGACAGATGTCTGGCCAGAGGTCCGATGTGGACAGATGTCTGGTCAGAGGTCCGATGTGGACAGAAGTTTGGTCAGAGGTCCGATGTGGACAGATGTCTGGCCAGACGTCTGATGTGGAAAGATGTCTATTCAGAGGTCCGATGTTGACAGGTGTCTGGCCAGAGGTCCGATGTGTACAGGTGTCTGGTCAGAGGTCCGATGTGGACAGGTGTCTGGCCAGAGGTCAGATGTGGACAGGCGTCTGGCCAGAAGTCCGATGTGGACAGTTGTCTGGCCAGAGGTCCGATGTGGACAGGTGTCTGGCCAGAGGTCCGATGTGGACAGGTGTCTGGACAGAGGTCTGATGTCTGGACAGAGGTCTGATGTGGACAGATGTCTGGTCAGAGGTCTGATGTGGACATGTGTCTGGGCAGAGATCCGATGTGGACAGGTGTCTGGCCAGAGGTCCGATGTGGACAGGTGTCTATTCAGAGGTCCGATGTGGACAGGTGTCTGGACGGAGGTCTGATGTCTGGACAGAGGTCTCATGTGGACAGATGTCTGGTCAGAGGTCCGATGTGGACAGATGTCTATTCAGAGTTCCGATGTGGACAGGTGTCTGGTCAGAGGTCCGATGTGGACAGGTGTCTGGTCAGAGGTCTGATGTGGACAGATGTCTGATGTGGACAGGTGTCTAGTCAGAGGTCTGATGTGGACAGGTGTCTGGTCAGAGGTCTGATGTGGACAGATGTTTGGTCAGAGGTCCGATGTGGACAGAAGTTTGTCAGAGGTCTGATGTGGACAGAAGTCTGGTCAGAGGTCTGATGTGGACAGAAGTTTTGTAAGAGGTCTGATATTGACAGATGTCTGGCCAGAGGTCCGATGTGGACAGATGTCTGGTGAGAGGTCCGATGTGGACAGGTTTTTGGACAGATGTCCGATGTGGACAGGTGTCTGGCCAGACGTCTCATGTAGACAGGTGTCTGGCCAGAGGTCCGATGTGGACAGGTGTCTATTCAGAGGTCCGATGTGGACAGGTGTCTGGCCAGAGGTCCGATGTGGACAGGTGTCTATTCAGAGGTCCGATGTGGACAGGTGTCTATTCAGAGGTCCGATGTGGACAGGTGTCTGGCCAGAGGTCCGATGTGGACAGGTGTCTATTCAGAGGTCCGATGTGGACAGGTGTCTGGTTGAGGTCCGATGTGGACAGATGTCTGGCCAGAGGTCCGATGTGGACAGATGTCTGGTCAGAGGTCCGATGTGGACAGAAGTTTGGTCAGAGGTCCGATGTGGACAGATGTCTGGCCAGACGTCTGATGTGGAAAGATGTCTATTCAGAGGTCCGATGTTGACAGGTGTCTGGCCAGAGGTCCGATGTGTACAGGTGTCTGGTCAGAGGTCCGATGTGGACAGGTGTCTGGCCAGAGGTCAGATGTGGACAGGCGTCTGGCCAGAAGTCCGATGTGGACAGTTGTCTGGCCAGAGGTCCGATGTGGACAGGTGTCTGGCCAGAGGTCCGATGTGGACAGGTGTCTGGACAGAGGTCTGATGTCTGGACAGAGGTCTGATGTGGACAGATGTCTGGTCAGAGGTCTGATGTGGACATGTGTCTGGGCAGAGGTCTGATGTGGACAGGTGTCTGGCCAGACGTCTGGTGTGGACAGGTGTTTGGCCAGAGGTCCGATGTGGACAGGTGTCTATTCAGAGGTCCGATGTGGACAGGTGTCTGGTCAGAGATCTGATGTGGACAGAAGTCTGGTCAAAGGTCTGATGTGGACAGATGTCTATTCAGAGGTCCGATGTGGACAGGTGTCTGGACAGAGGTCCGATGTCTGGACAGACGTCTGATGTGGACAGGTGTCTGGTCAGAGGTCCGATGTGGACAGAAGTTTGGTCAGAGGTCCGATGTGGACAGATGTCTGGCCAGAGGTCCGATGTGGACAGATGTCTGGTCAGAGGTCCGATATGGACAGAAGTTTGGTAAGAGGTCCGATGTGGACAGATTTCTGGCCAGACGTCTGATGTGGACAGATGTCTGGTCAGATGTATGATGTGGACAGGTGTCTAGTTCAGAGGTCCGATGTGGACAGGTGTCTGGTCAGAGATCTGATGTGGACAGAAGTCTGGTAAAAGGTCTGATGTGGACAGATGTCTATTCAGAGGACCGATGTGGACAGGTGTCTGGTCAGAGGTCCGATGTGGACAGGTGTCTGGCCAGAGGTCCGATGTGGACAGGTGTCTGGCCAGAGGTCTGATGTGGACAGGTGTCTGGCCAGAGGTCCGATGTGGACAGGTGTCTATTCAGAGGTCCGATGTGGACAGGTGTCTGGACAGAGGTCTGATGTGGACAGATGTCTGGACAGAGGTCTGATGTGGACAGATGTCTATTCAGAAGTCCGATGTGGACAAGTGTCTATTCAGAGGTCCGATGTGGACAGATGTCTGGTCAGAGGTCCGATGTGGACAGGTGTCTGGCCAGAGGTCTGATGTGGACAGATGTCTGGTCAGAGGTCCGATGTGGACAGTTGTCTGGACAGAGGTCTGATGTGGACAGGTGTCTGGCCAGACGTCTGGTGTGGACAGGTGTCTGGCCAGAGGTCCGATGTGGACAGAAGTTTGGTAAGAGGTCCGATGTGGACAGATTTCTGGCCAGACGTCTGATGTGGACAGATGTCTGGTCAGATGTATGATGTGGACAGGTGTCTAGTTCAGAGGTCCGATGTGGACAGGTGTCTGGTCAGAGATCTGATGTGGACAGAAGTCTGGTAAAAGGTCTGATGTGGACAGATGTCTATTCAGAGGACCGATGTGGACAGGTGTCTGGTCAGAGGTCCGATGTGGACAGGTGTCTGGCCAGAGGTCCGATGTGGACAGGTGTCTGGCCAGAGGTCTGATGTGGACAGGTGTCTGGCCAGAGGTCCGATGTGGACAGGTGTCTATTCAGAGGTCCGATGTGGACAGGTGTCTGGACAGAGGTCTGATGTGGACAGATGTCTGGACAGAGGTCTGATGTGGACAGATGTCTATTCAGAAGTCCGATGTGGACAGGTGTCTATTCAGAGGTCCGATGTGGACAGATGTCTGGTCAGAGGTCCGATGTGGACAGGTGTCTGGCCAGAGGTCTGATGTGGACAGATGTCTGGTCAGAGGTCCGATGTGGACAGTTGTCTGGACAGAGGTCTGATGTGGACAGGTGTCTGGCCAGACGTCTGGTGTGGACAGGTGTCTGGCCAGAGGTCCGATGTGGACAGGTGTCTATTCAGAGGTTCTATGTGGACAGGTGTCTGGTCAGAGATCTGATGTGGACAGAAGTCTGGTCAAAGGTCTGATGCGGACAGATGTCTATTCAGAGGTCCGATGTGGACAGGTGTCTGGACAGAGGTCCGATGTCTGGACAGACGTCTGATGTGGACAGGTGTCTGGTCAGAGGTCCGATGTGGACAGAAGTTTGGTCAGAGGTCCTATGTGGACAGATGTCTGGCCAGAGGTCCGATGTGGACAGATGTCTGGTCAGAGGTCCGATATGGACAGAAGTTTGGTAAGAGGTCCGATGTGGACAGATGTCTGGCCAGACGTCTGATGTGGAACGATGTCTGGTCAGATGTATGATGTGGATAGGTGTCTAGTCAGAGGTCCGATGTGGACAGGTGTCTGGTCAGAGATCTGATGTGGACAGAAGTCTGGTAAAAGGTCTGATGTGGACAGATGTCTATTCAGAGGACCGATGTGGACAGGTGTCTTGTCAGAGGTCCGATGTGGACAGGTGTCTGGCCAGAGGTCCGATGTGGACAGGTGTCTGGCCAGAGGTCCGATGTGGACAGGTGTCTGGACAGAGGTCCGATGTCTATTCAGAGGTCCGATGTGGACAGGTGTCTGGTCAGAGGTCCGATGTGGACAGGTGTCTTGCCAGAGGTCCGATGTGGACAGGTGTCTGGTCAGAGGTCCGATGTGCACAGATATCTATTCAGAGGTCCGATGTTGACAGGTGTCTGGCCAGAGGTCCGATGTGTACAGGTGTCTGGTCAGAGGTCCGATGTGGACAGGTGTCTGGCCAGAGGTCAGATGTGGACAGGTGTCTTGCCAGAGGTCCGATGTGGACAGGTGTCTGGACAGAGGTTTGATGTCTGGACAGAGGTCTGATGTGGACAGATGTCTGGTCAGAGGTCTGATGTGGACAGGTGTCTGGCCAGAGATCCGATGTGGACAGGTGTCTGGCCAGACGTCCGATGTGGACAGGTGTCTGCTCAGAGGTCCGATGTGGAAAGGTGTCTGGTCAGAGGTCCGATGTGGACAGGTGTCTGGTCAGAGGTCCGATGTGGACAGGTGTCTGGCCAGATTTCCGATGTGGACAGGTGTCTGGTCAGAGGTCCGATGTGGACAGATGTCTATTCAGAGGTCCAATGTTGACAGGTGTCTGGCCAGAGGTCCGATGTGGACAGGTGTCTATTCAGAGGTCCGATGTTGACAGGTGTCTGGCCAGACGTCCGATGTGGACAGGTGTCTGCTCAGAGGTCCGATGTGGACAGGTGTCTGGACAGAGGTCCGATGTCTATTCAGAGGTCCGATGTGGACAGGTGTCTGGTCAGAGGTCCGATGTGGACAGGTGTCTGGCCAGAGGTCCGATGTGGACAGGTGTCTGGTTGAGGTCCGATGTGGACAGATGTCTGGCCAGAGGTCCGATGTGGACAGATGTCTGGTCAGAGGACCGATGTGGACAGAAGTTTGGTCAGAGGTCCGATGTGGACAGATGTCTGGCCAGACGTCTGATGTGGACAGATGTCTATTCAGAGGTCCGATGTTGACAGGTGTCTGGCCAGAGGTCCGATGTGTACAGGTGTCTGGTCAGAGGTCCGATGTGGACAGGTGTCTGGCCAGAGGTCAGATGTGGACAGGTGTCTGGCCAGAAGTCCGATGTGGACAGTTGTCTGGCCAGAGGTCCGATGTGGACAGGTGTCTGGCCAGAGGTCCGATGTGGACAGGTGTCTGGACAGAGGTCTGATGTCTGGACAGAGGTCTGATGTGGACAGATGTCTGGTCAGAGGTCTGATGTGGACATGTGTCTGGGCAGAGATCCGATGTGGACAGGTGTCTGGCCAGACGTCCGATGTGGACAGGTGTCTGCTCAGAGGTCCGATGTGGACAGGTGTCTGGTCAGAGGTCCGATGTGGACAGGTTTCTGGCCAGAGGTCCGATGTGGACAGGTGTCTGGTCAGAGGTCCGATGTGGACAGGTGTCTGGTCAGAGGTCCGATCTGGACAGATGTCTATTCAGAGGTCCGATGTTGACAGGTGTCTGGCCAGAGGTCCGATGTGTACAGGTGTCTGGTCAGAGGTCCGATGTGGACAGGTGTCTGGTCAGAGGTCCGATGTGGACAGGTGTCTATTCAGAGGTCCGATGTTGACAGGTGTCTAGTCAGAGGTCTGATGTGGACAGGTGTCTGGTCAGAGGTCTGATGTGGACAGATGTTTGGTCAGAGGTCCGATGTGGACAGAAGTTTGTCAGAGGTCTGATGTGGACAGAAGTCTGGTCAGAGGTCTGATGTGGACAGAAGTTTTGTAAGAGGTCTGATATGGACAGATGTCTGGCCAGAGGTCCGATGTGGACAGATGTCTGGTGAGAGGTCCGATGTGGACAGGTTTTTGGACAGATGTCCGATGTGGACAGGTGTCTGGCCAGACGTCTCATGTAGACAGGTGTCTGGCCAGAGGTCAGATATGGGCAGGTGTCTATTCTGAGGTCCGATGTGGACAGGTTTTTGGACAGATGTCTGATGTTGACAGGTGTCTAGTCAGAGTTCCGATGTGGACAGGTGTCTGGTCAGAGATCTGATGTGGACAGAAGTCTGGTCAAGGGTCTGATGTGGACAGATGTCTATTCAGAGGTCCGATGTGGACAGGTGTCTGGTCAGAGGTCCGATGTGGACAGGTGTCTGGCCAGAGGTCCGATGTGGACAGGTGTCTGGCCAGATGTCCGATGTGGACAGTTGTCTGGCCAGAGGTCCGATGTGGACAGGTGTCTGCCCAGAGGTCCGATGTGGACAGGTGTCTGGCCAGAGGTCCGATGTGGACAGGTGTCTGACCAGATGTCCGATGTGGACAGTTGTCTGGCCAGAGGTCCGATGTGGACAGGTGTCTGGCCAGAGGTCCGATGTGGACAGGTGTCTGGACAGAGGTTCGATGTCTGGACAGAGGTCTGATGTGGACAGGTGTCTGGTCAGAGGTCCGATGTGGACAGAAGTTTGGTCAGAAGTCCGATGTGGACAGATGTCTGGCCAGAGGTCTGATGTTGACAGGTGTCTAGTCAGAACTCCGATGTGGACAGGTGTCTGGTCAGAGATCTGATGTCGACAGAAGTCTGGTCAGAGGTCTGATGTGGACAGATGTCTATTCAGAGGTCCGATGTGGACAGATGTCCATTCAGAGGTCCGATGTGGACAGCTGTCTGGTCAGAGCTCCGATGTGGACAGTTGTCTGGCCAGAGGTCCGATGTGGACAGGTGTCTATTCAGAGGTCCGATGTGGACAGGTGTCTGGTCAGAGGTCCGATGTGGACATATATCTGGCCAGAGGTCCGATGTGGACAGGTGTCTGGTCAGAGGTCCGATGTGGACAGGTGTCTGGCCAGAGGTCTGATGTGGACAGAAGTCTGGCCAGATGTCTGATGTGGACAGATGTCTGGTCAGAGGTCCGATATGGACAGATGTCTGGCCAGACGTCTGATGTGGACAGATGTCTGGTCAGATGTCTGATGTTGACAGGTGTCTAGTCAGAGTTCCGATGTGGACAGGTGTCTGGTCAAAGATCTGATGTGGACAGAAGTCTGGTCAAGGGTCTGATGTGGACAGATGTCTATTCAGAGGTCCGATGTGGACAGGTGTCTGGTCAGAGGTCCGATGTGGACAGGTGTCTGGCCAGAGGTCCGATGTGGACAGGTGTCTGGCCAGATGTCCGATGTGGACAGTTGTCTGGTCAGAGGTCCGATATGGACAGGTGTCTGCCCAGAGGTCCGATGTGGACAGGTGTCTGGACAGAGGTCCGATGTGGACAGGTGTCTGGCCAGAGGTCCGATGTGGACAGGTGTCTGGCCAGATGTCCGATGTGGACAGTTGTCTGGCCAGAGGTCCGATGTGGACAGGTGTCTGGCCAGAGGTCCGATGTGGACAGGTGTCTGGTCAGAGGTCCGATGTGGACAGAAGTTTGGTCAGAAGTCCGATGTGGACAGATGTCTGGCCAGAGGTCTGATGTGGACAGGTGTCTAGTCAGAACTCCGATGTGGACAGGTGTCTGGTCAGAGATCTGATGTCGACAGAAGTCTGGTCAGAGGTCTGATGTGGACAGATGTCTATTCAGAGGTCCGATGTGGACAGATGTCCATTCAGAGGTCCGATGTGGACAGCTGTCTGGTCAGAGCTCCGATGTGGACAGTTGTCTGGCCAGAGGTCCGATGTGGACAGGTGTCTATTCAGAGGTCCGATGTGGACAGGTGTCTGGTCAGAGGTCCGATGTGGACATATATCTGGCCAGAGGTCCGATGTGGACAGGTGTCTGGTCAGAGGTCCGATGTGGACAGGTGTCTGGCCAGAGGTCTGATGTGGACAGAAGTCTGGCCAGATGTCTGATGTGGACAGATGTCTGGTCAGAGGTCCGATGTGGACAGGTGTCTGGCCAGATTTCCGATGTGGACAGGTGTCTGGTCAGAGGTCCGATGTGGACAGATGTCTATTCAGAGGTCCGATGTGGACAGGTGTCTGGCCAGAGGTCCGATGTGGACAGGTGTCTATTCAGAGGTCCGATGTTGACAGGTGTCTGGCCAGACGTCCGATGTGGACAGGTGTCTGCTCAGAGGTCCGATGTGGACAGGTGTCTTGACAGAGGTCCGATGTCTATTCAGAGGTCCGATGTGGACAGGTGTCTGGTCAGAGGTCCGATGTGGACAGGTGTCTGGCCAGAGGTCCGATGTGGACAGGTGTCTGGTTGAGGTCCGATGTGGAGAGATGTCTGGCCAGAGGTCCGATGTGGACAGATGTCTGGTCAGAGGTCCGATGTGGACAGAAGTTTGGTCAGAGGTCCGATGTGGACAGATGTCTGGCCAGACGTCTGATGTGGACAGATGTCTATTCAGAGGTCCGATGTTGACAGGTGTCTGGCCAGAGGTCCGATGTGTACAGGTGTCTGGTCAGAGGTCCGATGTGGACAGGTGTCTGGCCAGAGGTCTGATGTGGACAGAAGTCTGGCCAGATGTCTGATGTGGACAGATGTCTGGTCAGAGGTCCGATGTGGACAGGTGTCTGGACAGATTTCCGATGTGGACAGGTGTCTGGTCAGAGGTCCGATGTGGACAGATGTCTATTCAGAGGTCCGATGTTGACAGGTGTCTGGCCAGAGGTCCGATGTGGACAGGTGTCTATTCAGAGGTCCGATGTTGACAGGTGTCTGGCCAGACGTCCGATGTGGACAGGTGTCTGCTCAGAGGTCCGATGTGGACAGGTGTCTGGACAGAGGTCCGATGTCTATTCAGAGGTCCGATGTGGACAGGTGTCTGGTCAGAGGTCCGATGTGGACAGGTGTCTGGCCAGAGGTCCGATGTGGACAGGTGTCTGGTTGAGGTCCGATGTAGACAGATGTCTGGCCAGAGGTCCGATGTGGACAGATGTCTGGTCAGAGGTCCGATGTGGACAGAAGTTTGGTCAGAGGTCCGATGTGGACAGATGTCTGGCCAGACGTCTGATGTGGAAAGATGTCTATTCAGAGGTCCGATGTTGACAGGTGTCTGGCCAGAGGTCCGATGTGTACAGGTGTCTGGTCAAAGGTCCGATGTGGACAGGTGTCTGGCCAGAGGTCAGATGTGGACAGGTGTCTGGCCAGAAGTCCGATGTGGACAGTTGTCTGGCCAGAGGTCCGATGTGGACAGGTGTCTGGCCAGAGGTCCGATGTGGACAGGTGTCTGGACAGAGGTCTGATGTCTGGACAGAGGTCTGATGTGGACAGATGTCTGGTCAGAGGTCTGATGTGGACATGTGTCTGGGCAGAGATCCGATGTGGACAGGTGTCTGGCCAGAGGTCCGATGTGGACAGGTGTCTATTCAGAGGTCCGATGTGGACAGGTGTCTGGACAGAGGTCTGATGTCTGGACAGAGGTCTCATGTGGACAGATGTCTGGTCAGAGGTCCGATGTGGACAGATGTCTATTCAGAGTTCCGTTGTGGACAGGTGTCTGGTCAGAGGTCCGATGTGGACAGGTGTCTGGTCAGAGGTCTGATGTGGACAGATGTCTGATGTGGACAGGTGTCTAGTCAGAGGTCTGATGTGGACAGGTGTCTGGTCAGAGGTCTGATGTGGACAGATGTTTGGTCAGAGGTCCGATGTGGACAGAAGTTTGTCAGAGGTCTGATGTGGACAGAAGTCTGGTCAGAGGTCTGATGTGGACAGAAGTTTTGTAAGAGGTCTGATATTGACAGATGTCTGGCCAGAGGTCCGATGTGGACAGATGTCTGGTGAGAGGTCCGATGTGGACAGGTTTTTGGACAGATGTCCGATGTGGACAGATGTCTGGTCAGAGGTCCGATGTGGACAGGTGTCTGGCCAGATTTCCGATGTGGACAGGTGTCTGGTCAGAGGTCCGATGTGGACAGATGTCTATTCAGAGGTCCGATGTGGACAGGTGTCTGGCCAGAGGTCCGATGTGGACAGGTGTCTATTCAGAGGTCCGATGTTGACAGGTGTCTGGCCAGACGTCCGATGTGGACAGGTGTCTGCTCAGAGGTCCGATGTGGACAGGTGTCTGGACAGAGGTCCGATGTCTATTCAGAGGTCCGATGTGGACAGGTGTCTGGTCAGAGGTCCGATGTGGACAGGTGTCTGGCCAGAGGTCCGATGTGGACAGGTGTCTGGTTGAGGTCCGATGTGGAGAGATGTCTGGCCAGAGGTCCGATGTGGACAGATGTCTGGTCAGAGGTCCGATGTGGACAGAAGTTTGGTCAGAGGTCCGATGTGGACAGATGTCTGGCCAGACGTCTGATGTGGACAGATGTCTATTCAGAGGTCCGATGTTGACAGGTGTCTGGCCAGAGGTCCGATGTGTACAGGTGTCTGGTCAGAGGTCCGATGTGGACAGGTGTCTGGCCAGAGGTCTGATGTGGACAGAAGTCTGGCCAGATGTCTGATGTGGACAGATGTCTGGTCAGAGGTCCGATGTGGACAGGTGTCTGGACAGATTTCCGATGTGGACAGGTGTCTGGTCAGAGGTCCGATGTGGACAGATGTCTATTCAGAGGTCCGATGTTGACAGGTGTCTGGCCAGAGGTCCGATGTGGACAGGTGTCTATTCAGAGGTCCGATGTTGACAGGTGTCTGGCCAGACGTCCGATGTGGACAGGTGTCTGCTCAGAGGTCCGATGTGGACAGGTGTCTGGACAGAGGTCCGATGTCTGGACAGAGGTCCGATGTGGACAGGTGTCTGGTCAGAGGTCCGATGTGGACAGGTGTCTGGCCAGAGGTCCGATGTGGACAGGTGTCTGGTTGAGGTCCGATGTAGACAGATGTCTGGCCAGAGGTCCGATGTGGACAGATGTCTGGTCAGAGGTCCGATGTGGACAGAAGTTTGGTCAGAGGTCCGATGTGGACAGATGTCTGGCCAGACGTCTGATGTGGAAAGATGTCTATTCAGAGGTCCGATGTTGACAGGTGTCTGGCCAGAGGTCCGATGTGTACAGGTGTCTGGTCAAAGGTCCGATGTGGACAGGTGTCTGGCCAGAGGTCAGATGTGGACAGGTGTCTGGCCAGAAGTCCGATGTGGACAGTTGTCTGGCCAGAGGTCCGATGTGGACAGGTGTCTGGCCAGAGGTCCGATGTGGACAGGTGTCTGGACAGAGGTCTGATGTCTGGACAGAGGTCTGATGTGGACAGATGTCTGGTCAGAGGTCTGATGTGGACATGTGTCTGGGCAGAGATCCGATGTGGACAGGTGTCTGGCCAGAGGTCCGATGTGGACAGGTGTCTATTCAGAGGTCCGATGTGGACAGGTGTCTGGACAGAGGTCTGATGTCTGGACAGAGGTCTCATGTGGACAGATGTCTGGTCAGAGGTCCGATGTGGACAGATGTCTATTCAGAGTTCCGTTGTGGACAGGTGTCTGGTCAGAGGTCCGATGTGGACAGGTGTCTGGTCAGAGGTCTGATGTGGACAGATGTCTGATGTGGACAGGTGTCTAGTCAGAGGTCTGATGTGGACAGGTGTCTGGTCAGAGGTCTGATGTGGACAGATGTTTGGTCAGAGGTCCGATGTGGACAGAAGTTTGTCAGAGGTCTGATGTGGACAGAAGTCTGGTCAGAGGTCTGATGTGGACAGAAGTTTTGTAAGAGGTCTGATATTGACAGATGTCTGGCCAGAGGTCCGATGTGGACAGATGTCTGGTGAGAGGTCCGATGTGGACAGGTTTTTGGACAGATGTCCGATGTGGACAGGTGTCTGGCCAGACGTCTCATGTAGACAGGTGTCTGGCCAGAGGTCCGATGTGGACAGGTGTCTATTCAGAGGTCCGATGTGGACAGGTGTCTGGCCAGAGGTCTGACGTGGACAGGTGTCTAGTCAGAACTCCGATGTGGACAGGTGTCTGGTCAGAGATCTGATGTCGACAGAAGTCTGGTCAGAGGTCTGATGTGGACAGATGTCTATTCAGAGGTCCGATGTGGACAGATGTCCATTCAGAGGTCCGATGTGGACAGCTGTCTGGTCAGAGCTCCGATGTGGACAGTTGTCTGGCCAGAGGTCCGATGTGGACAGGTGTCTATTCAGAGGTCCGATGTGGACAGGTGTCTGATCAGAGGTCCGATGTGGACATATATTTGGCCAGAGGTCCGATGTGGACAGGTGTCTGGTCAGAGGTCCGATGTGGACAGGTGTCTGGCCAGAGGTCTGATGTGGACAGAGGTCTGGCCAGATGTCTGATGTGGACAGATGTCTGGTCAGAGGTCCGATGTGGACAGGTGTCTGGCCAGATTTCCGATGTGGACAGGTGTCTGGTCAGAGGTCCGATGTGGACAGATGTCTATTCAGAGGTCCGATGTGGACAGGTGTCTGGCCAGAGGTCCGATGTGGACAGGTGTCTATTCAGAGGTCCGATGTTGACAGGTGTCTGGCCAGACGTCCGATGTGGACAGGTGTCTGCTCAGAGGTCCGATGTGGACAGGTGTCTTGACAGAGGTCCGATGTCTATTCAGAGGTCCGATGTGGACAGGTGTCTGGTCAGAGGTCCGATGTGGACAGGTGTCTGGCCAGAGGTCCGATGTGGACAGGTGTCTGGTTGAGGTCCGATGTGGAGAGATGTCTGGCCAGAGGTCCGATGTGGACAGATGTCTGGTCAGAGGTCCGATGTGGACAGAAGTTTGGTCAGAGGTCCGATGTGGACAGATGTCTGGCCAGACGTCTGATGTGGACAGATGTCTATTCAGAGGTCCGATGTTGACAGGTGTCTGGCCAGAGGTCCGATGTGTACAGGTGTCTGGTCAGAGGTCCGATGTGGACAGGTGTCTGGCCAGAGGTCTGACGTGGACAGAAGTCTGGCCAGATGTCTGATGTGGACAGATGTCTGGTCAGAGGTCCGATGTGGACAGGTGTCTGGACAGATTTCCGATGTGGACAGGTGTCTGGTCAGAGGTCCGATGTGGACAGATGTCTATTCAGAGGTCCGATG
Organism: Lampris incognitus; assembly: GCF_029633865.1. NCBI lineage: Eukaryota > Metazoa > Chordata > Actinopteri > Lampriformes > Lampridae > Lampris > Lampris incognitus. Next base: position 80,001,517 of record NC_079211.1, on the reverse strand, counting down.
TTGACAGGTGTCTGGCCAGAGGTCCGATGTGGACAGGTGTCTATTCAGAGGTCCGATGTTGACAGGTGTCTGGCTAGACGTCCGATGTGGACAGGTGTCTGCTCAGAGGTCCGATGTGGACAGGTGTCTGGACAGAGGTCCGATGTCTATTCAGAGGTCCGATGTGGACAGGTGTCTGGTCAGAGGTCCGATGTGGACAGGTGTCTGGCCAGAGGTCCGATGTGGACAGGTGTCTGGTTGAGGTCCGATGTGGACAGATGTCTGGCCAGAGGTCCGATGTGGACAGATGTCTGGTCAGAGGTCCGATGTGGACAGAAGTTTGGTCAGAGGTCCGATGTGGACAGATGTCTGGCCAGACGTCTGATGTGGAAAGATGTCTATTCAGAGGTCCGATGTTGACAGGTGTCTGGCCAGAGGTCCGATGTGTACAGGTGTCTGGTCAGAGGTCCGATGTGGACAGGTGTCTGGCCAGAGGTCAGATGTGGACAGGCGTCTGGCCAGAAGTCCGATGTGGACAGTTGTCTGGCCAGAGGTCCGATGTGGACAGGTGTCTGGCCAGAGGTCCGATGTGGACAGGTGTCTGGACAGAGGTCTGATGTCTGGACAGAGGTCTGATGTGGACAGATGTCTGGTCAGAGGTCTGATGTGGACATGTGTCTGGGCAGAGATCCGATGTGGACAGGTGTCTGGCCAGAGGTCCGATGTGGACAGGTGTCTATTCAGAGGTCCGATGTGGACAGGTGTCTGGACGGAGGTCTGATGTCTGGACAGAGGTCTCATGTGGACAGATGTCTGGTCAGAGGTCCGATGTGGACAGATGTCTATTCAGAGTTCCGATGTGGACAGGTGTCTGGTCAGAGGTCCGATGTGGACAGGTGTCTGGTCAGAGGTCTGATGTGGACAGATGTCTGATGTGGACAGGTGTCTAGTCAGAGGTCTGATGTGGACAGGTGTCTGGTCAGAGGTCTGATGTGGACAGATGTTTGGTCAGAGGTCCGATGTGGACAGAAGTTTGTCAGAGGTCTGATGTGGACAGAAGTCTGGTCAGAGGTCTGATGTGGACAGAAGTTTTGTAAGAGGTCTGATATTGACAGATGTCTGGCCAGAGGTCCGATGTGGACAGATGTCTGGTGAGAGGTCCGATGTGGACAGGTTTTTGGACAGATGTCCGATGTGGACAGGTGTCTGGCCAGACGTCTCATGTAGACAGGTGTCTGGCCAGAGGTCCGATGTGGACAGGTGTCTATTCAGAGGTCCGATGTGGACAGGTGTCTGGCCAGAGGTCCGATGTGGACAGGTGTCTATTCAGAGGTCCGATGTGGACAGGTGTCTATTCAGAGGTCCGATGTGGACAGGTGTCTGGCCAGAGGTCCGATGTGGACAGGTGTCTATTCAGAGGTCCGATGTGGACAGGTGTCTGGTTGAGGTCCGATGTGGACAGATGTCTGGCCAGAGGTCCGATGTGGACAGATGTCTGGTCAGAGGTCCGATGTGGACAGAAGTTTGGTCAGAGGTCCGATGTGGACAGATGTCTGGCCAGACGTCTGATGTGGAAAGATGTCTATTCAGAGGTCCGATGTTGACAGGTGTCTGGCCAGAGGTCCGATGTGTACAGGTGTCTGGTCAGAGGTCCGATGTGGACAGGTGTCTGGCCAGAGGTCAGATGTGGACAGGCGTCTGGCCAGAAGTCCGATGTGGACAGTTGTCTGGCCAGAGGTCCGATGTGGACAGGTGTCTGGCCAGAGGTCCGATGTGGACAGGTGTCTGGACAGAGGTCTGATGTCTGGACAGAGGTCTGATGTGGACAGATGTCTGGTCAGAGGTCTGATGTGGACATGTGTCTGGGCAGAGATCCGATGTGGACAGGTGTCTGGCCAGAGGTCCGATGTGGACAGGTGTCTATTCAGAGGTCCGATGTGGACAGGTGTCTGGACGGAGGTCTGATGTCTGGACAGAGGTCTCATGTGGACAGATGTCTGGTCAGAGGTCCGATGTGGACAGGTGTCTATTCAGAGGTCCGATGTGGACAGGTGTCTGATCAGAGGTCCGATGTGGACATATATTTGGCCAGAGGTCCGATGTGGACAGGTGTCTGGTCAGAGGTCCGATGTGGACAGGTGTCTGGCCAGAGGTCTGATGTGGACAGAGGTCTGGCCAGATGTCTGATGTGGACAGATGTCTGGTCAGAGGTCCGATGTGGACAGGTGTCTGGCCAGATTTCCGATGTGGACAGGTGTCTGGTCAGAGGTCCGATGTGGACAGATGTCTATTCAGAGGTCCGATGTGGACAGGTGTCTGGCCAGAGGTCCGATGTGGACAGGTGTCTATTCAGAGGTCCGATGTTGACAGGTGTCTGGCCAGACGTCCGATGTGGACAGGTGTCTGCTCAGAGGTCCGATGTGGACAGGTGTCTGGACAGAGGTCCGATGTCTATTCAGAGGTCCGATGTGGACAGGTGTCTGGTCAGAGGTCCGATGTGGACAGGTGTCTGGCCAGAGGTCCGATGTGGACAGGTGTCTGGTTGAGGTCCGATGTGGAGAGATGTCTGGCCAGAGGTCCGATGTGGACAGATGTCTGGTCAGAGGTCCGATGTGGACAGAAGTTTGGTCAGAGGTCCGATGTGGACAGATGTCTGGCCAGACGTCTGATGTGGACAGATGTCTATTCAGAGGTCCGATGTTGACAGGTGTCTGGCCAGAGGTCCGATGTGTACAGGTGTCTGGTCAGAGGTCCGATGTGGACAGGTGTCTGGCCAGAGGTCTGACGTGGACAGAAGTCTGGCCAGATGTCTGATGTGGACAGATGTCTGGTCAGAGGTCCGATGTGGACAGGTGTCTGGACAGATTTCCGATGTGGACAGGTGTCTGGTCAGAGGTCCGATGTGGACAGATGTCTATTCAGAGGTCCGATGTTGACAGGTGTCTGGCCAGAGGTCCGATGTGGACAGGTGTCTATTCAGAGGTCCGATGTTGACAGGTGTCTGGCTAGACGTCCGATGTGGACAGGTGTCTGCTCAGAGGTCCGATGTGGACAGGTGTCTGGACAGAGGTCCGATGTCTATTCAGAGGTCCGATGTGGACAGGTGTCTGGTCAGAGGTCCGATGTGGACAGGTGTCTGGCCAGAGGTCCGATGTGGACAGGTGTCTGGTTGAGGTCCGATGTGGACAGATGTCTGGCCAGAGGTCCGATGTGGACAGATGTCTGGTCAGAGGTCCGATGTGGACAGAAGTTTGGTCAGAGGTCCGATGTGGACAGATGTCTGGCCAGACGTCTGATGTGGAAAGATGTCTATTCAGAGGTCCGATGTTGACAGGTGTCTGGCCAGAGGTCCGATGTGTACAGGTGTCTGGTCAGAGGTCCGATGTGGACAGGTGTCTGGCCAGAGGTCAGATGTGGACAGGCGTCTGGCCAGAAGTCCGATGTGGACAGTTGTCTGGCCAGAGGTCCGATGTGGACAGGTGTCTGGCCAGAGGTCCGATGTGGACAGGTGTCTGGACAGAGGTCTGATGTCTGGACAGAGGTCTGATGTGGACAGATGTCTGGTCAGAGGTCTGATGTGGACATGTGTCTGGGCAGAGATCCGATGTGGACAGGTGTCTGGCCAGAGGTCCGATGTGGACAGGTGTCTATTCAGAGGTCCGATGTGGACAGGTGTCTGGACGGAGGTCTGATGTCTGGACAGAGGTCTCATGTGGACAGATGTCTGGTCAGAGGTCCGATGTGGACAGATGTCTATTCAGAGTTCCGATGTGGACAGGTGTCTGGTCAGAGGTCCGATGTGGACAGGTGTCTGGTCAGAGGTCTGATGTGGACAGATGTCTGATGTGGACAGGTGTCTAGTCAGAGGTCTGATGTGGACAGGTGTCTGGTCAGAGGTCTGATGTGGACAGATGTTTGGTCAGAGGTCCGATGTGGACAGAAGTTTGTCAGAGGTCTGATGTGGACAGAAGTCTGGTCAGAGGTCTGATGTGGACAGAAGTTTTGTAAGAGGTCTGATATTGACAGATGTCTGGCCAGAGGTCCGATGTGGACAGATGTCTGGTGAGAGGTCCGATGTGGACAGGTTTTTGGACAGATGTCCGATGTGGACAGGTGTCTGGCCAGACGTCTCATGTAGACAGGTGTCTGGCCAGAGGTCCGATGTGGACAGGTGTCTATTCAGAGGTCCGATGTGGACAGGTGTCTGGCCAGAGGTCCGATGTGGACAGGTGTCTATTCAGAGGTCCGATGTGGACAGGTGTCTATTCAGAGGTCCGATGTGGACAGGTGTCTGGCCAGACGTCTGATGTGGACAGGTGTCTGGCCATAGGTCCGATGTGGACAGGTGTCTATTCAGAGGTCCGATGTGGACAGGTGTCTGGCCAGAGGTCCGATGTGGACAGATATCTGGCCAGAGGTCCGATGTGGACAGGTGTCTGGTCGGAGGTCCATTGTGGACAGGTGTCTGGCCAGAGGTCTGATGTGGACAGAAGTCTGGCCAGAGGTCTGATGTGGACAGATGTCTGGTCAGAGGTCCGATGTGGACAGGTGTCTGGACAGAGGTCTGATGTGGACAGGTGTCTGGCCAGACGTCTTATGTGGACAGGTGTCTGGCCAGAGGTCCGATGTGGACAGGTGTCTATTCAGAGGTTCGATGTGGACAGGTGTCTATTCAGAGGTCTGATGTGGACAGATGTCTATTCAGAGGTCCGATGTGGACAGATGTCTGGTCAGAGGTTCGATGTGGACAGGTGTCTGGCCAGAGGTCCGATGTGGACAGGTGTCTATTCAGAGGTCCGATGTTGACAGGTGTCTGGCCAGACGTCCGATGTGGACAGGTGTCTGCTCAGAGGTCCGATGTGGACAGGTGTCTGGACAGAGGTCCGATGTCTATTCAGAGGTCCGATGTGGACAGGTGTCTGGTCAGAGGTCCGTTGTGGACAGGTGTCTGGCCAGAGGTCCGATGTGGACAGGTGTCTGGTTGAGGTCCGATGTGGACAGATGTCTGGCCAGAGGTCCGATGTGGACAGATGTCTGGTCAGAGGTCCGATGTGGACAGAAGTTTGGTCAGAGGTCCGATGTGGACAGATGTCTGGCCAGACGTCTGATGTGGACAGATGTCTATTCAGAGGTCCGATGTTGACAGGTGTCTGGCCAGAGGTCCGATGTGTACAGGTGTCTGGTCAGAGGTCCGATGTGGACAGGTGTCTGGCCAGAGGTCAGATGTGGACAGGTGTCTGGTCAGAGCTACGATGTGGACAGGTGTCTGGCCAGAGGTCTGATGTGGACAGAAGTCTGGCCAGATGTCTGATGTGGACAGATGTCTGGTCAGAGGTCCGATGTGGACAGGTGTCTGGACAGATTTCCGATGTGGACAGGTGTCTGGTCAGAGGTCCGATGTGGACAGATGTCTATTCAGAGGTCCGATGTTGACAGGTGTCTGGCCAGAGGTCCGATGTGGACAGGTGTCTATTCAGAGGTCCGATGTGGACAGGTGTCTGGTCAGAGGTCCGATGTGGACATATATCTGGCCAGAGGTCCGATATGGACAGGTGTCTGGTCAGAGGTCCGATGTGGACAGGTGTCTGGCCAGAGGTCTGATGTGGACAGAAGTCTGGCCAGATGTCTGATGTGGACAGATGTCTGGTCAGAGGTCCGATGTGGACAGGTGTCTGGCCAGATTTCCGATGTGGACAGGTGTCTGGTCAGAGGTCCGATGTGGACAGATGTCTATTCAGAGGTCCGATGTGGACAGGTGTCTGGCCAGAGGTCCGATGTGGACAGGTGTCTATTCAGAGGTCCGATGTTGACAGGTGTCTGGCCAGACGTCCGATGTGGACAGGTGTCTGCTCAGAGGTCCGATGTGGACAGGTGTCTGGACAGAGGTCCGATGTCTATTCAGAGGTCCGATGTGGACAGGTGTCTGGTCAGAGGTCCGATGTGGACAGGTGTCTGGCCAGAGGTCCGATGTGGACAGGTGTCTGGTTGAGGTCCGATGTGGACAGATGTCTGGCCAGAGGTCCGATGTGCACAGATGTCTGGTCAGAGGTCCGATGTGGACAGAAGTTTGGTCAGAGGTCCGATGTGGACAGATGTCTGGCCAGACGTCTGATGTGGACAGATGTCTATTCAGAGGTCCGATGTTGACAGGTGTCTGGCCAGAGGTCCGATGTGTACAGGTGTCTGGTCAGAGGTCCGATGTGGACAGGTGTCTGGCCAGAGGTCCGATGTGGACAGGTGTCTGGTCAGAGGTCCGATGTGGACAGGTGTCTGGCCAGAGGTCTGATGTGGACAGAAGTCTGGCCAGATGTCTGATGTGGACAGATGTCTGGTCAGAGGTCCGATGTGGACAGGTGTCTGGCCAGATTTCCGATGTGGACAGGTGTCTGGTCAGATGTCCGATGTGGACAGATGTCTATTCAGAGGTCCGATGTGGACAGGTGTCTGGCCAGAGGTCCGATGTGGACAGGTGTCTATTCAGAGGTCCGATGTTGACAGGTGTCTGGCCAGACGTCCGATGTGGACAGGTGTCTGCTCAGAGGTCCGATGTGGACAGGTGTCTGGACAGAGGTCCGATGTCTATTCAGAGGTCCGATGTGGACAGGTGTCTGGTCAGAGGTCCGATGTGGACAGGTGTCTGGCCAGAGGTCCGATGTGGACAGGTGTCTGGTTGAGGTCCGATGTGGAGAGATGTCTGGCCAGAGGTCCGATGTGGACAGATGTCTGGTCAGAGGTCCGATGTGGACAGAAGTTTGGTCAGAGGTCCGATGTGGACAGATGTCTGGCCAGACGTCTGATGTGGACAGATGTCTATTCAGAGGTCCGATGTTGACAGGTGTCTGGCCAGAGGTCCGATGTGTACAGGTGTCTGGTCAGAGGTCCGATGTGGACAGGTGTCTGGCCAGAGGTCTGATGTGGACAGAAGTCTGGCCAGATGTCTGATGTGGACAGATGTCTGGTCAGAGGTCCGATGTGGACAGGTGTCTGGACAGATTTCCGATGTGGACAGGTGTCTGGTCAGAGGTCCGATGTGGACAGATGTCTATTCAGAGGTCCGATGTTGACAGGTGTCTGGCCAGAGGTCCGATGTGGACAGGTGTCTATTCAGAGGTCCGATGTTGACAGGTGTCTGGCCAGACGTCCGATGTGGACAGGTGTCTGCTCAGAGGTCCGATGTGGACAGGTGTCTGGACAGAGGTCCGATGTCTATTCAGAGGTCCGATGTGGACAGGTGTCTGGTCAGAGGTCCGATGTGGACAGGTGTCTGGCCAGAGGTCCGATGTGGACAGGTGTCTGGTTGAGGTCCGATGTAGACAGATGTCTGGCCAGAGGTCCGATGTGGACAGATGTCTGGTCAGAGGTCCGATGTGGACAGAAGTTTGGTCAGAGGTCCGATGTGGACAGATGTCTGGCCAGACGTCTGATGTGGAAAGATGTCTATTCAGAGGTCCGATGTTGACAGGTGTCTGGCCAGAGGTCCGATGTGTACAGGTGTCTGGTCAAAGGTCCGATGTGGACAGGTGTCTGGCCAGAGGTCAGATGTGGACAGGTGTCTGGCCAGAAGTCCGATGTGGACAGTTGTCTGGCCAGAGGTCCGATGTGGACAGGTGTCTGGCCAGAGGTCCGATGTGGACAGGTGTCTGGACAGAGGTCTGATGTCTGGACAGAGGTCTGATGTGGACAGATGTCTGGTCAGAGGTCTGATGTGGACATGTGTCTGGGCAGAGATCCGATGTGGACAGGTGTCTGGCCAGAGGTCCGATGTGGACAGGTGTCTATTCAGAGGTCCGATGTGGACAGGTGTCTGGACAGAGGTCTGATGTCTGGACAGAGGTCTCATGTGGACAGATGTCTGGTCAGAGGTCCGATGTGGACAGATGTCTATTCAGAGTTCCGTTGTGGACAGGTGTCTGGTCAGAGGTCCGATGTGGACAGGTGTCTGGTCAGAGGTCTGATGTGGACAGATGTCTGATGTGGACAGGTGTCTAGTCAGAGGTCTGATGTGGACAGGTGTCTGGTCAGAGGTCTGATGTGGACAGATGTTTGGTCAGAGGTCCGATGTGGACAGAAGTTTGTCAGAGGTCTGATGTGGACAGAAGTCTGGTCAGAGGTCTGATGTGGACAGAAGTTTTGTAAGAGGTCTGATATTGACAGATGTCTGGCCAGAGGTCCGATGTGGACAGATGTCTGGTGAGAGGTCCGATGTGGACAGGTTTTTGGACAGATGTCCGATGTGGACAGGTGTCTGGCCAGACGTCTCATGTAGACAGGTGTCTGGCCAGAGGTCCGATGTGGACAGGTGTCTATTCAGAGGTCCGATGTGGACAGGTGTCTGGCCAGAGGTCTGACGTGGACAGGTGTCTAGTCAGAACTCCGATGTGGACAGGTGTCTGGTCAGAGATCTGATGTCGACAGAAGTCTGGTCAGAGGTCTGATGTGGACAGATGTCTATTCAGAGGTCCGATGTGGACAGATGTCCATTCAGAGGTCCGATGTGGACAGCTGTCTGGTCAGAGCTCCGATGTGGACAGTTGTCTGGCCAGAGGTCCGATGTGGACAGGTGTCTATTCAGAGGTCCGATGTGGACAGGTGTCTGATCAGAGGTCCGATGTGGACATATATCTGGCCAGAGGTCCGATGTGGACAGGTGTCTGGTCAGAGGTCCGATGTGGACAGGTGTCTGGCCAGAGGTCTGATGTGGACAGAGGTCTGGCCAGATATCTGATGTGGACAGATGTCTGGTCAGAGGTCCGATGTGGACTGGTGTCTGGCCAGATTTCCGATGTGGACAGGTGTCTGGTCAGAGGTCCGATGTGGACAGATGTCTATTCAGAGGTCCGATGTGGACAGGTGTCTGGCCAGAGGTCCGATGTGGACAGGTGTCTATTCAGAGGTCCGATGTTGACAGGTGTCTGGCCAGACGTCCGATGTGGACAGGTGTCTGCTCAGAGGTCCGATGTGGACAGGTGTCTGGACAGAGGTCCGATGTCTATTCAGAGGTCCGATGTGGACAGGTGTCTGGTCAGAGGTCCGATGTGGACAGGTGTCTGGCCAGAGGTCCGATGTGGACAGGTGTCTGGTTGAGGTCCGATGTGGAGAGATGTCTGGCCAGAGGTCCGATGTGGACAGATGTCTGGTCAGAGGTCCGATGTGGACAGAAGTTTGGTCAGAGGTCCGATGTGGACAGATGTCTGGCCAGACGTCTGATGTGGACAGATGTCTATTCAGAGGTCCGATGTTGACAGGTGTCTGGCCAGAGGTCCGATGTGTACAGGTGTCTGGTCAGAGGTCCGATGTGGACAGGTGTCTGGCCAGAGGTCTGATGTGGACAGAAGTCTGGACAGATTTCCGATGTGGACAGGTGTCTGGTCAGAGGTCCGATGTGGACAGATGTCTATTCAGAGGTCCGATGTTGACAGGTGTCTGGCCAGAGGTCCGATGTGGACAGGTGTCTATTCAGAGGTCCGATGTTGACAGGTGTCTGGCTAGACGTCCGATGTGGACAGGTGTCTGCTCAGAGGTCCGATGTGGACAGGTGTCTGGACAGAGGTCCGATGTCTATTCAGAGGTCCGATGTGGACAGGTGTCTGGTCAGAGGTCCGATGTGGACAGGTGTCTGGCCAGAGGTCCGATGTGGACAGGTGTCTGGTTGAGGTCCGATGTGGACAGATGTCTGGCCAGAGGTCCGATGTGGACAGATGTCTGGTCAGAGGTCCGATGTGGACAGAAGTTTGGTCAGAGGTCCGATGTGGACAGATGTCTGGCCAGACGTCTGATGTGGAAAGATGTCTATTCAGAGGTCCGATGTTGACAGGTGTCTGGCCAGAGGTCCGATGTGTACAGGTGTCTGGTCAGAGGTCCGATGTGGACAGGTGTCTGGCCAGAGGTCAGATGTGGACAGGCGTCTGGCCAGAAGTCCGATGTGGACAGTTGTCTGGCCAGAGGTCCGATGTGGACAGGTGTCTGGCCAGAGGTCCGATGTGGACAGGTGTCTGGACAGAGGTCTGATGTCTGGACAGAGGTCTGATGTGGACAGATGTCTGGTCAGAGGTCTGATGTGGACATGTGTCTGGGCAGAGATCCGATGTGGACAGGTGTCTGGCCAGAGGTCCGATGTGGACAGGTGTCTATTCAGAGGTCCGATGTGGACAGGTGTCTGGACAGAGGTCTGATGTCTGGACAGAGGTCTCATGTGGACAGATGTCTGGTCAGAGGTCCGATGTGGACAGATGTCTATTCAGAGTTCCGATGTGGACAGGTGTCTGGTCAGAGGTCCGATGTGGACAGGTGTCTGGTCAGAGGTCTGATGTGGACAGATGTCTGATGTGGACAGGTGTCTAGTCAGAGGTCTGATGTGGACAGGTGTCTGGTCAGAGGTCTGATGTGGACAGATGTTTGGTCAGAGGTCCGATGTGGACAGAAGTTTGTCAGAGGTCTGATGTGGACAGAAGTCTGGTCAGAGGTCTGATGTGGACAGAAGTTTTGTAAGAGGTCTGATATTGACAGATGTCTGGCCAGAGGTCCGATGTGGACAGATGTCTGGTGAGAGGTCCGATGTGGACAGGTTTTTGGACAGATGTCCGATGTGGACAGGTGTCTGGCCAGACGTCTCATGTAGACAGGTGTCTGGCCAGAGGTCCGATGTGGACAGGTGTCTATTCAGAGGTCCGATGTGGACAGGTGTCTGGCCAGAGGTCCGATGTGGACAGGTGTCTGGTCAGAGGTCCGATGTGGACAGGTGTCTGGCCAGAGGTCTGATGTGGACAGAAGTCTGGCCAGAGGTCCGATGTGGACAGGTGTCTATTCAGAGGTCCGATGTGGACAGGTGTCTATTCAGAGGTCCGATGTGGACAGGTGTCTATTCAGAGGTCCGATGTGGACAGGTGTCTGGCCAGACGTCTGATGTGGACAGGTGTCTGGCCATAGGTCCGATGTGGACAGGTGTCTATTCAGAGGTCCGATGTGGACAGGTGTCTGGCCAGAGGTCCGATGTGGACAGATATCTGGCCAGAGGTCCGATGTGGACAGGTGTCTGGTCGGAGGTCCATTGTGGACAGGTGTCTGGCCAGAGGTCTGATGTGGACAGACGTCTGGCCAGAGGTCTGATGTGGACAGATGTCTGGTCAGAGGTCCGATGTGGACAGGTGTCTGGACAGAGGTCTGATGTGGACAGGTGTCTGGCCAGACGTCTTATGTGGACAGGTGTCTGGCCAGAGGTCCGATGTGGACAGGTGTCTATTCAGAGGTTCGATGTGGACAGGTGTCTATTCAGAGGTCTGATGTGGACAGATGTCTATTCAGAGGTCCGATGTGGACAGATGTCTGGTCAGAGGTTCGATGTGGACAGGTGTCTGGTCAGAGGTCCGATGTGGAAAGGTGTCTGGTCAGAGGTCCGATGTGGACAGATGTCTGGCCAGAGGTCCGATGTGGACAGATATCTGGTCAGAGGTCCGATGTGGACAGGTGTCTGGCCAGACGTCTGATGTGGACAGGTGTCTGGCCAGAGGTCCGATGTGGACAGGTGTCTATTCAGAGGTCCGATGTGTACAGGTGTCTGGACAGAGGTCTGATGTGGACAGATGTCTGGACAGAGGTCTGATGTGGACAGATGTCTATTCAGAAGTCCGATGTGGACAGATGTCTGGACAGAGGTCCGATGTGGACAGATGTCTGGTCAGAGGTCCGATGTGGACAGGTGTCTGGACAGAGGTCTGATGTGGACAGGTGTCTGGCCAGACGTCTGGTGTGGACAGGTGTTTGGCCAGAGGTCCGATGTGGACAGGTGTCTATTCAGAGGTCCGATGTGGACAGGTGTCTGGTCAGAGATCTGATGTGGACAGAAGTCTGGTCAAAGGTCTGATGTGGACAGATGTCTATTCAGAGGTCCGATGTGGACAGGTGTCTGGACAGATGTCCGATGTCTGGACAGACGTCTGATGTGGACAGGTGTCTGGTCAGAGGTCCGATGTGGACAGAAGTTTGGTCAGAGGTCCGATGTGGACAGATGTCTGGCCAGAGGTCCGATGTGGACAGATGTCTGGTCAGAGGTCCGATATGGACAGAAGTTTGGTAAGAGGTCCGATGTGGACAGATTTCTGGCCAGACGTCTGATGTGGACAGATGTCTGGTCAGATGTATGATATGGACAGGTGTCTAGTTCAGAGGTCCGATGTGGACAGGTGTCTGGTCAGAGATCTGATGTGGACAGAAGTCTGGTAAAAGGTCTGATGTGGACAGATATCTATTCAGAGGACCGATGTGGACAGGTGTCTGGTTGAGGTCCGATGTGGACAGATGTCTGGCCAGAGGTCCGATGTGGACAGATGTCTGGTCAGAGGTCCGATGTGGACAGAAGTTTGGTCAGAGGTCCGATGTGGACAGATGTCTGGCCAGACGTCTGATGTGGAAAGATGTCTATTCAGAGGTCCGATGTTGACAGGTGTCTGGCCAGAGGTCCGATGTGTACAGGTGTCTGGTCAGAGGTCCGATGTGGACAGGTGTCTGGCCAGAGGTCAGATGTGGACAGGCGTCTGGCCAGAAGTCCGATGTGGACAGTTGTCTGGCCAGAGGTCCGATGTGGACAGGTGTCTGGCCAGAGGTCCGATGTGGACAGGTGTCTGGACAGAGGTCTGATGTCTGGACAGAGGTCTGATGTGGACAGATGTCTGGTCAGAGGTCTGATGTGGACATGTGTCTGGGCAGAGATCCGATGTGGACAGGTGTCTGGCCAGAGGTCCGATGTGGACAGGTGTCTATTCAGAGGTCCGATGTGGACAGGTGTCTGGACAGAGGTCTGATGTCTGGACAGAGGTCTCATGTGGACAGATGTCTGGTCAGAGGTCCGATGTGGACAGATGTCTATTCAGAGTTCCGATGTGGACAGGTGTCTGGTCAGAGGTCCGATGTGGACAGGTGTCTGGTCAGAGGTCTGATGTGGACAGATGTCTGATGTGGACAGGTGTCTAGTCAGAGGTCTGATGTGGACAGGTGTCTGGTCAGAGGTCTGATGTGGACAGATGTTTGGTCAGAGGTCCGATGTGGACAGAAGTTTGTCAGAGGTCTGATGTGGACAGAAGTCTGGTCAGAGGTCTGATGTGGACAGAAGTTTTGTAAGAGGTCTGATATTGACAGATGTCTGGCCAGAGGTCCGATGTGGACAGATGTCTGGTGAGAGGTCCGATGTGGACAGGTTTTTGGACAGATGTCCGATGTGGACAGGTGTCTGGCCAGACGTCTCATGTAGACAGGTGTCTGGCCAGAGGTCCGATGTGGACAGGTGTCTATTCAGAGGTCCGATGTGGACAGGTGTTTGGCCAGAGGTCCGATGTGGACAGGTGTCTGGTCAGAGGTCCGATGTGGACAGGTGTCTGGCCAGAGGTCTGATGTGGACAGAAGTCTGGCCAGAGGTCCGATGTGGACAGGTGTCTATTCAGAGGTCCGATGTGGACAGGTGTCTATTCAGAGGTCCGATGTGGACAGGTGTCTATTCAGAGGTCCGATGTGGACAGGTGTCTGGCCAGACGTCTGATGTGGACAGGTGTCTGGCCATAGGTCCGATGTGGACAGGTGTCTATTCAGAGGTCCGATGTGGACAGGTGTCTGGCCAGAGGTCTGACGTGGACAGGTGTCTAGTCAGAACTCCGATGTGGACAGGTGTCTGGTCAGAGATCTGATGTCGACAGAAGTCTGGTCAGAGGTCTGATGTGGACAGATGTCTATTCAGAGGTCCGATGTGGACAGATGTCCATTCAGAGGTCCGATGTGGACAGCTGTCTGGTCAGAGCTCCGATGTGGACAGTTGTCTGGCCAGAGGTCCGATGTGGACAGGTGTCTATTCAGAGGTCCGATGTGGACAGGTGTCTGATCAGAGGTCCGATGTGGACATATATCTGGCCAGAGGTCCGATGTGGACAGGTGTCTGGTCAGAGGTCCGATGTGGACAGGTGTCTGGCCAGAGGTCTGATGTGGACAGAGGTCTGGCCAGATGTCTGATGTGGACAGATGTCTGGTCAGAGGTCCGATGTGGACAGGTGTCTGGCCAGATTTCCGATGTGGACAGGTGTCTGGTCAGAGGTCCGATGTGGACAGATGTCTATTCAGAGGTCCGATGTGGACAGGTCTCTGGCCAGAGGTCCGATGTGGACAGGTGTCTATTCAGAGGTCCGATGTTGACAGGTGTCTGGCCAGACGTCCGATGTGGACAGGTGTCTGCTCAGAGGTCCGATGTGGACAGGTGTCTGGACAGAGGTCCGATGTCTATTCAGAGGTCCGATGTGGACAGGTGTCTGGTCAGAGGTCCGATGTGGACAGGTGTCTGGCCAGAGGTCCGATGTGGACAGGTGTCTGGTTGAGGTCCGATGTGGAGAGATGTCTGGCCAGAGGTCCGATGTGGACAGATGTCTGGTCAGAGGTCCGATGTGGACAGAAGTTTGGTCAGAGGTCCGATGTGGACAGATGTCTGGCCAGACGTCTGATGTGGACAGATGTCTATTCAGAGGTCCGATGTTGACAGGTGTCTGGCCAGAGGTCCGATGTGTACAGGTGTCTGGTCAGAGGTCCGATGTGGACAGGTGTCTGGCCAGAGGTCTGATGTGGACAGAAGTCTGGCCAGATGTCTGATGTGGACAGATGTCTGGTCAGAGGTCCGATGTGGACAGGTGTCTGGACAGATTTCCGATGTGGACAGGTGTCTGGTCAGAGGTCCGATGTGGACAGATGTCTATTCAGAGGTCCGATGTTGACAGGTGTCTGGCCAGAGGTCCGATGTGGACAGGTGTCTATTCAGAGGTCCGATGTTGACAGGTGTCTGGCTAGACGTCCGATGTGGACAGGTGTCTGCTCAGAGGTCCGATGTGGACAGGTGTCTGGACAGAGGTCCGATGTCTATTCAGAGGTCCGATGTGGACAGGTGTCTGGTCAGAGGTCCGATGTGGACAGGTGTCTGGCCAGAGGTCCGATGTGGACAGGTGTCTGGTTGAGGTCCGATGTGGACAGATGTCTGGCCAGAGGTCCGATGTGGACAGATGTCTGGTCAGAGGTCCGATGTGGACAGAAGTTTGGTCAGAGGTCCGATGTGGACAGATGTCTGGCCAGACGTCTGATGTGGAAAGATGTCTATTCAGAGGTCCGATGTTGACAGGTGTCTGGCCAGAGGTCCGATGTGTACAGGTGTCTGGTCAGAGGTCCGATGTGGACAGGTGTCTGGCCAGAGGTCAGATGTGGACAGGCGTCTGGCCAGAAGTCCGATGTGGACAGTTGTCTGGCCAGAGGTCCGATGTGGACAGGTGTCTGGCCAGAGGTCCGATGTGGACAGGTGTCTGGACAGAGGTCTGATGTCTGGACAGAGGTCTGATGTGGACAGATGTCTGGTCAGAGGTCTGATGTGGACATGTGTCTGGGCAGAGATCCGATGTGGACAGGTGTCTGGCCAGAGGTCCGATGTGGACAGGTGTCTATTCAGAGGTCCGATGTGGACAGGTGTCTGGACAGAGGTCTGATGTCTGGACAGAGGTCTCATGTGGACAGATGTCTGGTCAGAGGTCCGATGTGGACAGATGTCTATTCAGAGTTCCGATGTGGACAGGTGTCTGGTCAGAGGTCCGATGTGGACAGGTGTCTGGTCAGAGGTCTGATGTGGACAGATGTCTGATGTGGACAGGTGTCTAGTCAGAGGTCTGATGTGGACAGGTGTCTGGTCAGAGGTCTGATGTGGACAGATGTTTGGTCAGAGGTCCGATGTGGACAGAAGTTTGTCAGAGGTCTGATGTGGACAGAAGTCTGGTCAGAGGTCTGATGTGGACAGAAGTTTTGTAAGAGGTCTGATATTGACAGATGTCTGGCCAGAGGTCCGATGTGGACAGATGTCTGGTGAGAGGTCCGATGTGGACAGGTTTTTGGACAGATGTCCGATGTGGACAGGTGTCTGGCCAGACGTCTCATGTAGACAGGTGTCTGGCCAGAGGTCCGATGTGGACAGGTGTCTATTCAGAGGTCCGATGTGGACAGGTGTCTGGCCAGAGGTCCGATGTGGACAGGTGTCTGGTCAGAGGTCCGATGTGGACAGGTGTCTGGCCAGAGGTCTGATGTGGACAGAAGTCTGGCCAGAGGTCCGATGTGGACAGGTGTCTATTCAGAGGTCCGATGTGGACAGGTGTCTATTCAGAGGTCCGATGTGGACAGGTGTCTATTCAGAGGTCCGATGTGGACAGGTGTCTGGCCAGACGTCTGATGTGGACAGGTGTCTGGCCATAGGTCCGATGTGGACAGGTGTCTATTCAGAGGTCCGATGTGGACAGGTGTCTGGCCAGAGGTCCGATGTGGACAGATATCTGGCCAGAGGTCCGATGTGGACAGGTGTCTGGTCGGAGGTCCATTGTGGACAGGTGTCTGGCCAGAGGTCTGATGTGGACAGACGTCTGGCCAGAGGTCTGATGTGGACAGATGTCTGGTCAGAGGTCCGATGTGGACAGGTGTCTGGACAGAGGTCTGATGTGGACAGGTGTCTGGCCAGACGTCTTATGTGGACAGGTGTCTGGCCAGAGGTCCGATGTGGACAGGTGTCTATTCAGAGGTTCGATGTGGACAGGTGTCTATTCAGAGGTCTGATGTGGACAGATGTCTATTCAGAGGTCCGATGTGGACAGATGTCTGGTCAGAGGTTCGATGTGGACAGGTGTCTGGTCAGAGGTCCGATGTGGAAAGGTGTCTGGTCAGAGGTCCGATGTGGACAGATGTCTGGCCAGAGGTCCGATGTGGACAGATATCTGGTCAGAGGTCCGATGTGGACAGGTGTCTGGCCAGACGTCTGATGTGGACAGGTGTCTGGCCAGAGGTCCGATGTGGACAGGTGTCTATTCAGAGGTCCGATGTGTACAGGTGTCTGGACAGAGGTCTGATGTGGACAGATGTCTGGACAGAGGTCTGATGTGGACAGATGTCTATTCAGAAGTCCGATGTGGACAGATGTCTGGACAGAGGTCCGATGTGGACAGATGTCTGGTCAGAGGTCCGATGTGGACAGGTGTCTGGACAGAGGTCTGATGTGGACAGGTGTCTGGCCAGACGTCTGGTGTGGACAGGTGTTTGGCCAGAGGTCCGATGTGGACAGGTGTCTATTCAGAGGTCCGATGTGGACAGGTGTCTGGTCAGAGATCTGATGTGGACAGAAGTCTGGTCAAAGGTCTGATGTGGACAGATGTCTATTCAGAGGTCCGATGTGGACAGGTGTCTGGACAGAGGTCCGATGTCTGGACAGACGTCTGATGTGGACAGGTGTCTGGTCAGAGGTCCGATGTGGACAGAAGTTTGGTCAGAGGTCCGATGTGGACAGATGTCTGGCCAGAGGTCCGATGTGGACAGATGTCTGGTCAGAGGTCCGATATGGACAGAAGTTTGGTAAGAGGTCCGATGTGGACAGATTTCTGGCCAGACGTCTGATGTGGACAGATGTCTGGTCAGATGTATGATATGGACAGGTGTCTAGTTCAGAGGTCCGATGTGGACAGGTGTCTGGTCAGAGATCTGATGTGGACAGAAGTCTGGTAAAAGGTCTGATGTGGACAGATATCTATTCAGAGGACCGATGTGGACAGGTGTCTGGTTGAGGTCCGATGTGGACAGATGTCTGGCCAGAGGTCCGATGTGGACAGATGTCTGGTCAGAGGTCCGATGTGGACAGAAGTTTGGTCAGAGGTCCGATGTGGACAGATGTCTGGCCAGACGTCTGATGTGGAAAGATGTCTATTCAGAGGTCCGATGTTGACAGGTGTCTGGCCAGAGGTCCGATGTGTACAGGTGTCTGGTCAGAGGTCCGATGTGGACAGGTGTCTGGCCAGAGGTCAGATGTGGACAGGCGTCTGGCCAGAAGTCCGATGTGGACAGTTGTCTGGCCAGAGGTCCGATGTGGACAGGTGTCTGGCCAGAGGTCCGATGTGGACAGGTGTCTGGACAGAGGTCTGATGTCTGGACAGAGGTCTGATGTGGACAGATGTCTGGTCAGAGGTCTGATGTGGACATGTGTCTGGGCAGAGATCCGATGTGGACAGGTGTCTGGCCAGAGGTCCGATGTGGACAGGTGTCTATTCAGAGGTCCGATGTGGACAGGTGTCTGGACAGAGGTCTGATGTCTGGACAGAGGTCTCATGTGGACAGATGTCTGGTCAGAGGTCCGATGTGGACAGATGTCTATTCAGAGTTCCGATGTGGACAGTTGTCTGGTCAGAGGTCCGATGTGGACAGGTGTCTGGTCAGAGGTCTGATGTGGACAGATGTCTGATGTGGACAGGTGTCTAGTCAGAGGTCTGATGTGGACAGGTGTCTGGTCAGAGGTCTGATGTGGACAGATGTTTGGTCAGAGGTCCGATGTGGACAGAAGTTTGTCAGAGGTCTGATGTGGACAGAAGTCTGGTCAGAGGTCTGATGTGGACAGAAGTTTTGTAAGAGGTCTGATATTGACAGATGTCTGGCCAGAGGTCCGATGTGGACAGATGTCTGGTGAGAGGTCCGATGTGGACAGGTTTTTGGACAGATGTCCGATGTGGACAGGTGTCTGGCCAGACGTCTCATGTAGACAGGTGTCTGGCCAGAGGTCCGATGTGGACAGGTGTCTATTCAGAGGTCCGATGTGGACAGGTGTCTGGCCAGAGGTCCGATGTGGACAGGTGTCTGGTCAGAGGTCCGATGTGGACAGGTGTCTCGCCAGAGGTCTGATGTGGACAGAAGTCTGGCCAGAGGTCCGATGTGGACAGGTGTCTATTCAGAGGTCCGATGTGGACAGGTGTCTATTCAGAGGTCCGATGTGGACAGGTGTCTATTCAGAGGTCCGATGTGGACAGGTGTCTGGCCAGACGTCTGATGTGGACAGGTGTCTGGCCATAGGTCCGATGTGGACAGGTGTCTATTCAGAGGTCCGATGTGGACAGGTGTCTGGCCAGAGGTCCGATGTGGACAGATATCTGGCCAGAGGTCCGATGTGGACAGGTGCCTGGTCGGAGGTCCATTGTGGACAGGTGTCTGGCCAGAGGTCTGATGTGGACAGAAGTCTGGCCAGAGGTCTGATGTGGACAGATGTCTGGTCAGAGGTCCGATGTGGACAGGTGTCTGGACAGAGGTCTGATGTGGACAGGTGTCTGGCCAGACGTCTTATGTGGACAGGTGTCTGGCCAGAGGTCCGATGTGGACAGGTGTCTATTCAGAGGTTCGATGTGGACAGGTGTCTATTCAGAGGTCTGATGTGGACAGATGTCTATTCAGAGGTCCGATGTGGACAGATGTCTGGTCAGAGGTTCGATGTGGACAGGTGTCTGGTCAGAGGTCCGATGTGGAAAGGTGTCTGGTCAGAGGTCCGATGTGGACAGATGTCTGGCCAGAGGTCCGATGTGGACAGATATCTGGTCAGAGGTCCGATGTGGACAGGTGTCTGGCCAGACGTCTGATGTGGACAGGTGTCTGGCCAGAGGTCCGATGTGGACAGGTGTCTATTCAGAGGTCCGATGTGTACAGGTGTCTGGACAGAGGTCTGATGTGGACAGATGTCTGGACAGAGGTCTGATGTGGACAGATGTCTATTCAGAAGTCCGATGTGGACAGATGTCTGGACAGAGGTCCGATGTGGACAGATGTCTGGTCAGAGGTCCGATGTGGACAGGTGTCTGGACAGAGGTCTGATGTGGACAGGTGTCTGGCCAGACGTCTGGTGTGGACAGGTGTTTGGCCAGAGGTCCGATGTGGACAGGTGTCTATTCAGAGGTCCGATGTGGACAGGTGTCTGGTCAGAGATCTGATGTGGACAGAAGTCTGGTCAAAGGTCTGATGTGGACAGATGTCTATTCAGAGGTCCGATGTGGACAGGTGTCTGGACAGAGATCCGATGTCTGGACAGACGTCTGATGTGGACAGGTGTCTGGTCAGAGGTCCGATGTGGACAGAAGTTTGGTCAGAGGTCCGATGTGGACAGATGTCTGGCCAGAGGTCCGATGTGGACAGATGTCTATTCAGAGGTCCGATGTTGACAGGTGTCTGGCCAGAGGTCCGATGTGTACAGTTGTCTGGCCAGAGGTCAGATGTGGACAGGTGTCTGGCCAGAAGTCCGATTTGGACAGTTGTCTGGCCAGAGGTCCGATGTGGACAGGTGTCTGGCCAGAGGTCCGATGTGGACAGGTGTCTGGACAGAGGTCTGATGTCTGGACAGAGGTCTGATGTGGACAGATGTCTGGTCAGAGGTCTGATGTGGACATGTGTCTGGGCAGAGATCCGATGTGGACAAGTGTCTGGCCAGACGTCCGATGTGGACAGGTGTCTGCTCAGAGGTCCGATGTGGACAGGTGTCTGGCCAGAGGTCCGATGTGGACAGGTGTCTGGTCAGAGGTCCGATGTGGACAGGTGTCTGGCCAGAGGTCTGATGTGGACAGAAGTCTGGCCAGAGGTCCGATGTGGACAGGTGTCTATTCAGAGATCCGATGTGGACAGGTGTCTATTCAGAGGTCCGATGTGGACAGGTGTCTATTCAGAGGTCCGATGTGGACAGGTGTCTGGCCAGACGTCTGATGTGGACAGGTGTCTGGCCATAGGTCCGATTTGGACAGGTGTCTATTCAGAGGTCCGATGTGGACAGGTGTCTGGCCAGAGGTCCGATGTGGACAGATATCTGGCCAGAGGTCCGATGTGGACAGGTGTCTGGTCAGAGGTCCGATGTGGACAGGTGTCTGGTCAGAGGTCCGATGTGGAAAGGTGTCTGGTCAGAGGTCCGATGTGGACAGATGTCTGGCCAGAGGTCCGATGTGGACAGATATCTGGTCAGAGTTCCGATGTGGACAGGTGTCTGGCCAGACGTATGATGTGGACAGGTGTCTGGCCAGAGGTCCGATGTGGACAGGTGTCTATTCAGAGGTCCGATGTGGACAGGTGTCTGGCCAGAGGTCAGATGTGGACAGGTGTCTGGCCAGAAGTCCGATGTGGACAGTTGTCTGGCCAGAGGTCCGATGTGGACAGGTGTCTGGCCAGAGGTCCGATGTGGACAGGTGTCTGGACAGAGGTCTGATGTCTGGACAGAGGTCTGATGTGGACAGATGTCTGGTCAGAGGTCTGATGTGGACATGTGTCTGGGCAGAGATCCGATGTGGACAGGTGTCTGGCCAGAGGTCCGATGTGGACAGGTGTCTATTCAGAGGTCCGATGTGGACAGGTGTCTGGACAGAGGTCTGATGTCTGGACAGAGGTCTCATGTGGACAGATGTCTGGTCAGAGGTCCGATGTGGACAGATGTCTATTCAGAGTTCCGTTGTGGACAGGTGTCTGGTCAGAGGTCCGATGTGGACAGGTGTCTGGTCAGAGGTCTGATGTGGACAGATGTCTGATGTGGACAGGTGTCTAGTCAGAGGTCTGATGTGGACAGGTGTCTGGTCAGAGGTCTGATGTGGACAGATGTTTGGTCAGAGGTCCGATGTGGACAGAAGTTTGTCAGAGGTCTGATGTGGACAGAAGTCTGGTCAGAGGTCTGATGTGGACAGAAGTTTTGTAAGAGGTCTGATATTGACAGATGTCTGGCCAGAGGTCCGATGTGGACAGATGTCTGGTGAGAGGTCCGATGTGGACAGGTTTTTGGACAGATGTCCGATGTGGACAGGTGTCTGGCCAGACGTCTCATGTAGACAGGTGTCTGGCCAGAGGTCCGATGTGGACAGGTGTCTATTCAGAGGTCCGATGTGGACAGGTGTCTGGCCAGAGGTCTGACGTGGACAGGTGTCTAGTCAGAACTCCGATGTGGACAGGTGTCTGGTCAGAGATCTGATGTCGACAGAAGTCTGGTCAGAGGTCTGATGTGGACAGATGTCTATTCAGAGGTCCGATGTGGACAGATGTCCATTCAGAGGTCCGATGTGGACAGCTGTCTGGTCAGAGCTCCGATGTGGACAGTTGTCTGGCCAGAGGTCCGATGTGGACAGGTGTCTATTCAGAGGTCCGATGTGGACAGGTGTCTGATCAGAGGTCCGATGTGGACATATATCTGGCCAGAGGTCCGATGTGGACAGGTGTCTGGTCAGAGGTCCGATGTGGACAGGTGTCTGGCCAGAGGTCTGATGTGGACAGAGGTCTGGCCAGATATCTGATGTGGACAGATGTCTGGTCAGAGGTCCGATGTGGACTGGTGTCTGGCCAGATTTCCGATGTGGACAGGTGTCTGGTCAGAGGTCCGATGTGGACAGATGTCTATTCAGAGGTCCGATGTGGACAGGTGTCTGGCCAGAGGTCCGATGTGGACAGGTGTCTATTCAGAGGTCCGATGTTGACAGGTGTCTGGCCAGACGTCCGATGTGGACAGGTGTCTGCTCAGAGGTCCGATGTGGACAGGTGTCTGGACAGAGGTCCGATGTCTATTCAGAGGTCCGATGTGGACAGGTGTCTGGTCAGAGGTCCGATGTGGACAGGTGTCTGGCCAGAGGTCCGATGTGGACAGGTGTCTGGTTGAGGTCCGATGTGGAGAGATGTCTGGCCAGAGGTCCGATGTGGACAGATGTCTGGTCAGAGGTCCGATGTGGACAGAAGTTTGGTCAGAGGTCCGATGTGGACAGATGTCTGGCCAGACGTCTGATGTGGACAGATGTCTATTCAGAGGTCCGATGTTGACAGGTGTCTGGCCAGAGGTCCGATGTGTACAGGTGTCTGGTCAGAGGTCCGATGTGGACAGGTGTCTGGCCAGAGGTCTGATGTGGACAGAAGTCTGGACAGATTTCCGATGTGGACAGGTGTCTGGTCAGAGGTCCGATGTGGACAGATGTCTATTCAGAGGTCCGATGTTGACAGGTGTCTGGCCAGAGGTCCGATGTGGACAGGTGTCTATTCAGAGGTCCGATGTTGACAGGTGTCTGGCTAGACGTCCGATGTGGACAGGTGTCTGCTCAGAGGTCCGATGTGGACAGGTGTCTGGACAGAGGTCCGATGTCTATTCAGAGGTCCGATGTGGACAGGTGTCTGGTCAGAGGTCCGATGTGGACAGGTGTCTGGCCAGAGGTCCGATGTGGACAGGTGTCTGGTTGAGGTCCGATGTGGACAGATGTCTGGCCAGAGGTCCGATGTGGACAGATGTCTGGTCAGAGGTCCGATGTGGACAGAAGTTTGGTCAGAGGTCCGATGTGGACAGATGTCTGGCCAGACGTCTGATGTGGAAAGATGTCTATTCAGAGGTCCGATGTTGACAGGTGTCTGGCCAGAGGTCCGATGTGTACAGGTGTCTGGTCAGAGGTCCGATGTGGACAGGTGTCTGGCCAGAGGTCAGATGTGGACAGGCGTCTGGCCAGAAGTCCGATGTGGACAGTTGTCTGGCCAGAGGTCCGATGTGGACAGGTGTCTGGCCAGAGGTCCGATGTGGACAGGTGTCTGGACAGAGGTCTGATGTCTGGACAGAGGTCTGATGTGGACAGATGTCTGGTCAGAGGTCTGATGTGGACATGTGTCTGGGCAGAGATCCGATGTGGACAGGTGTCTGGCCAGAGGTCCGATGTGGACAGGTGTCTATTCAGAGGTCCGATGTGGACAGGTGTCTGGACAGAGGTCTGATGTCTGGACAGAGGTCTCATGTGGACAGATGTCTGGTCAGAGGTCCGATGTGGACAGATGTCTATTCAGAGTTCCGATGTGGACAGGTGTCTGGTCAGAGGTCCGATGTGGACAGGTGTCTGGTCAGAGGTCTGATGTGGACAGATGTCTGATGTGGACAGGTGTCTAGTCAGAGGTCTGATGTGGACAGGTGTCTGGTCAGAGGTCTGATGTGGACAGATGTTTGGTCAGAGGTCCGATGTGGACAGAAGTTTGTCAGAGGTCTGATGTGGACAGAAGTCTGGTCAGAGGTCTGATGTGGACAGAAGTTTTGTAAGAGGTCTGATATTGACAGATGTCTGGCCAGAGGTCCGATGTGGACAGATGTCTGGTGAGAGGTCCGATGTGGACAGGTTTTTGGACAGATGTCCGATGTGGACAGGTGTCTGGCCAGACGTCTCATGTAGACAGGTGTCTGGCCAGAGGTCCGATGTGGACAGGTGTCTATTCAGAGGTCCGATGTGGACAGGTGTCTGGCCAGAGGTCCGATGTGGACAGGTGTCTGGTCAGAGGTCCGATGTGGACAGGTGTCTGGCCAGAGGTCTGATGTGGACAGAAGTCTGGCCAGAGGTCCGATGTGGACAGGTGTCTATTCAGAGGTCCGATGTGGACAGGTGTCTATTCAGAGGTCCGATGTGGACAGGTGTCTATTCAGAGGTCCGATGTGGACAGGTGTCTGGCCAGACGTCTGATGTGGACAGGTGTCTGGCCATAGGTCCGATGTGGACAGGTGTCTATTCAGAGGTCCGATGTGGACAGGTGTCTGGCCAGAGGTCCGATGTGGACAGATATCTGGCCAGAGGTCCGATGTGGACAGGTGTCTGGTCGGAGGTCCATTGTGGACAGGTGTCTGGCCAGAGGTCTGATGTGGACAGACGTCTGGCCAGAGGTCTGATGTGGACAGATGTCTGGTCAGAGGTCCGATGTGGACAGGTGTCTGGACAGAGGTCTGATGTGGACAGGTGTCTGGCCAGACGTCTTATGTGGACAGGTGTCTGGCCAGAGGTCCGATGTGGACAGGTGTCTATTCAGAGGTTCGATGTGGACAGGTGTCTATTCAGAGGTCTGATGTGGACAGATGTCTATTCAGAGGTCCGATGTGGACAGATGTCTGGTCAGAGGTTCGATGTGGACAGGTGTCTGGTCAGAGGTCCGATGTGGAAAGGTGTCTGGTCAGAGGTCCGATGTGGACAGATGTCTGGCCAGAGGTCCGATGTGGACAGATATCTGGTCAGAGGTCCGATGTGGACAGGTGTCTGGCCAGACGTCTGATGTGGACAGGTGTCTGGCCAGAGGTCCGATGTGGACAGGTGTCTATTCAGAGGTCCGATGTGTACAGGTGTCTGGACAGAGGTCTGATGTGGACAGATGTCTGGACAGAGGTCTGATGTGGACAGATGTCTATTCAGAAGTCCGATGTGGACAGATGTCTGGACAGAGGTCCGATGTGGACAGATGTCTGGTCAGAGGTCCGATGTGGACAGGTGTCTGGACAGAGGTCTGATGTGGACAGGTGTCTGGCCAGACGTCTGGTGTGGACAGGTGTTTGGCCAGAGGTCCGATGTGGACAGGTGTCTATTCAGAGGTCCGATGTGGACAGGTGTCTGGTCAGAGATCTGATGTGGACAGAAGTCTGGTCAAAGGTCTGATGTGGACAGATGTCTATTCAGAGGTCCGATGTGGACAGGTGTCTGGACAGATGTCCGATGTCTGGACAGACGTCTGATGTGGACAGGTGTCTGGTCAGAGGTCCGATGTGGACAGAAGTTTGGTCAGAGGTCCGATGTGGACAGATGTCTGGCCAGAGGTCCGATGTGGACAGATGTCTGGTCAGAGGTCCGATATGGACAGAAGTTTGGTAAGAGGTCCGATGTGGACAGATTTCTGGCCAGACGTCTGATGTGGACAGATGTCTGGTCAGATGTATGATATGGACAGGTGTCTAGTTCAGAGGTCCGATGTGGACAGGTGTCTGGTCAGAGATCTGATGTGGACAGAAGTCTGGTAAAAGGTCTGATGTGGACAGATATCTATTCAGAGGACCGATGTGGACAGGTGTCTGGTTGAGGTCCGATGTGGACAGATGTCTGGCCAGAGGTCCGATGTGGACAGATGTCTGGTCAGAGGTCCGATGTGGACAGAAGTTTGGTCAGAGGTCCGATGTGGACAGATGTCTGGCCAGACGTCTGATGTGGAAAGATGTCTATTCAGAGGTCCGATGTTGACAGGTGTCTGGCCAGAGGTCCGATGTGTACAGGTGTCTGGTCAGAGGTCCGATGTGGACAGGTGTCTGGCCAGAGGTCAGATGTGGACAGGCGTCTGGCCAGAAGTCCGATGTGGACAGTTGTCTGGCCAGAGGTCCGATGTGGACAGGTGTCTGGCCAGAGGTCCGATGTGGACAGGTGTCTGGACAGAGGTCTGATGTCTGGACAGAGGTCTGATGTGGACAGATGTCTGGTCAGAGGTCTGATGTGGACATGTGTCTGGGCAGAGATCCGATGTGGACAGGTGTCTGGCCAGAGGTCCGATGTGGACAGGTGTCTATTCAGAGGTCCGATGTGGACAGGTGTCTGGACAGAGGTCTGATGTCTGGACAGAGGTCTCATGTGGACAGATGTCTGGTCAGAGGTCCGATGTGGACAGATGTCTATTCAGAGTTCCGATGTGGACAGGTGTCTGGTCAGAGGTCCGATGTGGACAGGTGTCTGGTCAGAGGTCTGATGTGGACAGATGTCTGATGTGGACAGGTGTCTAGTCAGAGGTCTGATGTGGACAGGTGTCTGGTCAGAGGTCTGATGTGGACAGATGTTTGGTCAGAGGTCCGATGTGGACAGAAGTTTGTCAGAGGTCTGATGTGGACAGAAGTCTGGTCAGAGGTCTGATGTGGACAGAAGTTTTGTAAGAGGTCTGATATTGACAGATGTCTGGCCAGAGGTCCGATGTGGACAGATGTCTGGTGAGAGGTCCGATGTGGACAGGTTTTTGGACAGATGTCCGATGTGGACAGGTGTCTGGCCAGACGTCTCATGTAGACAGGTGTCTGGCCAGAGGTCCGATGTGGACAGGTGTCTATTCAGAGGTCCGATGTGGACAGGTGTTTGGCCAGAGGTCCGATGTGGACAGGTGTCTGGTCAGAGGTCCGATGTGGACAGGTGTCTGGCCAGAGGTCTGATGTGGACAGAAGTCTGGCCAGAGGTCCGATGTGGACAGGTGTCTATTCAGAGGTCCGATGTGGACAGGTGTCTATTCAGAGGTCCGATGTGGACAGGTGTCTATTCAGAGGTCCGATGTGGACAGGTGTCTGGCCAGACGTCTGATGTGGACAGGTGTCTGGCCATAGGTCCGATGTGGACAGGTGTCTATTCAGAGGTCCGATGTGGACAGGTGTCTGGCCAGAGGTCTGACGTGGACAGGTGTCTAGTCAGAACTCCGATGTGGACAGGTGTCTGGTCAGAGATCTGATGTCGACAGAAGTCTGGTCAGAGGTCTGATGTGGACAGATGTCTATTCAGAGGTCCGATGTGGACAGATGTCCATTCAGAGGTCCGATGTGGACAGCTGTCTGGTCAGAGCTCCGATGTGGACAGTTGTCTGGCCAGAGGTCCGATGTGGACAGGTGTCTATTCAGAGGTCCGATGTGGACAGGTGTCTGATCAGAGGTCCGATGTGGACATATATCTGGCCAGAGGTCCGATGTGGACAGGTGTCTGGTCAGAGGTCCGATGTGGACAGGTGTCTGGCCAGAGGTCTGATGTGGACAGAGGTCTGGCCAGATGTCTGATGTGGACAGATGTCTGGTCAGAGGTCCGATGTGGACAGGTGTCTGGCCAGATTTCCGATGTGGACAGGTGTCTGGTCAGAGGTCCGATGTGGACAGATGTCTATTCAGAGGTCCGATGTGGACAGGTCTCTGGCCAGAGGTCCGATGTGGACAGGTGTCTATTCAGAGGTCCGATGTTGACAGGTGTCTGGCCAGACGTCCGATGTGGACAGGTGTCTGCTCAGAGGTCCGATGTGGACAGGTGTCTGGACAGAGGTCCGATGTCTATTCAGAGGTCCGATGTGGACAGGTGTCTGGTCAGAGGTCCGATGTGGACAGGTGTCTGGCCAGAGGTCCGATGTGGACAGGTGTCTGGTTGAGGTCCGATGTGGAGAGATGTCTGGCCAGAGGTCCGATGTGGACAGATGTCTGGTCAGAGGTCCGATGTGGACAGAAGTTTGGTCAGAGGTCCGATGTGGACAGATGTCTGGCCAGACGTCTGATGTGGACAGATGTCTATTCAGAGGTCCGATGTTGACAGGTGTCTGGCCAGAGGTCCGATGTGTACAGGTGTCTGGTCAGAGGTCCGATGTGGACAGGTGTCTGGCCAGAGGTCTGATGTGGACAGAAGTCTGGCCAGATGTCTGATGTGGACAGATGTCTGGTCAGAGGTCCGATGTGGACAGGTGTCTGGACAGATTTCCGATGTGGACAGGTGTCTGGTCAGAGGTCCGATGTGGACAGATGTCTATTCAGAGGTCCGATGTTGACAGGTGTCTGGCCAGAGGTCCGATGTGGACAGGTGTCTATTCAGAGGTCCGATGTTGACAGGTGTCTGGCTAGACGTCCGATGTGGACAGGTGTCTGCTCAGAGGTCCGATGTGGACAGGTGTCTGGACAGAGGTCCGATGTCTATTCAGAGGTCCGATGTGGACAGGTGTCTGGTCAGAGGTCCGATGTGGACAGGTGTCTGGCCAGAGGTCCGATGTGGACAGGTGTCTGGTTGAGGTCCGATGTGGACAGATGTCTGGCCAGAGGTCCGATGTGGACAGATGTCTGGTCAGAGGTCCGATGTGGACAGAAGTTTGGTCAGAGGTCCGATGTGGACAGATGTCTGGCCAGACGTCTGATGTGGAAAGATGTCTATTCAGAGGTCCGATGTTGACAGGTGTCTGGCCAGAGGTCCGATGTGTACAGGTGTCTGGTCAGAGGTCCGATGTGGACAGGTGTCTGGCCAGAGGTCAGATGTGGACAGGCGTCTGGCCAGAAGTCCGATGTGGACAGTTGTCTGGCCAGAGGTCCGATGTGGACAGGTGTCTGGCCAGAGGTCCGATGTGGACAGGTGTCTGGACAGAGGTCTGATGTCTGGACAGAGGTCTGATGTGGACAGATGTCTGGTCAGAGGTCTGATGTGGACATGTGTCTGGGCAGAGATCCGATGTGGACAGGTGTCTGGCCAGAGGTCCGATGTGGACAGGTGTCTATTCAGAGGTCCGATGTGGACAGGTGTCTGGACAGAGGTCTGATGTCTGGACAGAGGTCTCATGTGGACAGATGTCTGGTCAGAGGTCCGATGTGGACAGATGTCTATTCAGAGTTCCGATGTGGACAGGTGTCTGGTCAGAGGTCCGATGTGGACAGGTGTCTGGTCAGAGGTCTGATGTGGACAGATGTCTGATGTGGACAGGTGTCTAGTCAGAGGTCTGATGTGGACAGGTGTCTGGTCAGAGGTCTGATGTGGACAGATGTTTGGTCAGAGGTCCGATGTGGACAGAAGTTTGTCAGAGGTCTGATGTGGACAGAAGTCTGGTCAGAGGTCTGATGTGGACAGAAGTTTTGTAAGAGGTCTGATATTGACAGATGTCTGGCCAGAGGTCCGATGTGGACAGATGTCTGGTGAGAGGTCCGATGTGGACAGGTTTTTGGACAGATGTCCGATGTGGACAGGTGTCTGGCCAGACGTCTCATGTAGACAGGTGTCTGGCCAGAGGTCCGATGTGGACAGGTGTCTATTCAGAGGTCCGATGTGGACAGGTGTCTGGCCAGAGGTCCGATGTGGACAGGTGTCTGGTCAGAGGTCCGATGTGGACAGGTGTCTGGCCAGAGGTCTGATGTGGACAGAAGTCTGGCCAGAGGTCCGATGTGGACAGGTGTCTATTCAGAGGTCCGATGTGGACAGGTGTCTATTCAGAGGTCCGATGTGGACAGGTGTCTATTCAGAGGTCCGATGTGGACAGGTGTCTGGCCAGACGTCTGATGTGGACAGGTGTCTGGCCATAGGTCCGATGTGGACAGGTGTCTATTCAGAGGTCCGATGTGGACAGGTGTCTGGCCAGAGGTCCGATGTGGACAGATATCTGGCCAGAGGTCCGATGTGGACAGGTGTCTGGTCGGAGGTCCATTGTGGACAGGTGTCTGGCCAGAGGTCTGATGTGGACAGACGTCTGGCCAGAGGTCTGATGTGGACAGATGTCTGGTCAGAGGTCCGATGTGGACAGGTGTCTGGACAGAGGTCTGATGTGGACAGGTGTCTGGCCAGACGTCTTATGTGGACAGGTGTCTGGCCAGAGGTCCGATGTGGACAGGTGTCTATTCAGAGGTTCGATGTGGACAGGTGTCTATTCAGAGGT
Organism: Lampris incognitus; assembly: GCF_029633865.1. Classification (NCBI taxonomy): domain Eukaryota; kingdom Metazoa; phylum Chordata; class Actinopteri; order Lampriformes; family Lampridae; genus Lampris; species Lampris incognitus. Next base: position 79,971,556 of record NC_079211.1, on the reverse strand, counting down.
CTGATGTGGACAGATGTCTATTCAGAGGTCCGATGTGGACAGATGTCTGGTCAGAGGTTCGATGTGGACAGGTGTCTGGTCAGAGGTCCGATGTGGAAAGGTGTCTGGTCAGAGGTCCGATGTGGACAGATGTCTGGCCAGAGGTCCGATGTGGACAGATATCTGGTCAGAGGTCCGATGTGGACAGGTGTCTGGCCAGACGTCTGATGTGGACAGGTGTCTGGCCAGAGGTCCGATGTGGACAGGTGTCTATTCAGAGGTCCGATGTGTACAGGTGTCTGGACAGAGGTCTGATGTGGACAGATGTCTGGACAGAGGTCTGATGTGGACAGATGTCTATTCAGAAGTCCGATGTGGACAGATGTCTGGACAGAGGTCCGATGTGGACAGATGTCTGGTCAGAGGTCCGATGTGGACAGGTGTCTGGACAGAGGTCTGATGTGGACAGGTGTCTGGCCAGACGTCTGGTGTGGACAGGTGTTTGGCCAGAGGTCCGATGTGGACAGGTGTCTATTCAGAGGTCCGATGTGGACAGGTGTCTGGTCAGAGATCTGATGTGGACAGAAGTCTGGTCAAAGGTCTGATGTGGACAGATGTCTATTCAGAGGTCCGATGTGGACAGGTGTCTGGACAGAGGTCCGATGTCTGGACAGACGTCTGATGTGGACAGGTGTCTGGTCAGAGGTCCGATGTGGACAGAAGTTTGGTCAGAGGTCCGATGTGGACAGATGTCTGGCCAGAGGTCCGATGTGGACAGATGTCTGGTCAGAGGTCCGATATGGACAGAAGTTTGGTAAGAGGTCCGATGTGGACAGATTTCTGGCCAGACGTCTGATGTGGACAGATGTCTGGTCAGATGTATGATATGGACAGGTGTCTAGTTCAGAGGTCCGATGTGGACAGGTGTCTGGTCAGAGATCTGATGTGGACAGAAGTCTGGTAAAAGGTCTGATGTGGACAGATATCTATTCAGAGGACCGATGTGGACAGGTGTCTGGTTGAGGTCCGATGTGGACAGATGTCTGGCCAGAGGTCCGATGTGGACAGATGTCTGGTCAGAGGTCCGATGTGGACAGAAGTTTGGTCAGAGGTCCGATGTGGACAGATGTCTGGCCAGACGTCTGATGTGGAAAGATGTCTATTCAGAGGTCCGATGTTGACAGGTGTCTGGCCAGAGGTCCGATGTGTACAGGTGTCTGGTCAGAGGTCCGATGTGGACAGGTGTCTGGCCAGAGGTCAGATGTGGACAGGCGTCTGGCCAGAAGTCCGATGTGGACAGTTGTCTGGCCAGAGGTCCGATGTGGACAGGTGTCTGGCCAGAGGTCCGATGTGGACAGGTGTCTGGACAGAGGTCTGATGTCTGGACAGAGGTCTGATGTGGACAGATGTCTGGTCAGAGGTCTGATGTGGACATGTGTCTGGGCAGAGATCCGATGTGGACAGGTGTCTGGCCAGAGGTCCGATGTGGACAGGTGTCTATTCAGAGGTCCGATGTGGACAGGTGTCTGGACAGAGGTCTGATGTCTGGACAGAGGTCTCATGTGGACAGATGTCTGGTCAGAGGTCCGATGTGGACAGATGTCTATTCAGAGTTCCGATGTGGACAGTTGTCTGGTCAGAGGTCCGATGTGGACAGGTGTCTGGTCAGAGGTCTGATGTGGACAGATGTCTGATGTGGACAGGTGTCTAGTCAGAGGTCTGATGTGGACAGGTGTCTGGTCAGAGGTCTGATGTGGACAGATGTTTGGTCAGAGGTCCGATGTGGACAGAAGTTTGTCAGAGGTCTGATGTGGACAGAAGTCTGGTCAGAGGTCTGATGTGGACAGAAGTTTTGTAAGAGGTCTGATATTGACAGATGTCTGGCCAGAGGTCCGATGTGGACAGATGTCTGGTGAGAGGTCCGATGTGGACAGGTTTTTGGACAGATGTCCGATGTGGACAGGTGTCTGGCCAGACGTCTCATGTAGACAGGTGTCTGGCCAGAGGTCCGATGTGGACAGGTGTCTATTCAGAGGTCCGATGTGGACAGGTGTCTGGCCAGAGGTCCGATGTGGACAGGTGTCTGGTCAGAGGTCCGATGTGGACAGGTGTCTCGCCAGAGGTCTGATGTGGACAGAAGTCTGGCCAGAGGTCCGATGTGGACAGGTGTCTATTCAGAGGTCCGATGTGGACAGGTGTCTATTCAGAGGTCCGATGTGGACAGGTGTCTATTCAGAGGTCCGATGTGGACAGGTGTCTGGCCAGACGTCTGATGTGGACAGGTGTCTGGCCATAGGTCCGATGTGGACAGGTGTCTATTCAGAGGTCCGATGTGGACAGGTGTCTGGCCAGAGGTCCGATGTGGACAGATATCTGGCCAGAGGTCCGATGTGGACAGGTGTCTGGTCGGAGGTCCATTGTGGACAGGTGTCTGGCCAGAGGTCTGATGTGGACAGAAGTCTGGCCAGAGGTCTGATGTGGACAGATGTCTGGTCAGAGGTCCGATGTGGACAGGTGTCTGGACAGAGGTCTGATGTGGACAGGTGTCTGGCCAGACGTCTTATGTGGACAGGTGTCTGGCCAGAGGTCCGATGTGGACAGGTGTCTATTCAGAGGTTCGATGTGGACAGGTGTCTATTCAGAGGTCTGATGTGGACAGATGTCTATTCAGAGGTCCGATGTGGACAGATGTCTGGTCAGAGGTTCGATGTGGACAGGTGTCTGGTCAGAGGTCCGATGTGGAAAGGTGTCTGGTCAGAGGTCCGATGTGGACAGATGTCTGGCCAGAGGTCCGATGTGGACAGATATCTGGTCAGAGGTCCGATGTGGACAGGTGTCTGGCCAGACGTCTGATGTGGACAGGTGTCTGGCCAGAGGTCCGATGTGGACAGGTGTCTATTCAGAGGTCCGATGTGTACAGGTGTCTGGACAGAGGTCTGATGTGGACAGATGTCTGGACAGAGGTCTGATGTGGACAGATGTCTATTCAGAAGTCCGATGTGGACAGATGTCTGGACAGAGGTCCGATGTGGACAGATGTCTGGTCAGAGGTCCGATGTGGACAGGTGTCTGGACAGAGGTCTGATGTGGACAGGTGTCTGGCCAGACGTCTGGTGTGGACAGGTGTTTGGCCAGAGGTCCGATGTGGACAGGTGTCTATTCAGAGGTCCGATGTGGACAGGTGTCTGGTCAGAGATCTGATGTGGACAGAAGTCTGGTCAAAGGTCTGATGTGGACAGATGTCTATTCAGAGGTCCGATGTGGACAGGTGTCTGGACAGAGATCCGATGTCTGGACAGACGTCTGATGTGGACAGGTGTCTGGTCAGAGGTCCGATGTGGACAGAAGTTTGGTCAGAGGTCCGATGTGGACAGATGTCTGGCCAGAGGTCCGATGTGGACAGATGTCTATTCAGAGGTCCGATGTTGACAGGTGTCTGGCCAGAGGTCCGATGTGTACAGTTGTCTGGCCAGAGGTCAGATGTGGACAGGTGTCTGGCCAGAAGTCCGATTTGGACAGTTGTCTGGCCAGAGGTCCGATGTGGACAGGTGTCTGGCCAGAGGTCCGATGTGGACAGGTGTCTGGACAGAGGTCTGATGTCTGGACAGAGGTCTGATGTGGACAGATGTCTGGTCAGAGGTCTGATGTGGACATGTGTCTGGGCAGAGATCCGATGTGGACAAGTGTCTGGCCAGACGTCCGATGTGGACAGGTGTCTGCTCAGAGGTCCGATGTGGACAGGTGTCTGGCCAGAGGTCCGATGTGGACAGGTGTCTGGTCAGAGGTCCGATGTGGACAGGTGTCTGGCCAGAGGTCTGATGTGGACAGAAGTCTGGCCAGAGGTCCGATGTGGACAGGTGTCTATTCAGAGATCCGATGTGGACAGGTGTCTATTCAGAGGTCCGATGTGGACAGGTGTCTATTCAGAGGTCCGATGTGGACAGGTGTCTGGCCAGACGTCTGATGTGGACAGGTGTCTGGCCATAGGTCCGATTTGGACAGGTGTCTATTCAGAGGTCCGATGTGGACAGGTGTCTGGCCAGAGGTCCGATGTGGACAGATATCTGGCCAGAGGTCCGATGTGGACAGGTGTCTGGTCAGAGGTCCGATGTGGACAGGTGTCTGGTCAGAGGTCCGATGTGGAAAGGTGTCTGGTCAGAGGTCCGATGTGGACAGATGTCTGGCCAGAGGTCCGATGTGGACAGATATCTGGTCAGAGTTCCGATGTGGACAGGTGTCTGGCCAGACGTATGATGTGGACAGGTGTCTGGCCAGAGGTCCGATGTGGACAGGTGTCTATTCAGAGGTCCGATGTGGACAGGTGTCTGGACAGAGGTCTGATGTGGACAGATGTCTATTCAGAAGTCCGATGTGGACAGATGTCTGGACAGAGGTCCGATGTGGACAGATGTCTGGTCAGAGGTCCGATGTGGACAGGTGTCTGGCCAGAGGTCCGATGTGGACAGATTTCTGGACAGAGGTCTGATGTGGACAGGTGTCTGGCCAGACGTCCGATGTGGACAGGTGTCTGGTCAGAGGTCCGATGTGGACAGGTGTCTGGCCAGAGGTCCGATGTGGACAGGTGTCTGGTCAGAGGTCCGATGTGGACAGGTGTCTGGTCAGAGGTCCGATGTGGACAGGTGTCTGGCCAGAGGTCCGATGTGGACAGGTGTCTGGTCAGAGGTCCGATGTGGACAGGTGTCTATTCAGAGGTCCGATGTGGACAGGTGTCTGGTCAGAGGTCCGATTTGGACAGTTGTCTGGCCAGAGGTCCGTTATGGACAGGTGTCTGGCCAGAGGTCCGATGTGGACAGGTGTCTGGACAGAGGTCTGATGTCTGGACAGAGGTCTGATGTGGACAGATGGCTGGTCAGAGGTCTGATGTGGACATGTGTCTGGGCAGAGATCCGATGTGGACAAGTGTCTGGCCAGACGTCCGATGTGGACAGGTGTCTGCTCAGAGGTCCGATGTGGACAGGTGTCTGGCCAGAGGTCCGATGTGGACAGGTGTCTGGTCAGAGATCCGATGTGGACAAGTGTCTGGCCAGACGTCCGATGTGGACAGGTGTCTGCTCAGAGGTCCGATGTGGACAGGTGTCTGGCCAGAGGTCCGATGTGGACAGGTGTCTGGCCAGAGGTCCGATATGGACAGGTGTCTGGACAGAGGTCTGATGTCTGGACAGAGGTCTGATGTGGACAGATGTCTGGTCAGAGGTCTGATGTGGACATGTGTCTGGGCAGAGATCCGATGTGGACAAGTGTCTGGCCAGACGTCCGATGTGGACAGGTGTCTGCTCAGAGGTCCGATGTGGACAGGTGTCTGGCCAGAGGTCCGATGTGGACAGGTGTCTGGTCAGAGGTCCGATGTGGACAGGTGTCTGGCCAGAGGTCTGATGTGGACAGAAGTCTGGCCAGAGGTCCGATGTGGACAGGTGTCTATTCAGAGATCCGATGTGGACAGGTGTCTATTCAGAGGTCCGATGTGGACAGGTGTCTATTCAGAGGTCCGATGTGGACAGGTGTCTGGCCAGACGTCTGATGTGGACAGGTGTCTGGCCATAGGTCCGATTTGGACAGGTGTCTATTCAGAGGTCCGATGTGGACAGGTGTCTGGCCAGAGGTCCGATGTGGACAGATATCTGGCCAGAGGTCCGATGTGGACAGGTGTCTGGTCAGAGGTCCGATGTGGACAGGTGTCTGGTCAGAGGTCCGATGTGGAAAGGTGTCTGGTCAGAGGTCCGATGTGGACAGATGTCTGGCCAGAGGTCCGATGTGGACAGATATCTGGTCAGAGTTCCGATGTGGACAGGTGTCTGGCCAGACGTATGATGTGGACAGGTGTCTGGCCAGAGGTCCGATGTGGACAGGTGTCTATTCAGAGGTCCGATGTGGACAGGTGTCTGGACAGAGGTCTGATGTGGACAGATGTCTATTCAGAAGTCCGATGTGGACAGATGTCTGGACAGAGGTCCGATGTGGACAGATGTCTGGTCAGAGGTCCGATGTGGACAGGTGTCTGGCCAGAGGTCCGATGTGGACAGATTTCTGGACAGAGGTCTGATGTGGACAGGTGTCTGGCCAGACGTCCGATGTGGACAGGTGTCTGGTCAGAGGTCCGATGTGGACAGGTGTCTGGCCAGAGGTCCGATGTGGACAGGTGTCTGGTCAGAGGTCCGATGTGGACAGGTGTCTGGTCAGAGGTCCGATGTGGACAGGTGTCTGGCCAGAGGTCCGATGTGGACAGGTGTCTGGTCAGAGGTCCGATGTGGACAGGTGTCTATTCAGAGGTCCGATGTGGACAGGTGTCTGGTCAGAGGTCCGATTTGGACAGTTGTCTGGCCAGAGGTCCGTTATGGACAGGTGTCTGGCCAGAGGTCCGATGTGGACAGGTGTCTGGACAGAGGTCTGATGTCTGGACAGAGGTCTGATGTGGACAGATGGCTGGTCAGAGGTCTGATGTGGACATGTGTCTGGGCAGAGATCCGATGTGGACAAGTGTCTGGCCAGACGTCCGATGTGGACAGGTGTCTGCTCAGAGGTCCGATGTGGACAGGTGTCTGGCCAGAGGTCCGATGTGGACAGGTGTCTGGTCAGAGATCCGATGTGGACAAGTGTCTGGCCAGACGTCCGATGTGGACAGGTGTCTGCTCAGAGGTCCGATGTGGACAGGTGTCTGGCCAGAGGTCCGATGTGGACAGGTGTCTGGCCAGAGGTCCGATATGGACAGGTGTCTGGACAGAGGTCTGATGTCTGGACAGAGGTCTGATGTGGACAGATGTCTGGTCAGAGGTCTGATGTGGACATGTGTCTGGGCAGAGATCCGATGTGGACAAGTGTCTGGCCAGACGTCCGATGTGGACAGGTGTCTGCTCAGAGGTCCGATGTGGACAGGTGTCTGGCCAGAGGTCCGATGTGGACAGGTGTCTGGTCAGAGGTCCGATGTGGACAGGTGTCTGGCCAGAGGTCTGATGTGGACAGAAGTCTGGCCAGAGGTCCGATGTGGACAGGTGTCTATTCAGAGATCCGATGTGGACAGGTGTCTATTCAGAGGTCCGATGTGGACAGGTGTCTATTCAGAGGTCCGATGTGGACAGGTGTCTGGCCAGACGTCTGATGTGGACAGGTGTCTGGCCATAGGTCCGATGTGGACAGGTGTCTATTCAGAGGTCCGATGTGGACAGGTGTCTGGCCAGAGGTCCGATGTGGACAGATATCTGGCCAGAGGTCCGATGTGGACAGGTGTCTGGTCAGAGGTCCGATGTGGACAGGTGTCTGGTCAGAGGTCCGATGTGGAAAGGTGTCTGGTCAGAGGTCCGATGTGGACAGATGTCTGGCCAGAGGTCCGATGTGGACAGATATCTGGTCAGAGGTCCGATGTGGACAGGTGTCTGGCCAGACGTCCGATGTGGACAGGTGTCTGGCCAGACGTCCGATGTGGACAGGTGTCTATTCAGAGGTCCGATGTGGACAGGTGTCTGGACAGAGGTCTGATGTGGACAGATGTCTATTCAGAAGTCCGATGTGGACAGATGTCTGGACAGAGGTCCGATGTGGACAGATGTCTGGTCAGAGGTCCGATGTGGACAGGTGTCTGGCCAGAGGTCCGATGTGGACAGATTTCTGGACAGAGGTCTGATGTGGACAGGTGTCTGGCCAGAGGTCTGATGTGGACAGAGGTCTGGCCAGAGGTCCGATGTGGACAGGTGTCTATTCAGAGATCCGATGTGGACAGGTGTCTATTCAGAGGTCCGATGTGGACAGGTGTCTATTCAGAGGTCCGATGTGGACAGGTGTCTGGCCAGACGTCTGATGTGGACAGGTGTCTGGCCATAGGTCCGATGTGGACAGGTGTCTATTCAGAGGTCCGATGTGGACAGGTGTCTGGCCAGAGGTCCGATGTGGACAGATATCTGGCCAGAGGTCCGATGTGGACAGGTGTCTGGTCAGAGGTCCGATGTGGACAGGTGTCTGGTCAGAGGTCCGATGTGGAAAGGTGTCTGGTCAGAGGTCCGATGTGGACAGATGTCTGGCCAGAGGTCCGATGTGGACAGATATCTGGTCAGAGGTCCGATGTGGACAGGTGTCTGGCCAGACGTCCGATGTGGACAGGTGTCTGCTCAGAGGTCCGATGTGGACAGGTGTCTGGTCAGAGGTCCGATGTGGACAGGTGTCTGGTCAGAGGTCCGATGTGGACAGGTGTCTGGCCAGAGGTCCGATGTGGACAGGTGTCTGGTCAGAGGTCCGATGTGGACAGGTGTCTATTCAGAGGTCCGATGTGGACAGGTGTCTGGTCAGAGGTCCGATTTGGACAGTTGTCTGGCCAGAGGTCCGTTATGGACAGGTGTCTGGCCAGAGGTCCGATGTGGACAGGTGTCTGGACAGAGGTCTGATGTCTGGACAGAGGTCTGATGTGGACAGATGGCTGGTCAGAGGTCTGATGTGGACATGTGTCTGGGCAGAGATCCGATGTGGACAAGTGTCTGGCCAGACGTCCGATGTGGACAGGTGTCTGCTCAGAGGTCCGATGTGGACAGGTGTCTGGCCAGAGGTCCGATGTGGACAGGTGTCTGGTCAGAGATCCGATGTGGACAAGTGTCTGGCCAGACGTCCGATGTGGACAGGTGTCTGCTCAGAGGTCCGATGTGGACAGGTGTCTGGCCAGAGGTCCGATGTGGACAGGTGTCTGGCCAGAGGTCCGATATGGACAGGTGTCTGGACAGAGGTCTGATGTCTGGACAGAGGTCTGATGTGGACAGATGTCTGGTCAGAGGTCTGATGTGGACATGTGTCTGGGCAGAGATCCGATGTGGACAAGTGTCTGGCCAGACGTCCGATGTGGACAGGTGTCTGCTCAGAGGTCCGATGTGGACAGGTGTCTGGCCAGAGGTCCGATGTGGACAGGTGTCTGGTCAGAGGTCCGATGTGGACAGGTGTCTGGCCAGAGGTCTGATGTGGACAGAAGTCTGGCCAGAGGTCCGATGTGGACAGGTGTCTATTCAGAGATCCGATGTGGACAGGTGTCTATTCAGAGGTCCGATGTGGACAGGTGTCTATTCAGAGGTCCGATGTGGACAGGTGTCTGGCCAGACGTCTGATGTGGACAGGTGTCTGGCCATAGGTCCGATTTGGACAGGTGTCTATTCAGAGGTCCGATGTGGACAGGTGTCTGGCCAGAGGTCCGATGTGGACAGATATCTGGCCAGAGGTCCGATGTGGACAGGTGTCTGGTCAGAGGTCCGATGTGGACAGGTGTCTGGTCAGAGGTCCGATGTGGAAAGGTGTCTGGTCAGAGGTCCGATGTGGACAGATGTCTGGCCAGAGGTCCGATGTGGACAGATATCTGGTCAGAGTTCCGATGTGGACAGGTGTCTGGCCAGACGTATGATGTGGACAGGTGTCTGGCCAGAGGTCCGATGTGGACAGGTGTCTATTCAGAGGTCCGATGTGGACAGGTGTCTGGACAGAGGTCTGATGTGGACAGATGTCTATTCAGAAGTCCGATGTGGACAGATGTCTGGACAGAGGTCCGATGTGGACAGATGTCTGGTCAGAGGTCCGATGTGGACAGGTGTCTGGCCAGAGGTCCGATGTGGACAGATTTCTGGACAGAGGTCTGATGTGGACAGGTGTCTGGCCAGACGTCCGATGTGGACAGGTGTCTGGTCAGAGGTCCGATGTGGACAGGTGTCTGGCCAGAGGTCCGATGTGGACAGGTGTCTGGTCAGAGGTCCGATGTGGACAGGTGTCTGGTCAGAGGTCCGATGTGGACAGGTGTCTGGCCAGAGGTCCGATGTGGACAGGTGTCTGGTCAGAGGTCCGATGTGGACAGGTGTCTATTCAGAGGTCCGATGTGGACAGGTGTCTGGTCAGAGGTCCGATTTGGACAGTTGTCTGGCCAGAGGTCCGTTATGGACAGGTGTCTGGCCAGAGGTCCGATGTGGACAGGTGTCTGGACAGAGGTCTGATGTCTGGACAGAGGTCTGATGTGGACAGATGGCTGGTCAGAGGTCTGATGTGGACATGTGTCTGGGCAGAGATCCGATGTGGACAAGTGTCTGGCCAGACGTCCGATGTGGACAGGTGTCTGCTCAGAGGTCCGATGTGGACAGGTGTCTGGCCAGAGGTCCGATGTGGACAGGTGTCTGGTCAGAGATCCGATGTGGACAAGTGTCTGGCCAGACGTCCGATGTGGACAGGTGTCTGCTCAGAGGTCCGATGTGGACAGGTGTCTGGCCAGAGGTCCGATGTGGACAGGTGTCTGGCCAGAGGTCCGATATGGACAGGTGTCTGGACAGAGGTCTGATGTCTGGACAGAGGTCTGATGTGGACAGATGTCTGGTCAGAGGTCTGATGTGGACATGTGTCTGGGCAGAGATCCGATGTGGACAAGTGTCTGGCCAGACGTCCGATGTGGACAGGTGTCTGCTCAGAGGTCCGATGTGGACAGGTGTCTGGCCAGAGGTCCGATGTGGACAGGTGTCTGGTCAGAGGTCCGATGTGGACAGGTGTCTGGCCAGAGGTCTGATGTGGACAGAAGTCTGGCCAGAGGTCCGATGTGGACAGGTGTCTATTCAGAGATCCGATGTGGACAGGTGTCTATTCAGAGGTCCGATGTGGACAGGTGTCTATTCAGAGGTCCGATGTGGACAGGTGTCTGGCCAGACGTCTGATGTGGACAGGTGTCTGGCCATAGGTCCGATGTGGACAGGTGTCTATTCAGAGGTCCGATGTGGACAGGTGTCTGGCCAGAGGTCCGATGTGGACAGATATCTGGCCAGAGGTCCGATGTGGACAGGTGTCTGGTCAGAGGTCCGATGTGGACAGGTGTCTGGTCAGAGGTCCGATGTGGAAAGGTGTCTGGTCAGAGGTCCGATGTGGACAGATGTCTGGCCAGAGGTCCGATGTGGACAGATATCTGGTCAGAGGTCCGATGTGGACAGGTGTCTGGCCAGACGTCCGATGTGGACAGGTGTCTGGCCAGACGTCCGATGTGGACAGGTGTCTATTCAGAGGTCCGATGTGGACAGGTGTCTGGACAGAGGTCTGATGTGGACAGATGTCTATTCAGAAGTCCGATGTGGACAGATGTCTGGACAGAGGTCCGATGTGGACAGATGTCTGGTCAGAGGTCCGATGTGGACAGGTGTCTGGCCAGAGGTCCGATGTGGACAGATTTCTGGACAGAGGTCTGATGTGGACAGGTGTCTGGCCAGAGGTCTGATGTGGACAGAGGTCTGGCCAGAGGTCCGATGTGGACAGGTGTCTATTCAGAGATCCGATGTGGACAGGTGTCTATTCAGAGGTCCGATGTGGACAGGTGTCTATTCAGAGGTCCGATGTGGACAGGTGTCTGGCCAGACGTCTGATGTGGACAGGTGTCTGGCCATAGGTCCGATGTGGACAGGTGTCTATTCAGAGGTCCGATGTGGACAGGTGTCTGGCCAGAGGTCCGATGTGGACAGATATCTGGCCAGAGGTCCGATGTGGACAGGTGTCTGGTCAGAGGTCCGATGTGGACAGGTGTCTGGTCAGAGGTCCGATGTGGAAAGGTGTCTGGTCAGAGGTCCGATGTGGACAGATGTCTGGCCAGAGGTCCGATGTGGACAGATATCTGGTCAGAGGTCCGATGTGGACAGGTGTCTGGCCAGACGTCCGATGTGGACAGGTGTCTGCTCAGAGGTCCGATGTGGACAGGTGTCTGGTCAGAGGTCCGATGTGGACAGGTGTCTGGCCAGAGGTCCGATGTGGACAGGTGTCTGGTCAGAGGTCCGATGTGGACAGGTGTCTGGCCAGATTTCCGATGTGGACAGGTGTCTGGTCAGAGGTCCGATGTGGACAGATGTCTATTCAGAGGTCCGATGTTGACAGGTGTCTGGCCAGAGGTCCGATGTGGACAGGTGTCTATTCAGAGGTCCGATGTTGACAGGTGTCTGGCCAGACGTCCGATGTGGACAGGTGTCTGCTCAGAGGTCCGATGTGGACAGGTGTCTGGACAGAGGTCCGATGTGGACAGGTGTCTGGCCAGACGTCCGATGTGGACAGGTGTCTCGCCAGAGGTCTGATGTGGACAGGTGTCTGGTCAGAGGTCTGATGTGGACAGGTGTCTGGCCAGAGGTCTGATGTGGACAGATGTCTATTCAGAGGTCCGATGTGGACAGATGTCTGGTCAGAGGTCCGATGTGGACAGATGTCTGGTCAGAGGTCCGATGTAGACAGGTGTCTGGCCAGAGGTCCGATGTGGACAGGTGTCTGGTCAGAGGTCCGATGTGGACAGGTGTCTGGCCAGAGGTCCGATGTGGACAGGTGTCTGGTCAGAGGTCCGATGTGGACAGGTGTCTATTCAGAGGTCCGATGTGGACAGGTGTCTGGTCAGAGGTCCGATGTGGACAGATGTCTGGTCAGAGGTCCGATGTGGACAGGTGTCTGGCCAGAGGTCTGATGTGGACAGGTGTCTGGCCAGAGGTCTGATGTGGACAGGTGTCTGGTCAGAGGTCCGATGTGGACAGGTGTCTGGCCAGATTTCCGATGTGGACAGGTGTCTCGTCAGAGGTCCGACGTGGACAGATGTCTGGCCAGAGGTCCGATATGGACAGATGTCTGGTCAGAGGTCCGATGTGGACAGAAGTTTGGTCAGAGGTCCGATGTGGACAGGTGTCTGGCCAGAGGTCCGATGTGGACAGGTGTCTGGTTGAGGTCCGATGTGGACAGATGTCTGGCCAGAGGTCCGATGTGGACAGATGTCTGGTCAGAGGTCCGATGTGGACAGAAGTTTGGTCAGAGGTCCGATGTGGACAGATGTCTGGCCAGACGTCTGATGTGGACAGATGTCTATTCAGAGGTCCGATGTTGACAGGTGTCTGGCCAGAGGTCCGATGTGTACAGGTGTCTGGTCAGAGGTCCGATGTGGACAGTTGTCTGGCCAGAGGTCAGATGTGGACAGGTGTCTGGCCAGAAGTCCGATTTGGACAGGTGTCTGGCCAGACGTCCGATGTGGACAGGTGTCTGGCCAGAGGTCTGATGTGGACAGGTGTCTGGTCAGAGGTCCGATGTGGACAGGTGTCTGGTCAGAGTTCCGATGTGGACAGATGTCTGGTCAGAGGTCCGATGTGGACAGGTGTCTGGTCAGAGGTCCGATGTGGACAGGTGTCTGGCCAGAGGTCCGATGTGGACAGGTGTCTGGTCAGAGGTCCGATGTGGACAGGTGTCTATTCAGAGGTCCGATGTGGACAGGTGTCTGGTCAGAGGTCCGATGTGGACAGATGTCTGGTCAGAGGTCCGATGTGGAAAGGTGTCTGGCCAGAGGTCTGATGTGGACAGGTGTCTGGCCAGAGGTCTGATGTGGACAGGTGTCTGGTCAGAGGTCCGATGTGGACAGGTGTCTGGCCAGATTTCCGATGTGGACAGGTGTCTCGTCAGAGGTCCGACGTGGACAGATGTCTGGCCAGAGGTCCGATATGGACAGATGTCTGGTCAGAGGTCCGATGTGGACAGAAGTTTGGTCAGAGGTCCGATGTGGACAGGTGTCTGGCCAGAGGTCCGATGTGGACAGGTGTCTGGTTGAGGTCCGATGTGGACAGATGTCTGGCCAGAGGTCCGATGTGGACAGATGTCTGGTCAGAGGTCCGATGTGGACAGAAGTTTGGTTAGAGGTCCGATGTGGACAGATGTCTGGCCAGACGTCTGATGTGGACAGATGTCTATTCAGAGGTCCGATGTTGACAGGTGTCTGGCCAGAGGTCCGATGTGTACAGGTGTCTGGTCAGAGGTCCGATGTGGACAGTTGTCTGGCCAGAGGTCAGATGTGGACAGGTGTCTGGCCAGAAGTCCGATTTGGACAGTTGTCTGGCCAGAGGTCCGATGTGGACAGGTGTCTGGCCAGAGGTCCGATGTGGACAGGTGTCTGGACAGAGGTCTGATGTCTGGACAGAGGTCTGATGTGGACAGATGTCTGGTCAGAGGTCTGATGTGGACATGTGTCTGGGCAGAGATCCGATGTGGACAAGTGTCTGGCCAGACGTCCGATGTGGACAGGTGTCTGCTCAGAGGTCCGATGTGGACAGGTGTCTGGCCAGAGGTCCGATGTGGACAGGTGTCTGGTCAGAGGTCCGATGTGGACAGGTGTCTGGCCAGAGGTCTGATGTGGACAGAAGTCTGGCCAGAGGTCCGATGTGGACAGGTGTCTATTCAGAGATCCGATGTGGACAGGTGTCTATTCAGAGGTCCGATGTGGACAGGTGTCTATTCAGAGGTCCGATGTGGACAGGTGTCTGGCCAGACGTCTGATGTGGACAGGTGTCTGGCCATAGGTCCGATGTGGACAGGTGTCTATTCAGAGGTCCGATGTGGACAGGTGTCTGGCCAGAGGTCCGATGTGGACAGATATCTGGCCAGAGGTCCGATGTGGACAGGTGTCTGGTCAGAGGTCCGATGTGGACAGGTGTCTGGTCAGAGGTCCGATGTGGAAAGGTGTCTGGTCAGAGGTCCGATGTGGACAGATGTCTGGCCAGAGGTCCGATGTGGACAGATATCTGGTCAGAGGTCCGATGTGGACAGGTGTCTGGCCAGACGTATGATGTGGACAGGTGTCTGGCCAGAGGTCCGATGTGGACAGGTGTCTATTCAGAGGTCCGATGTGGACAGGTGTCTGGACAGAGGTCTGATGTGGACAGATGTCTATTCAGAAGTCCGATGTGGACAGATGTCTGGACAGAGGTCCGATGTGGACAGATGTCTGGTCAGAGGTCCGATGTGGACAGGTGTCTGGCCAGAGGTCCGATGTGGACAGATTTCTGGACAGAGGTCTGATGTGGACAGGTGTCTGGCCAGACGTCCGATGTGGACAGGTGTCTGGTCAGAGGTCCGATGTGGACAGGTGTCTGGCCAGAGGTCCGATGTGGACAGGTGTCTGGTCAGAGGTCCGATGTGGACAGGTGTCTGGCCAGAGGTCCGATGTGGACAGGTGTCTGGTCAGAGGTCCGATGTGGACAGGTGTCTATTCAGAGGTCCGATGTGGACAGGTGTCTGGTCAGAGGTCCGATTTGGACAGTTGTCTGGCCAGAGGTCCGATATGGACAGGTGTCTGGCCAGAGGTCCGATGTGGACAGGTGTCTGGACAGAGGTCTGATGTCTGGACAGAGGTCTGATGTGGACAGATGGCTGGTCAGAGGTCTGATGTGGACATGTGTCTGGGCAGAGATCCGATGTGGACAAGTGTCTGGCCAGACGTCCGATGTGGACAGGTGTCTGCTCAGAGGTCCGATGTGGACAGGTGTCTGGCCAGAGGTCCGATGTGGACAGGTGTCTGGTCAGAGATCCGATGTGGACAAGTGTCTGGCCAGACGTCCGATGTGGACAGGTGTCTGCTCAGAGGTCCGATGTGGACAGGTGTCTGGCCAGAGGTCCGATGTGGACAGGTGTCTGGCCAGAGGTCCGATATGGACAGGTGTCTGGACAGAGGTCTGATGTCTGGACAGAGGTCTGATGTGGACAGATGTCTGGTCAGAGGTCTGATGTGGACATGTGTCTGGGCAGAGATCCGATGTGGACAAGTGTCTGGCCAGACGTCCGATGTGGACAGGTGTCTGCTCAGAGGTCCGATGTGGACAGGTGTCTGGCCAGAGGTCCGATGTGGACAGGTGTCTGGTCAGAGGTCCGATGTGGACAGGTGTCTGGCCAGAGATCTGATGTGGACAGAAGTCTGGCCAGAGGTCCGATGTGGACAGGTGTCTATTCAGAGATCCGATGTGGACAGGTGTCTATTCAGAGGTCCGATGTGGACAGGTGTCTATTCAGAGGTCCGATGTGGACAGGTGTCTGGCCAGACGTCTGATGTGGACAGGTGTCTGGCCATAGGTCCGATGTGGACAGGTGTCTATTCAGAGGTCCGATGTGGACAGGTGTCTGGCCAGAGGTCCGATGTGGACAGATATCTGGCCAGAGGTCCGATGTGGACAGGTGTCTGGTCAGAGGTCCGATGTGGACAGGTGTCTGGTCAGAGGTCCGATGTGGAAAGGTGTCTGGTCAGAGGTCCGATGTGGACAGATGTCTGGCCAGAGGTCCGATGTGGACAGATATCTGGTCAGAGGTCCGATGTGGACAGGTGTCTGGCCAGACGTATGATGTGGACAGGTGTCTGGCCAGAGGTCCGATGTGGACAGGTGTCTATTCAGAGGTCCGATGTGGACAGGTGTCTGGACAGAGGTCTGATGTGGACAGATGTCTATTCAGAAGTCCGATGTGGACAGATGTCTGGACAGAGGTCCGATGTGGACAGATGTCTGGTCAGAGGTCCGATGTGGACAGGTGTCTGGCCAGAGGTCCGATGTGGACAGATTTCTGGACAGAGGTCTGATGTGGACAGGTGTCTGGCCAGACGTCCGATGTGGACAGGTGTCTGGTCAGAGGTCCGATGTGGACAGGTGTCTGGCCAGAGGTCCGATGTGGACAGGTGTCTGGTCAGAGGTCCGATGTGGACAGGTGTCTGGTCAGAGGTCCGATGTGGACAGGTGTCTGGCCAGAGGTCCGATGTGGACAGGTGTCTGGTCAGAGGTCCGATGTGGACAGGTGTCTATTCAGAGGTCCGATGTGGACAGGTGTCTGGTCAGAGGTCCGATTTGGACAGTTGTCTGGCCAGAGGTCCGATATGGACAGGTGTCTGGCCAGAGGTCCGATGTGGACAGGTGTCTGGACAGAGGTCTGATGTCTGGACAGAGGTCTGATGTGGACAGATGGCTGGTCAGAGGTCTGATGTGGACATGTGTCTGGGCAGAGATCCGATGTGGACAAGTGTCTGGCCAGACGTCCGATGTGGACAGGTGTCTGCTCAGAGGTCCGATGTGGACAGGTGTCTGGCCAGAGGTCCGATGTGGACAGGTGTCTGGTCAGAGGTCCGATATGGACAGGTGTCTGGCCAGAGGTCTGATGTGGACAGAAGTCTGGCCAGAGGTCCGATGTGGACAGGTGTCTGGACAGAGGTCTGATGTGGACAGGTGTCTGGTCAGAGGTCCGATGTGGACAGGTGTCTGGTCAGAGGTCCGATGTGGAAAGGTGTCTGGTCAGAGGTCCGATGTGGACAGATGTCTGGCCAGAGGTCCGATGTGGACAGATATCTGGTCAGAGGTCCGATGTGGACAGGTGTCTGGCCAGACGTATGATGTGGACAGGTGTCTGGCCAGAGGTCCGATGTGGACAGGTGTCTATTCAGAGGTCCGATGTGGACAGGTGTCTGGACAGAGGTCTGATGTGGACAGATGTCTATTCAGAAGTCCGATGTGGACAGATGTCTGGACAGAGGTCCGATGTGGACAGATGTCTGGTCAGAGGTCCGATGTGGACAGGTGTCTGGCCAGAGGTCCGATGTGGACAGATTTCTGGACAGAGGTCTGATGTGGACAGGTGTCTGGCCAGACGTCCGATGTGGACAGGTGTCTGGTCAGAGGTCCGATGTGGACAGGTGTCTGGCCAGAGGTCCGATGTGGACAGGTGTCTGGTCAGAGGTCCGATGTGGACAGGTGTCTGGTCAGAGGTCCGATGTGGACAGGTGTCTGGTCAGAGGTCCGATGTGGACAGAAGTTTGGTCAGAGGTCCGATGTGGACAGGTGTCTGGCCAGAGGTCCGATGTGGACAGGTGTCTGGTTAAGGTCCGATGTGGACAGATGTCTGGCCAGAGGTCCGATGTGGACAGATGTCTGGTCAGAGGTCCGATGTGGACAGAAGTTTGGTCAGAGGTCCGATGTGGACAGATGTCTGGCCAGACGTCTGATGTGGACAGATGTCTATTCAGAGGTCCGATGTTGACAGGTGTCTGGCCAGAGGTCCGATGTGTACAGGTGTCTGGTCAGAGGTTCGATGTGGACAGTTGTCTGGCCAGAGGTCAGATGTGGACAGGTGTCTGGCCAGAAGTCCGATTTGGACAGGTGTCTGGCCAGACGTCCGATGTGGACAGGTGTCTGGCCAGAGGTCTGATGTGGACAGGTGTCTGGTCAGAGGTCCGATGTGGACAGGTGTCTGGTCAGAGGTCCGATGTGGACAGATGTCTGGTCAGAGGTCCGATGTGGACAGGTGTCTGGTCAGAGGTCCGATGTGGACAGGTGTCTGGCCAGAGGTCCGATGTGGACAGGTGTCTGGTCAGAGGTCCGATGTGGACAGGTGTCTATTCAGAGGTCCGATGTGGACAGGTGTCTGGTCAGAGGTCCGATGTGGACAGATGTCTGGTCAGAGGTCCGATGTGGAAAGGTGTCTGGCCAGAGGTCTGATGTGGACAGGTGTCTGGCCAGAGGTCTGATGTGGACAGGTGTCTGGTCAGAGGTCCGATGTGGACAGGTGTCTGGCCAGATTTCCGATGTGGACAGGTGTCTCGTCAGAGGTCCGACGTGGACAGATGTCTGGCCAGAGGTCCGATATGGACAGATGTCTGGTCAGAGGTCCGATGTGGACAGAAGTTTGGTCAGAGGTCCGATGTGGACAGGTGTCTGGCCAGAGGTCCGATGTGGACAGGTGTCTGGTTGAGGTCCGATGTGGACAGATGTCTGGCCAGAGGTCCGATGTGGACAGATGTCTGGTCAGAGGTCCGATGTGGACAGAAGTTTGGTTAGAGGTCCGATGTGGACAGATGTCTGGCCAGACGTCTGATGTGGACAGATGTCTATTCAGAGGTCCGATGTTGACAGGTGTCTGGCCAGAGGTCCGATGTGTACAGTTGTCTGGCCAGAGGTCAGATGTGGACAGGTGTCTGGCCAGAAGTCCGATTTGGACAGTTGTCTGGCCAGAGGTCCGATGTGGACAGGTGTCTGGCCAGAGGTCCGATGTGGACAGGTGTCTGGACAGAGGTCTGATGTCTGGACAGAGGTCTGATGTGGACAGATGTCTGGTCAGAGGTCTGATGTGGACATGTGTCTGGGCAGAGATCCGATGTGGACAAGTGTCTGGCCAGACGTCCGATGTGGACAGGTGTCTGCTCAGAGGTCCGATGTGGACAGGTGTCTGGCCAGAGGTCCGATGTGGACAGGTGTCTGGTCAGAGGTCCGATGTGGACAGGTGTCTGGCCAGAGGTCTGATGTGGACAGAAGTCTGGCCAGAGGTCCGATGTGGATAGGTGTCTATTCAGAGATCCGATGTGGACAGGTGTCTATTCAGAGGTCCGATGTGGACAGGTGTCTATTCAGAGGTCCGATGTGGACAGGTGTCTGGCCAGACGTCTGATGTGGACAGGTGTCTGGCCATAGGTCCGATTTGGACAGGTGTCTATTCAGAGGTCCGATGTGGACAGGTGTCTGGCCAGAGGTCCGATGTGGACAGATATCTGGCCAGAGGTCCGATGTGGACAGGTGTCTGGTCAGAGGTCCGATGTGGACAGGTGTCTGGTCAGAGGTCCGATGTGGAAAGGTGTCTGGTCAGAGGTCCGATGTGGACAGATGTCTGGCCAGAGGTCCGATGTGGACAGATATCTGGTCAGAGTTCCGATGTGGACAGGTGTCTGGCCAGACGTATGATGTGGACAGGTGTCTGGCCAGAGGTCCGATGTGGACAGGTGTCTATTCAGAGGTCCGATGTGGACCGGTGTCTGGACAGAGGTCTGATGTGGACAGATGTCTATTCAGAAGTCCGATGTGGACAGATGTCTGGACAGAGGTCCGATGTGGACAGATGTCTGGTCAGAGGTCCGATGTGGACAGGTGTCTGGCCAGAGGTCCGATGTGGACAGATTTCTGGACAGAGGTCTGATGTGGACAGGTGTCTGGCCAGACGTCCGATGTGGACAGGTGTCTGGTCAGAGGTCCGATGTGGACAGGTGTCTGGCCAGAGGTCCGATGTGGACAGGTGTCTGGTCAGAGGTCCGATGTGGACAGGTGTCTGGCCAGAGGTCCGATGTGGACAGGTGTCTGGTCAGAGGTCCGATGTGGACAGGTGTCTATTCAGAGGTCCGATGTGGACAGGTGTCTGGTCAGAGGTCCGATTTGGACAGTTGTCTGGCCAGAGGTCCGTTATGGACAGGTGTCTGGCCAGAGGTCCGATGTGGACAGGTGTCTGGACAGAGGTCTGATGTCTGGACAGAGGTCTGATGTGGACAGATGGCTGGTCAGAGGTCTGATGTGGACATGTGTCTGGGCAGAGATCCGATGTGGACAAGTGTCTGGCCAGACGTCCGATGTGGACAGGTGTCTGCTCAGAGGTCCGATGTGGACAGGTGTCTGGCCAGAGGTCCGATGTGGACAGGTGTCTGGTCAGAGATCCGATGTGGACAAGTGTCTGGCCAGACGTCCGATGTGGACAGGTGTCTGCTCAGAGGTCCGATGTGGACAGGTGTCTGGCCAGAGGTCCGATGTGGACAGGTGTCTGGCCAGAGGTCCGATATGGACAGGTGTCTGGACAGAGGTCTGATGTCTGGACAGAGGTCTGATGTGGACAGATGTCTGGTCAGAGGTCTGATGTGGACATGTGTCTGGGCAGAGATCCGATGTGGACAAGTGTCTGGCCAGACGTCCGATGTGGACAGGTGTCTGCTCAGAGGTCCGATGTGGACAGGTGTCTGGCCAGAGGTCCGATGTGGACAGGTGTCTGGTCAGAGGTCCGATGTGGACAGGTGTCTGGCCAGAGGTCTGATGTGGACAGAAGTCTGGCCAGAGGTCCGATGTGGACAGGTGTCTATTCAGAGATCCGATGTGGACAGGTGTCTATTCAGAGGTCCGATGTGGACAGGTGTCTATTCAGAGGTCCGATGTGGACAGGTGTCTGGCCAGACGTCTGATGTGGACAGGTGTCTGGCCATAGGTCCGATGTGGACAGGTGTCTATTCAGAGGTCCGATGTGGACAGGTGTCTGGCCAGAGGTCCGATGTGGACAGATATCTGGCCAGAGGTCCGATGTGGACAGGTGTCTGGTCAGAGGTCCGATGTGGACAGGTGTCTGGTCAGAGGTCCGATGTGGAAAGGTGTCTGGTCAGAGGTCCGATGTGGACAGATGTCTGGCCAGAGGTCCGATGTGGACAGATATCTGGTCAGAGGTCCGATGTGGACAGGTGTCTGGCCAGACGTCCGATGTGGACAGGTGTCTGGCCAGACGTCCGATGTGGACAGGTGTCTATTCAGAGGTCCGATGTGGACAGGTGTCTGGACAGAGGTCTGATGTGGACAGATGTCTATTCAGAAGTCCGATGTGGACAGATGTCTGGACAGAGGTCCGATGTGGACAGATGTCTGGTCAGAGGTCCGATGTGGACAGGTGTCTGGCCAGAGGTCCGATGTGGACAGATTTCTGGACAGAGGTCTGATGTGGACAGGTGTCTGGCCAGAGGTCTGATGTGGACAGAGGTCTGGCCAGAGGTCCGATGTGGACAGGTGTCTATTCAGAGATCCGATGTGGACAGGTGTCTATTCAGAGGTCCGATGTGGACAGGTGTCTATTCAGAGGTCCGATGTGGACAGGTGTCTGGCCAGACGTCTGATGTGGACAGGTGTCTGGCCATAGGTCCGATGTGGACAGGTGTCTATTCAGAGGTCCGATGTGGACAGGTGTCTGGCCAGAGGTCCGATGTGGACAGATATCTGGCCAGAGGTCCGATGTGGACAGGTGTCTGGTCAGAGGTCCGATGTGGACAGGTGTCTGGTCAGAGGTCCGATGTGGAAAGGTGTCTGGTCAGAGGTCCGATGTGGACAGATGTCTGGCCAGAGGTCCGATGTGGACAGATATCTGGTCAGAGGTCCGATGTGGACAGGTGTCTGGCCAGACGTATGATGTGGACAGGTGTCTGGCCAGAGGTCCGATGTGGACAGGTGTCTATTCAGAGGTCCGATGTGGACAGGTGTCTGGACAGAGGTCTGATGTGGACAGATGTCTATTCAGAAGTCCGATGTGGACAGATGTCTGGACAGAGGTCCGATGTGGACAGATGTCTGTTCAGAGGTCCGATGTGGACAGGTGTCTGGCCAGAGGTCCGATGTGGACAGATTTCTGGACAGAGGTCTGATGTGGACAGGTGTCTGGCCAGACGTCCGATGTGGACAGGTGTCTGGTCAGAGGTCCGATGTGGACAGGTGTCTGGCCAGAGGTCCGATGTGGACAGGTGTCTGGTCAGAGGTCCGATGTGGACAGGTGTCTGGTCAGAGGTCCGATGTGGACAGGTGTCTGGCCAGAGGTCCGATGTGGACAGATGTCTGGCCAGAGGTCCGATGTGGACAGGTGTCTATTCAGAGGTCCGATGTTGACAGGTGTCTGGCCAGACGTCCGATGTGGACAGGTGTCTGCTCAGAGGTCCGATGTGGACAGGTGTCTGGACAGAGGTCCGATGTCTATTCAGAGGTCCGATGTGGACAGGTGTCTGGTCAGAGGTCCGATGTGGACAGGTGTCTGGCCAGAGGTCCGATGTGGACAGGTGTCTGGTTGAGGTCCGATGTAGACAGATGTCTGGCCAGAGGTCCGATGTGGACAGATGTCTGGTCAGAGGTCCGATGTGGACAGAAGTTTGGTCAGAGGTCCGATGTGGACAGATGTCTGGCCAGACGTCTGATGTGGAAAGATGTCTATTCAGAGGTCCGATGTTGACAGGTGTCTGGCCAGAGGTCCGATGTGTACAGGTGTCTGGTCAAAGGTCCGATGTGGACAGGTGTCTGGCCAGAGGTCAGATGTGGACAGGTGTCTGGCCAGAAGTCCGATGTGGACAGTTGTCTGGCCAGAGGTCCGATGTGGACAGGTGTCTGGCCAGAGGTCCGATGTGGACAGGTGTCTGGACAGAGGTCTGATGTCTGGACAGAGGTCTGATGTGGACAGATGTCTGGTCAGAGGTCTGATGTGGACATGTGTCTGGGCAGAGATCCGATGTGGACAGGTGTCTGGCCAGAGGTCCGATGTGGACAGGTGTCTATTCAGAGGTCCGATGTGGACAGGTGTCTGGACAGAGGTCTGATGTCTGGACAGAGGTCTCATGTGGACAGATGTCTGGTCAGAGGTCCGATGTGGACAGATGTCTATTCAGAGTTCCGTTGTGGACAGGTGTCTGGTCAGAGGTCCGATGTGGACAGGTGTCTGGTCAGAGGTCTGATGTGGACAGATGTCTGATGTGGACAGGTGTCTAGTCAGAGGTCTGATGTGGACAGGTGTCTGGTCAGAGGTCTGATGTGGACAGATGTTTGGTCAGAGGTCCGATGTGGACAGAAGTTTGTCAGAGGTCTGATGTGGACAGAAGTCTGGTCAGAGGTCTGATGTGGACAGAAGTTTTGTAAGAGGTCTGATATTGACAGATGTCTGGCCAGAGGTCCGATGTGGACAGATGTCTGGTGAGAGGTCCGATGTGGACAGGTTTTTGGACAGATGTCCGATGTGGACAGATGTCTGGTCAGAGGTCCGATGTGGACAGGTGTCTGGCCAGATTTCCGATGTGGACAGGTGTCTGGTCAGAGGTCCGATGTGGACAGATGTCTATTCAGAGGTCCGATGTGGACAGGTGTCTGGCCAGAGGTCCGATGTGGACAGGTGTCTATTCAGAGGTCCGATGTTGACAGGTGTCTGGCCAGACGTCCGATGTGGACAGGTGTCTGCTCAGAGGTCCGATGTGGACAGGTGTCTGGACAGAGGTCCGATGTCTATTCAGAGGTCCGATGTGGACAGGTGTCTGGTCAGAGGTCCGATGTGGACAGGTGTCTGGCCAGAGGTCCGATGTGGACAGGTGTCTGGTTGAGGTCCGATGTGGAGAGATGTCTGGCCAGAGGTCCGATGTGGACAGATGTCTGGTCAGAGGTCCGATGTGGACAGAAGTTTGGTCAGAGGTCCGATGTGGACAGATGTCTGGCCAGACGTCTGATGTGGACAGATGTCTATTCAGAGGTCCGATGTTGACAGGTGTCTGGCCAGAGGTCCGATGTGTACAGGTGTCTGGTCAGAGGTCCGATGTGGACAGGTGTCTGGCCAGAGGTCTGATGTGGACAGAAGTCTGGCCAGATGTCTGATGTGGACAGATGTCTGGTCAGAGGTCCGATGTGGACAGGTGTCTGGACAGATTTCCGATGTGGACAGGTGTCTGGTCAGAGGTCCGATGTGGACAGATGTCTATTCAGAGGTCCGATGTTGACAGGTGTCTGGCCAGAGGTCCGATGTGGACAGGTGTCTATTCAGAGGTCCGATGTTGACAGGTGTCTGGCCAGACGTCCGATGTGGACAGGTGTCTGCTCAGAGGTCCGATGTGGACAGGTGTCTGGACAGAGGTCCGATGTCTGGACAGAGGTCCGATGTGGACAGGTGTCTGGTCAGAGGTCCGATGTGGACAGGTGTCTGGCCAGAGGTCCGATGTGGACAGGTGTCTGGTTGAGGTCCGATGTAGACAGATGTCTGGCCAGAGGTCCGATGTGGACAGATGTCTGGTCAGAGGTCCGATGTGGACAGAAGTTTGGTCAGAGGTCCGATGTGGACAGATGTCTGGCCAGACGTCTGATGTGGAAAGATGTCTATTCAGAGGTCCGATGTTGACAGGTGTCTGGCCAGAGGTCCGATGTGTACAGGTGTCTGGTCAAAGGTCCGATGTGGACAGGTGTCTGGCCAGAGGTCAGATGTGGACAGGTGTCTGGCCAGAAGTCCGATGTGGACAGTTGTCTGGCCAGAGGTCCGATGTGGACAGGTGTCTGGCCAGAGGTCCGATGTGGACAGGTGTCTGGACAGAGGTCTGATGTCTGGACAGAGGTCTGATGTGGACAGATGTCTGGTCAGAGGTCTGATGTGGACATGTGTCTGGGCAGAGATCCGATGTGGACAGGTGTCTGGCCAGAGGTCCGATGTGGACAGGTGTCTATTCAGAGGTCCGATGTGGACAGGTGTCTGGACAGAGGTCTGATGTCTGGACAGAGGTCTCATGTGGACAGATGTCTGGTCAGAGGTCCGATGTGGACAGATGTCTATTCAGAGTTCCGTTGTGGACAGGTGTCTGGTCAGAGGTCCGATGTGGACAGGTGTCTGGTCAGAGGTCTGATGTGGACAGATGTCTGATGTGGACAGGTGTCTAGTCAGAGGTCTGATGTGGACAGGTGTCTGGTCAGAGGTCTGATGTGGACAGATGTTTGGTCAGAGGTCCGATGTGGACAGAAGTTTGTCAGAGGTCTGATGTGGACAGAAGTCTGGTCAGAGGTCTGATGTGGACAGAAGTTTTGTAAGAGGTCTGATATTGACAGATGTCTGGCCAGAGGTCCGATGTGGACAGATGTCTGGTGAGAGGTCCGATGTGGACAGGTTTTTGGACAGATGTCCGATGTGGACAGGTGTCTGGCCAGACGTCTCATGTAGACAGGTGTTTGGCCAGAGGTCCGATGTGGACAGGTGTCTATTCAGAGGTCCGATGTGGACAGGTGTCTGGCCAGAGGTCTGACGTGGACAGGTGTCTAGTCAGAACTCCGATGTGGACAGGTGTCTGGTCAGAGATCTGATGTCGACAGAAGTCTGGTCAGAGGTCTGATGTGGACAGATGTCTATTCAGAGGTCCGATGTGGACAGATGTCCATTCAGAGGTCCGATGTGGACAGCTGTCTGGTCAGAGCTCCGATGTGGACAGTTGTCTGGCCAGAGGTCCGATGTGGACAGGTGTCTATTCAGAGGTCCGATGTGGACAGGTGTCTGATCAGAGGTCCGATGTGGACATATATTTGGCCAGAGGTCCGATGTGGACAGGTGTCTGGTCAGAGGTCCGATGTGGACAGGTGTCTGGCCAGAGGTCTGATGTGGACAGAGGTCTGGCCAGATGTCTGATGTGGACAGATGTCTGGTCAGAGGTCCGATGTGGACAGGTGTCTGGCCAGATTTCCGATGTGGACAGGTGTCTGGTCAGAGGTCCGATGTGGACAGATGTCTATTCAGAGGTCCGATGTGGACAGGTGTCTGGCCAGAGGTCCGATGTGGACAGGTGTCTATTCAGAGGTCCGATGTTGACAGGTGTCTGGCCAGACGTCCGATGTGGACAGGTGTCTGCTCAGAGGTCCGATGTGGACAGGTGTCTGGACAGAGGTCCGATGTCTATTCAGAGGTCCGATGTGGACAGGTGTCTGGTCAGAGGTCCGATGTGGACAGGTGTCTGGCCAGAGGTCCGATGTGGACAGGTGTCTGGTTGAGGTCCGATGTGGAGAGATGTCTGGCCAGAGGTCCGATGTGGACAGATGTCTGGTCAGAGGTCCGATGTGGACAGAAGTTTGGTCAGAGGTCCGATGTGGACAGATGTCTGGCCAGACGTCTGATGTGGACAGATGTCTATTCAGAGGTCCGATGTTGACAGGTGTCTGGCCAGAGGTCCGATGTGTACAGGTGTCTGGTCAGAGGTCCGATGTGGACAGGTGTCTGGCCAGAGGTCTGACGTGGACAGAAGTCTGGCCAGATGTCTGATGTGGACAGATGTCTGGTCAGAGGTCCGATGTGGACAGGTGTCTGGACAGATTTCCGATGTGGACAGGTGTCTGGTCAGAGGTCCGATGTGGACAGATGTCTATTCAGAGGTCCGATGTTGACAGGTGTCTGGCCAGAGGTCCGATGTGGACAGGTGTCTATTCAGAGGTCCGATGTTGACAGGTGTCTGGCTAGACGTCCGATGTGGACAGGTGTCTGCTCAGAGGTCCGATGTGGACAGGTGTCTGGACAGAGGTCCGATGTCTATTCAGAGGTCCGATGTGGACAGGTGTCTGGTCAGAGGTCCGATGTGGACAGGTGTCTGGCCAGAGGTCCGATGTGGACAGGTGTCTGGTTGAGGTCCGATGTGGACAGATGTCTGGCCAGAGGTCCGATGTGGACAGATGTCTGGTCAGAGGTCCGATGTGGACAGAAGTTTGGTCAGAGGTCCGATGTGGACAGATGTCTGGCCAGACGTCTGATGTGGAAAGATGTCTATTCAGAGGTCCGATGTTGACAGGTGTCTGGCCAGAGGTCCGATGTGTACAGGTGTCTGGTCAGAGGTCCGATGTGGACAGGTGTCTGGCCAGAGGTCAGATGTGGACAGGCGTCTGGCCAGAAGTCCGATGTGGACAGTTGTCTGGCCAGAGGTCCGATGTGGACAGGTGTCTGGCCAGAGGTCCGATGTGGACAGGTGTCTGGACAGAGGTCTGATGTCTGGACAGAGGTCTGATGTGGACAGATGTCTGGTCAGAGGTCTGATGTGGACATGTGTCTGGGCAGAGATCCGATGTGGACAGGTGTCTGGCCAGAGGTCCGATGTGGACAGGTGTCTATTCAGAGGTCCGATGTGGACAGGTGTCTGGACGGAGGTCTGATGTCTGGACAGAGGTCTCATGTGGACAGATGTCTGGTCAGAGGTCCGATGTGGACAGATGTCTATTCAGAGTTCCGATGTGGACAGGTGTCTGGTCAGAGGTCCGATGTGGACAGGTGTCTGGTCAGAGGTCTGATGTGGACAGATGTCTGATGTGGACAGGTGTCTAGTCAGAGGTCTGATGTGGACAGGTGTCTGGTCAGAGGTCTGATGTGGACAGATGTTTGGTCAGAGGTCCGATGTGGACAGAAGTTTGTCAGAGGTCTGATGTGGACAGAAGTCTGGTCAGAGGTCTGATGTGGACAGAAGTTTTGTAAGAGGTCTGATATTGACAGATGTCTGGCCAGAGGTCCGATGTGGACAGATGTCTGGTGAGAGGTCCGATGTGGACAGGTTTTTGGACAGATGTCCGATGTGGACAGGTGTCTGGCCAGACGTCTCATGTAGACAGGTGTCTGGCCAGAGGTCCGATGTGGACAGGTGTCTATTCAGAGGTCCGATGTGGACAGGTGTCTGGCCAGAGGTCCGATGTGGACAGGTGTCTATTCAGAGGTCCGATGTGGACAGGTGTCTATTCAGAGGTCCGATGTGGACAGGTGTCTGGCCAGAGGTCCGATGTGGACAGGTGTCTATTCAGAGGTCCGATGTGGACAGGTGTCTGGTTGAGGTCCGATGTGGACAGATGTCTGGCCAGAGGTCCGATGTGGACAGATGTCTGGTCAGAGGTCCGATGTGGACAGAAGTTTGGTCAGAGGTCCGATGTGGACAGATGTCTGGCCAGACGTCTGATGTGGAAAGATGTCTATTCAGAGGTCCGATGTTGACAGGTGTCTGGCCAGAGGTCCGATGTGTACAGGTGTCTGGTCAGAGGTCCGATGTGGACAGGTGTCTGGCCAGAGGTCAGATGTGGACAGGCGTCTGGCCAGAAGTCCGATGTGGACAGTTGTCTGGCCAGAGGTCCGATGTGGACAGGTGTCTGGCCAGAGGTCCGATGTGGACAGGTGTCTGGACAGAGGTCTGATGTCTGGACAGAGGTCTGATGTGGACAGATGTCTGGTCAGAGGTCTGATGTGGACATGTGTCTGGGCAGAGATCCGATGTGGACAGGTGTCTGGCCAGAGGTCCGATGTGGACAGGTGTCTATTCAGAGGTCCGATGTGGACAGGTGTCTGGACGGAGGTCTGATGTCTGGACAGAGGTCTCATGTGGACAGATGTCTGGTCAGAGGTCCGATGTGGACAGGTGTCTATTCAGAGGTCCGATGTGGACAGGTGTCTGATCAGAGGTCCGATGTGGACATATATTTGGCCAGAGGTCCGATGTGGACAGGTGTCTGGTCAGAGGTCCGATGTGGACAGGTGTCTGGCCAGAGGTCTGATGTGGACAGAGGTCTGGCCAGATGTCTGATGTGGACAGATGTCTGGTCAGAGGTCCGATGTGGACAGGTGTCTGGCCAGATTTCCGATGTGGACAGGTGTCTGGTCAGAGGTCCGATGTGGACAGATGTCTATTCAGAGGTCCGATGTGGACAGGTGTCTGGCCAGAGGTCCGATGTGGACAGGTGTCTATTCAGAGGTCCGATGTTGACAGGTGTCTGGCCAGACGTCCGATGTGGACAGGTGTCTGCTCAGAGGTCCGATGTGGACAGGTGTCTGGACAGAGGTCCGATGTCTATTCAGAGGTCCGATGTGGACAGGTGTCTGGTCAGAGGTCCGATGTGGACAGGTGTCTGGCCAGAGGTCCGATGTGGACAGGTGTCTGGTTGAGGTCCGATGTGGAGAGATGTCTGGCCAGAGGTCCGATGTGGACAGATGTCTGGTCAGAGGTCCGATGTGGACAGAAGTTTGGTCAGAGGTCCGATGTGGACAGATGTCTGGCCAGACGTCTGATGTGGACAGATGTCTATTCAGAGGTCCGATGTTGACAGGTGTCTGGCCAGAGGTCCGATGTGTACAGGTGTCTGGTCAGAGGTCCGATGTGGACAGGTGTCTGGCCAGAGGTCTGACGTGGACAGACGTCTGGCCAGATGTCTGATGTGGACAGATGTCTGGTCAGAGGTCCGATGTGGACAGGTGTCTGGACAGATTTCCGATGTGGACAGGTGTCTGGTCAGAGGTCCGATGTGGACAGATGTCTATTCAGAGGTCCGATGTTGACAGGTGTCTGGCCAGAGGTCCGATGTGGACAGGTGTCTATTCAGAGGTCCGATGTTGACAGGTGTCTGGCTAGACGTCCGATGTGGACAGGTGTCTGCTCAGAGGTCCGATGTGGACAGGTGTCTGGACAGAGGTCCGATGTCTATTCAGAGGTCCGATGTGGACAGGTGTCTGGTCAGAGGTCCGATGTGGACAGGTGTCTGGCCAGAGGTCCGATGTGGACAGGTGTCTGGTTGAGGTCCGATGTGGACAGATGTCTGGCCAGAGGTCCGATGTGGACAGATGTCTGGTCAGAGGTCCGATGTGGACAGAAGTTTGGTCAGAGGTCCGATGTGGACAGATGTCTGGCCAGACGTCTGATGTGGAAAGATGTCTATTCAGAGGTCCGATGTTGACAGGTGTCTGGCCAGAGGTCCGATGTGTACAGGTGTCTGGTCAGAGGTCCGATGTGGACAGGTGTCTGGCCAGAGGTCAGATGTGGACAGGCGTCTGGCCAGAAGTCCGATGTGGACAGTTGTCTGGCCAGAGGTCCGATGTGGACAGGTGTCTGGCCAGAGGTCCGATGTGGACAGGTGTCTGGACAGAGGTCTGATGTCTGGACAGAGGTCTGATGTGGACAGATGTCTGGTCAGAGGTCTGATGTGGACATGTGTCTGGGCAGAGATCCGATGTGGACAGGTGTCTGGCCAGAGGTCCGATGTGGACAGGTGTCTATTCAGAGGTCCGATGTGGACAGGTGTCTGGACGGAGGTCTGATGTCTGGACAGAGGTCTCATGTGGACAGATGTCTGGTCAGAGGTCCGATGTGGACAGATGTCTATTCAGAGTTCCGATGTGGACAGGTGTCTGGTCAGAGGTCCGATGTGGACAGGTGTCTGGTCAGAGGTCTGATGTGGACAGATGTCTGATGTGGACAGGTGTCTAGTCAGAGGTCTGATGTGGACAGGTGTCTGGTCAGAGGTCTGATGTGGACAGATGTTTGGTCAGAGGTCCGATGTGGACAGAAGTTTGTCAGAGGTCTGATGTGGACAGAAGTCTGGTCAGAGGTCTGATGTGGACAGAAGTTTTGTAAGAGGTCTGATATTGACAGATGTCTGGCCAGAGGTCCGATGTGGACAGATGTCTGGTGAGAGGTCCGATGTGGACAGGTTTTTGGACAGATGTCCGATGTGGACAGGTGTCTGGCCAGACGTCTCATGTAGACAGGTGTCTGGCCAGAGGTCCGATGTGGACAGGTGTCTATTCAGAGGTCCGATGTGGACAGGTGTCTGGCCAGAGGTCCGATGTGGACAGGTGTCTATTCAGAGGTCCGATGTGGACAGGTGTCTATTCAGAGGTCCGATGTGGACAGGTGTCTGGCCAGACGTCTGATGTGGACAGGTGTCTGGCCATAGGTCCGATGTGGACAGGTGTCTATTCAGAGGTCCGATGTGGACAGGTGTCTGGCCAGAGGTCCGATGTGGACAGATATCTGGCCAGAGGTCCGATGTGGACAGGTGTCTGGTCGGAGGTCCATTGTGGACAGGTGTCTGGCCAGAGGTCTGATGTGGACAGAAGTCTGGCCAGAGGTCTGATGTGGACAGATGTCTGGTCAGAGGTCCGATGTGGACAGGTGTCTGGACAGAGGTCTGATGTGGACAGGTGTCTGGCCAGACGTCTTATGTGGACAGGTGTCTGGCCAGAGGTCCGATGTGGACAGGTGTCTATTCAGAGGTTCGATGTGGACAGGTGTCTATTCAGAGGTCTGATGTGGACAGATGTCTATTCAGAGGTCCGATGTGGACAGATGTCTGGTCAGAGGTTCGATGTGGACAGGTGTCTGGCCAGAGGTCCGATGTGGACAGGTGTCTATTCAGAGGTCCGATGTTGACAGGTGTCTGGCCAGACGTCCGATGTGGACAGGTGTCTGCTCAGAGGTCCGATGTGGACAGGTGTCTGGACAGAGGTCCGATGTCTATTCAGAGGTCCGATGTGGACAGGTGTCTGGTCAGAGGTCCGTTGTGGACAGGTGTCTGGCCAGAGGTCCGATGTGGACAGGTGTCTGGTTGAGGTCCGATGTGGACAGATGTCTGGCCAGAGGTCCGATGTGGACAGATGTCTGGTCAGAGGTCCGATGTGGACAGAAGTTTGGTCAGAGGTCCGATGTGGACAGATGTCTGGCCAGACGTCTGATGTGGACAGATGTCTATTCAGAGGTCCGATGTTGACAGGTGTCTGGCCAGAGGTCCGATGTGTACAGGTGTCTGGTCAGAGGTCCGATGTGGACAGGTGTCTGGCCAGAGGTCAGATGTGGACAGGTGTCTGGTCAGAGCTACGATGTGGACAGGTGTCTGGCCAGAGGTCTGATGTGGACAGAAGTCTGGCCAGATGTCTGATGTGGACAGATGTCTGGTCAGAGGTCCGATGTGGACAGGTGTCTGGACAGATTTCCGATGTGGACAGGTGTCTGGTCAGAGGTCCGATGTGGACAGATGTCTATTCAGAGGTCCGATGTTGACAGGTGTCTGGCCAGAGGTCCGATGTGGACAGGTGTCTATTCAGAGGTCCGATGTGGACAGGTGTCTGGTCAGAGGTCCGATGTGGACATATATCTGGCCAGAGGTCCGATATGGACAGGTGTCTGGTCAGAGGTCCGATGTGGACAGGTGTCTGGCCAGAGGTCTGATGTGGACAGAAGTCTGGCCAGATGTCTGATGTGGACAGATGTCTGGTCAGAGGTCCGATGTGGACAGGTGTCTGGCCAGATTTCCGATGTGGACAGGTGTCTGGTCAGAGGTCCGATGTGGACAGATGTCTATTCAGAGGTCCGATGTGGACAGGTGTCTGGCCAGAGGTCCGATGTGGACAGGTGTCTATTCAGAGGTCCGATGTTGACAGGTGTCTGGCCAGACGTCCGATGTGGACAGGTGTCTGCTCAGAGGTCCGATGTGGACAGGTGTCTGGACAGAGGTCCGATGTCTATTCAGAGGTCCGATGTGGACAGGTGTCTGGTCAGAGGTCCGATGTGGACAGGTGTCTGGCCAGAGGTCCGATGTGGACAGGTGTCTGGTTGAGGTCCGATGTGGACAGATGTCTGGCCAGAGGTCCGATGTGGACAGATGTCTGGTCAGAGGTCCGATGTGGACAGAAGTTTGGTCAGAGGTCCGATGTGGACAGATGTCTGGCCAGACGTCTGATGTGGACAGATGTCTATTCAGAGGTCCGATGTTGACAGGTGTCTGGCCAGAGGTCCGATGTGTACAGGTGTCTGGTCAGAGGTCCGATGTGGACAGGTGTCTGGCCAGAGGTCCGATGTGGACAGGTGTCTGGTCAGAGGTCCGATGTGGACAGGTGTCTGGCCAGAGGTCTGATGTGGACAGAAGTCTGGCCAGATGTCTGATGTGGACAGATGTCTGGTCAGAGGTCCGATGTGGACAGGTGTCTGGCCAGATTTCCGATGTGGACAGGTGTCTGGTCAGATGTCCGATGTGGACAGATGTCTATTCAGAGGTCCGATGTGGACAGGTGTCTGGCCAGAGGTCCGATGTGGACAGGTGTCTATTCAGAGGTCCGATGTTGACAGGTGTCTGGCCAGACGTCCGATGTGGACAGGTGTCTGCTCAGAGGTCCGATGTGGACAGGTGTCTGGACAGAGGTCCGATGTCTATTCAGAGGTCCGATGTGGACAGGTGTCTGGTCAGAGGTCCGATGTGGACAGGTGTCTGGCCAGAGGTCCGATGTGGACAGGTGTCTGGTTGAGGTCCGATGTGGAGAGATGTCTGGCCAGAGGTCCGATGTGGACAGATGTCTGGTCAGAGGTCCGATGTGGACAGAAGTTTGGTCAGAGGTCCGATGTGGACAGATGTCTGGCCAGACGTCTGATGTGGACAGATGTCTATTCAGAGGTCCGATGTTGACAGGTGTCTGGCCAGAGGTCCGATGTGTACAGGTGTCTGGTCAGAGGTCCGATGTGGACAGGTGTCTGGCCAGAGGTCTGATGTGGACAGAAGTCTGGCCAGATGTCTGATGTGGACAGATGTCTGGTCAGAGGTCCGATGTGGACAGGTGTCTGGACAGATTTCCGATGTGGACAGGTGTCTGGTCAGAGGTCCGATGTGGACAGATGTCTATTCAGAGGTCCGATGTTGACAGGTGTCTGGCCAGAGGTCCGATGTGGACAGGTGTCTATTCAGAGGTCCGATGTTGACAGGTGTCTGGCCAGACGTCCGATGTGGACAGGTGTCTGCTCAGAGGTCCGATGTGGACAGGTGTCTGGACAGAGGTCCGATGTCTATTCAGAGGTCCGATGTGGACAGGTGTCTGGTCAGAGGTCCGATGTGGACAGGTGTCTGGCCAGAGGTCCGATGTGGACAGGTGTCTGGTTGAGGTCCGATGTAGACAGATGTCTGGCCAGAGGTCCGATGTGGACAGATGTCTGGTCAGAGGTCCGATGTGGACAGAAGTTTGGTCAGAGGTCCGATGTGGACAGATGTCTGGCCAGACGTCTGATGTGGAAAGATGTCTATTCAGAGGTCCGATGTTGACAGGTGTCTGGCCAGAGGTCCGATGTGTACAGGTGTCTGGTCAAAGGTCCGATGTGGACAGGTGTCTGGCCAGAGGTCAGATGTGGACAGGTGTCTGGCCAGAAGTCCGATGTGGACAGTTGTCTGGCCAGAGGTCCGATGTGGACAGGTGTCTGGCCAGAGGTCCGATGTGGACAGGTGTCTGGACAGAGGTCTGATGTCTGGACAGAGGTCTGATGTGGACAGATGTCTGGTCAGAGGTCTGATGTGGACATGTGTCTGGGCAGAGATCCGATGTGGACAGGTGTCTGGCCAGAGGTCCGATGTGGACAGGTGTCTATTCAGAGGTCCGATGTGGACAGGTGTCTGGACAGAGGTCTGATGTCTGGACAGAGGTCTCATGTGGACAGATGTCTGGTCAGAGGTCCGATGTGGACAGATGTCTATTCAGAGTTCCGTTGTGGACAGGTGTCTGGTCAGAGGTCCGATGTGGACAGGTGTCTGGTCAGAGGTCTGATGTGGACAGATGTCTGATGTGGACAGGTGTCTAGTCAGAGGTCTGATGTGGACAGGTGTCTGGTCAGAGGTCTGATGTGGACAGATGTTTGGTCAGAGGTCCGATGTGGACAGAAGTTTGTCAGAGGTCTGATGTGGACAGAAGTCTGGTCAGAGGTCTGATGTGGACAGAAGTTTTGTAAGAGGTCTGATATTGACAGATGTCTGGCCAGAGGTCCGATGTGGACAGATGTCTGGTGAGAGGTCCGATGTGGACAGGTTTTTGGACAGATGTCCGATGTGGACAGGTGTCTGGCCAGACGTCTCATGTAGACAGGTGTCTGGCCAGAGGTCCGATGTGGACAGGTGTCTATTCAGAGGTCCGATGTGGACAGGTGTCTGGCCAGAGGTCTGACGTGGACAGGTGTCTAGTCAGAACTCCGATGTGGACAGGTGTCTGGTCAGAGATCTGATGTCGACAGAAGTCTGGTCAGAGGTCTGATGTGGACAGATGTCTATTCAGAGGTCCGATGTGGACAGATGTCCATTCAGAGGTCCGATGTGGACAGCTGTCTGGTCAGAGCTCCGATGTGGACAGTTGTCTGGCCAGAGGTCCGATGTGGACAGGTGTCTATTCAGAGGTCCGATGTGGACAGGTGTCTGATCAGAGGTCCGATGTGGACATATATCTGGCCAGAGGTCCGATGTGGACAGGTGTCTGGTCAGAGGTCCGATGTGGACAGGTGTCTGGCCAGAGGTCTGATGTGGACAGAGGTCTGGCCAGATGTCTGATGTGGACAGATGTCTGGTCAGAGGTCCGATGTGGACTGGTGTCTGGCCAGATTTCCGATGTGGACAGGTGTCTGGTCAGAGGTCCGATGTGGACAGATGTCTATTCAGAGGTCCGATGTGGACAGGTGTCTGGCCAGAGGTCCGATGTGGACAGGTGTCTATTCAGAGGTCCGATGTTGACAGGTGTCTGGCCAGACGTCCGATGTGGACAGGTGTCTGCTCAGAGGTCCGATGTGGACAGGTGTCTGGACAGAGGTCCGATGTCTATTCAGAGGTCCGATGTGGACAGGTGTCTGGTCAGAGGTCCGATGTGGACAGGTGTCTGGCCAGAGGTCCGATGTGGACAGGTGTCTGGTTGAGGTCCGATGTGGAGAGATGTCTGGCCAGAGGTCCGATGTGGACAGATGTCTGGTCAGAGGTCCGATGTGGACAGAAGTTTGGTCAGAGGTCCGATGTGGACAGATGTCTGGCCAGACGTCTGATGTGGACAGATGTCTATTCAGAGGTCCGATGTTGACAGGTGTCTGGCCAGAGGTCCGATGTGTACAGGTGTCTGGTCAGAGGTCCGATGTGGACAGGTGTCTGGCCAGAGGTCTGATGTGGACAGAAGTCTGGACAGATTTCCGATGTGGACAGGTGTCTGGTCAGAGGTCCGATGTGGACAGATGTCTATTCAGAGGTCCGATGTTGACAGGTGTCTGGCCAGAGGTCCGATGTGGACAGGTGTCTATTCAGAGGTCCGATGTTGACAGGTGTCTGGCTAGACGTCCGATGTGGACAGGTGTCTGCTCAGAGGTCCGATGTGGACAGGTGTCTGGACAGAGGTCCGATGTCTATTCAGAGGTCCGATGTGGACAGGTGTCTGGTCAGAGGTCCGATGTGGACAGGTGTCTGGCCAGAGGTCCGATGTGGACAGGTGTCTGGTTGAGGTCCGATGTGGACAGATGTCTGGCCAGAGGTCCGATGTGGACAGATGTCTGGTCAGAGGTCCGATGTGGACAGAAGTTTGGTCAGAGGTCCGATGTGGACAGATGTCTGGCCAGACGTCTGATGTGGAAAGATGTCTATTCAGAGGTCCGATGTTGACAGGTGTCTGGCCAGAGGTCCGATGTGTACAGGTGTCTGGTCAGAGGTCCGATGTGGACAGGTGTCTGGCCAGAGGTCAGATGTGGACAGGCGTCTGGCCAGAAGTCCGATGTGGACAGTTGTCTGGCCAGAGGTCCGATGTGGACAGGTGTCTGGCCAGAGGTCCGATGTGGACAGGTGTCTGGACAGAGGTCTGATGTCTGGACAGAGGTCTGATGTGGACAGATGTCTGGTCAGAGGTCTGATGTGGACATGTGTCTGGGCAGAGATCCGATGTGGACAGGTGTCTGGCCAGAGGTCCGATGTGGACAGGTGTCTATTCAGAGGTCCGATGTGGACAGGTGTCTGGACAGAGGTCTGATGTCTGGACAGAGGTCTCATGTGGACAGATGTCTGGTCAGAGGTCCGATGTGGACAGATGTCTATTCAGAGTTCCGATGTGGACAGGTGTCTGGTCAGAGGTCCGATGTGGACAGGTGTCTGGTCAGAGGTCTGATGTGGACAGATGTCTGATGTGGACAGGTGTCTAGTCAGAGGTCTGATGTGGACAGGTGTCTGGTCAGAGGTCTGATGTGGACAGATGTTTGGTCAGAGGTCCGATGTGGACAGAAGTTTGTCAGAGGTCTGATGTGGACAGAAGTCTGGTCAGAGGTCTGATGTGGACAGAAGTTTTGTAAGAGGTCTGATATTGACAGATGTCTGGCCAGAGGTCCGATGTGGACAGATGTCTGGTGAGAGGTCCGATGTGGACAGGTTTTTGGACAGATGTCCGATGTGGACAGGTGTCTGGCCAGACGTCTCATGTAGACAGGTGTCTGGCCAGAGGTCCGATGTGGACAGGTGTCTATTCAGAGGTCCGATGTGGACAGGTGTCTGGCCAGAGGTCCGATGTGGACAGGTGTCTGGTCAGAGGTCCGATGTGGACAGGTGTCTGGCCAGAGGTCTGATGTGGACAGAAGTCTGGCCAGAGGTCCGATGTGGACAGGTGTCTATTCAGAGGTCCGATGTGGACAGGTGTCTATTCAGAGGTCCGATGTGGACAGGTGTCTATTCAGAGGTCCGATGTGGACAGGTGTCTGGCCAGACGTCTGATGTGGACAGGTGTCTGGCCATAGGTCCGATGTGGACAGGTGTCTATTCAGAGGTCCGATGTGGACAGGTGTCTGGCCAGAGGTCCGATGTGGACAGATATCTGGCCAGAGGTCCGATGTGGACAGGTGTCTGGTCGGAGGTCCATTGTGGACAGGTGTCTGGCCAGAGGTCTGATGTGGACAGACGTCTGGCCAGAGGTCTGATGTGGACAGATGTCTGGTCAGAGGTCCGATGTGGACAGGTGTCTGGACAGAGGTCTGATGTGGACAGGTGTCTGGCCAGACGTCTTATGTGGACAGGTGTCTGGCCAGAGGTCCGATGTGGACAGGTGTCTATTCAGAGGTTCGATGTGGACAGGTGTCTATTCAGAGGTCTGATGTGGACAGATGTCTATTCAGAGGTCCGATGTGGACAGATGTCTGGTCAGAGGTTCGATGTGGACAGGTGTCTGGTCAGAGGTCCGATGTGGAAAGGTGTCTGGTCAGAGGTCCGATGTGGACAGATGTCTGGCCAGAGGTCCGATGTGGACAGATATCTGGTCAGAGGTCCGATGTGGACAGGTGTCTGGCCAGACGTCTGATGTGGACAGGTGTCTGGCCAGAGGTCCGATGTGGACAGGTGTCTATTCAGAGGTCCGATGTGTACAGGTGTCTGGACGGAGGTCTGATGTGGACAGATGTCTGGACAGAGGTCTGATGTGGACAGATGTCTATTCAGAAGTCCGATGTGGACAGATGTCTGGACAGAGGTCCGATGTGGACAGATGTCTGGTCAGAGGTCCGATGTGGACAGGTGTCTGGACAGAGGTCTGATGTGGACAGGTGTCTGGCCAGACGTCTGGTGTGGACAGGTGTTTGGCCAGAGGTCCGATGTGGACAGGTGTCTATTCAGAGGTCCGATGTGGACAGGTGTCTGGTCAGAGATCTGATGTGGACAGAAGTCTGGTCAAAGGTCTGATGTGGACAGATGTCTATTCAGAGGTCCGATGTGGACAGGTGTCTGGACAGAGGTCCGATGTCTGGACAGACGTCTGATGTGGACAGGTGTCTGGTCAGAGGTCCGATGTGGACAGAAGTTTGGTCAGAGGTCCGATGTGGACAGATGTCTGGCCAGAGGTCCGATGTGGACAGATGTCTGGTCAGAGGTCCGATATGGACAGAAGTTTGGTAAGAGGTCCGATGTGGACAGATTTCTGGCCAGACGTCTGATGTGGACAGATGTCTGGTCAGATGTATGATATGGACAGGTGTCTAGTTCAGAGGTCCGATGTGGACAGGTGTCTGGTCAGAGATCTGATGTGGACAGAAGTCTGGTAAAAGGTCTGATGTGGACAGATATCTATTCAGAGGACCGATGTGGACAGGTGTCTGGTTGAGGTCCGATGTGGACAGATGTCTGGCCAGAGGTCCGATGTGGACAGATGTCTGGTCAGAGGTCCGAT
Organism: Lampris incognitus; assembly: GCF_029633865.1. Classification (NCBI taxonomy): domain Eukaryota; kingdom Metazoa; phylum Chordata; class Actinopteri; order Lampriformes; family Lampridae; genus Lampris; species Lampris incognitus. Next base: position 79,932,787 of record NC_079211.1, on the reverse strand, counting down.
GTGGACAGAAGTTTGGTCAGAGGTCCGATGTGGACAGATGTCTGGCCAGACGTCTGATGTGGAAAGATGTCTATTCAGAGGTCCGATGTTGACAGGTGTCTGGCCAGAGGTCCGATGTGTACAGGTGTCTGGTCAGAGGTCCGATGTGGACAGGTGTCTGGCCAGAGGTCAGATGTGGACAGGCGTCTGGCCAGAAGTCCGATGTGGACAGTTGTCTGGCCAGAGGTCCGATGTGGACAGGTGTCTGGCCAGAGGTCCGATGTGGACAGGTGTCTGGACAGAGGTCTGATGTCTGGACAGAGGTCTGATGTGGACAGATGTCTGGTCAGAGGTCTGATGTGGACATGTGTCTGGGCAGAGATCCGATGTGGACAGGTGTCTGGCCAGAGGTCCGATGTGGACAGGTGTCTATTCAGAGGTCCGATGTGGACAGGTGTCTGGACAGAGGTCTGATGTCTGGACAGAGGTCTCATGTGGACAGATGTCTGGTCAGAGGTCCGATGTGGACAGATGTCTATTCAGAGTTCCGATGTGGACAGGTGTCTGGTCAGAGGTCCGATGTGGACAGGTGTCTGGTCAGAGGTCTGATGTGGACAGATGTCTGATGTGGACAGGTGTCTAGTCAGAGGTCTGATGTGGACAGGTGTCTGGTCAGAGGTCTGATGTGGACAGATGTTTGGTCAGAGGTCCGATGTGGACAGAAGTTTGTCAGAGGTCTGATGTGGACAGAAGTCTGGTCAGAGGTCTGATGTGGACAGAAGTTTTGTAAGAGGTCTGATATTGACAGATGTCTGGCCAGAGGTCCGATGTGGACAGATGTCTGGTGAGAGGTCCGATGTGGACAGGTTTTTGGACAGATGTCCGATGTGGACAGGTGTCTGGCCAGACGTCTCATGTAGACAGGTGTCTGGCCAGAGGTCCGATGTGGACAGGTGTCTATTCAGAGGTCCGATGTGGACAGGTGTCTGGCCAGAGGTCCGATGTGGACAGGTGTCTGGTCAGAGGTCCGATGTGGACAGGTGTCTGGCCAGAGGTCTGATGTGGACAGAAGTCTGGCCAGAGGTCCGATGTGGACAGGTGTCTATTCAGAGGTCCGATGTGGACAGGTGTCTATTCAGAGGTCCGATGTGGACAGGTGTCTATTCAGAGGTCCGATGTGGACAGGTGTCTGGCCAGACGTCTGATGTGGACAGGTGTCTGGCCATAGGTCCGATGTGGACAGGTGTCTATTCAGAGGTCCGATGTGGACAGGTGTCTGGCCAGAGGTCTGACGTGGACAGGTGTCTAGTCAGAACTCCGATGTGGACAGGTGTCTGGTCAGAGATCTGATGTCGACAGAAGTCTGGTCAGAGGTCTGATGTGGACAGATGTCTATTCAGAGGTCCGATGTGGACAGATGTCCATTCAGAGGTCCGATGTGGACAGCTGTCTGGTCAGAGCTCCGATGTGGACAGTTGTCTGGCCAGAGGTCCGATGTGGACAGGTGTCTATTCAGAGGTCCGATGTGGACAGGTGTCTGATCAGAGGTCCGATGTGGACATATATCTGGCCAGAGGTCCGATGTGGACAGGTGTCTGGTCAGAGGTCCGATGTGGACAGGTGTCTGGCCAGAGGTCTGATGTGGACAGAGGTCTGGCCAGATGTCTGATGTGGACAGATGTCTGGTCAGAGGTCCGATGTGGACAGGTGTCTGGCCAGATTTCCGATGTGGACAGGTGTCTGGTCAGAGGTCCGATGTGGACAGATGTCTATTCAGAGGTCCGATGTGGACAGGTGTCTGGCCAGAGGTCCGATGTGGACAGGTGTCTATTCAGAGGTCCGATGTTGACAGGTGTCTGGCCAGACGTCCGATGTGGACAGGTGTCTGCTCAGAGGTCCGATGTGGACAGGTGTCTGGACAGAGGTCCGATGTCTATTCAGAGGTCCGATGTGGACAGGTGTCTGGTCAGAGGTCCGATGTGGACAGGTGTCTGGCCAGAGGTCCGATGTGGACAGGTGTCTGGTTGAGGTCCGATGTGGAGAGATGTCTGGCCAGAGGTCCGATGTGGACAGATGTCTGGTCAGAGGTCCGATGTGGACAGAAGTTTGGTCAGAGGTCCGATGTGGACAGATGTCTGGCCAGACGTCTGATGTGGACAGATGTCTATTCAGAGGTCCGATGTTGACAGGTGTCTGGCCAGAGGTCCGATGTGTACAGGTGTCTGGTCAGAGGTCCGATGTGGACAGGTGTCTGGCCAGAGGTCTGATGTGGACAGAAGTCTGGCCAGATGTCTGATGTGGACAGATGTCTGGTCAGAGGTCCGATGTGGACAGGTGTCTGGACAGATTTCCGATGTGGACAGGTGTCTGGTCAGAGGTCCGATGTGGACAGATGTCTATTCAGAGGTCCGATGTTGACAGGTGTCTGGCCAGAGGTCCGATGTGGACAGGTGTCTATTCAGAGGTCCGATGTTGACAGGTGTCTGGCTAGACGTCCGATGTGGACAGGTGTCTGCTCAGAGGTCCGATGTGGACAGGTGTCTGGACAGAGGTCCGATGTCTATTCAGAGGTCCGATGTGGACAGGTGTCTGGTCAGAGGTCCGATGTGGACAGGTGTCTGGCCAGAGGTCCGATGTGGACAGGTGTCTGGTTGAGGTCCGATGTGGACAGATGTCTGGCCAGAGGTCCGATGTGGACAGATGTCTGGTCAGAGGTCCGATGTGGACAGAAGTTTGGTCAGAGGTCCGATGTGGACAGATGTCTGGCCAGACGTCTGATGTGGAAAGATGTCTATTCAGAGGTCCGATGTTGACAGGTGTCTGGCCAGAGGTCCGATGTGTACAGGTGTCTGGTCAGAGGTCCGATGTGGACAGGTGTCTGGCCAGAGGTCAGATGTGGACAGGCGTCTGGCCAGAAGTCCGATGTGGACAGTTGTCTGGCCAGAGGTCCGATGTGGACAGGTGTCTGGCCAGAGGTCCGATGTGGACAGGTGTCTGGACAGAGGTCTGATGTCTGGACAGAGGTCTGATGTGGACAGATGTCTGGTCAGAGGTCTGATGTGGACATGTGTCTGGGCAGAGATCCGATGTGGACAGGTGTCTGGCCAGAGGTCCGATGTGGACAGGTGTCTATTCAGAGGTCCGATGTGGACAGGTGTCTGGACAGAGGTCTGATGTCTGGACAGAGGTCTCATGTGGACAGATGTCTGGTCAGAGGTCCGATGTGGACAGATGTCTATTCAGAGTTCCGATGTGGACAGGTGTCTGGTCAGAGGTCCGATGTGGACAGGTGTCTGGTCAGAGGTCTGATGTGGACAGATGTCTGATGTGGACAGGTGTCTAGTCAGAGGTCTGATGTGGACAGGTGTCTGGTCAGAGGTCTGATGTGGACAGATGTTTGGTCAGAGGTCCGATGTGGACAGAAGTTTGTCAGAGGTCTGATGTGGACAGAAGTCTGGTCAGAGGTCTGATGTGGACAGAAGTTTTGTAAGAGGTCTGATATTGACAGATGTCTGGCCAGAGGTCCGATGTGGACAGATGTCTGGTGAGAGGTCCGATGTGGACAGGTTTTTGGACAGATGTCCGATGTGGACAGGTGTCTGGCCAGACGTCTCATGTAGACAGGTGTCTGGCCAGAGGTCCGATGTGGACAGGTGTCTATTCAGAGGTCCGATGTGGACAGGTGTCTGGCCAGAGGTCCGATGTGGACAGGTGTCTGGTCAGAGGTCCGATGTGGACAGGTGTCTGGCCAGAGGTCTGATGTGGACAGAAGTCTGGCCAGAGGTCCGATGTGGACAGGTGTCTATTCAGAGGTCCGATGTGGACAGGTGTCTATTCAGAGGTCCGATGTGGACAGGTGTCTATTCAGAGGTCCGATGTGGACAGGTGTCTGGCCAGACGTCTGATGTGGACAGGTGTCTGGCCATAGGTCCGATGTGGACAGGTGTCTATTCAGAGGTCCGATGTGGACAGGTGTCTGGCCAGAGGTCCGATGTGGACAGATATCTGGCCAGAGGTCCGATGTGGACAGGTGTCTGGTCGGAGGTCCATTGTGGACAGGTGTCTGGCCAGAGGTCTGATGTGGACAGACGTCTGGCCAGAGGTCTGATGTGGACAGATGTCTGGTCAGAGGTCCGATGTGGACAGGTGTCTGGACAGAGGTCTGATGTGGACAGGTGTCTGGCCAGACGTCTTATGTGGACAGGTGTCTGGCCAGAGGTCCGATGTGGACAGGTGTCTATTCAGAGGTTCGATGTGGACAGGTGTCTATTCAGAGGTCTGATGTGGACAGATGTCTATTCAGAGGTCCGATGTGGACAGATGTCTGGTCAGAGGTTCGATGTGGACAGGTGTCTGGTCAGAGGTCCGATGTGGAAAGGTGTCTGGTCAGAGGTCCGATGTGGACAGATGTCTGGCCAGAGGTCCGATGTGGACAGATATCTGGTCAGAGGTCCGATGTGGACAGGTGTCTGGCCAGATGTCTGATGTGGACAGGTGTCTGGCCAGAGGTCCGATGTGGACAGGTGTCTATTCAGAGGTCCGATGTGTACAGGTGTCTGGACAGAGGTCTGATGTGGACAGATGTCTGGACAGAGGTCTGATGTGGACAGATGTCTATTCAGAAGTCCGATGTGGACAGATGTCTGGACAGAGGTCCGATGTGGACAGATGTCTGGTCAGAGGTCCGATGTGGACAGGTGTCTGGACAGAGGTCTGATGTGGACAGGTGTCTGGCCAGACGTCTGGTGTGGACAGGTGTTTGGCCAGAGGTCCGATGTGGACAGGTGTCTATTCAGAGGTCCGATGTGGACAGGTGTCTGGTCAGAGATCTGATGTGGACAGAAGTCTGGTCAAAGGTCTGATGTGGACAGATGTCTATTCAGAGGTCCGATGTGGACAGGTGTCTGGACAGAGGTCCGATGTCTGGACAGACGTCTGATGTGGACAGGTGTCTGGTCAGAGGTCCGATGTGGACAGAAGTTTGGTCAGAGGTCCGATGTGGACAGATGTCTGGCCAGAGGTCCGATGTGGACAGATGTCTGGTCAGAGGTCCGATATGGACAGAAGTTTGGTAAGAGGTCCGATGTGGACAGATTTCTGGCCAGACGTCTGATGTGGACAGATGTCTGGTCAGATGTATGATATGGACAGGTGTCTAGTTCAGAGGTCCGATGTGGACAGGTGTCTGGTCAGAGATCTGATGTGGACAGAAGTCTGGTAAAAGGTCTGATGTGGACAGATATCTATTCAGAGGACCGATGTGGACAGGTGTCTGGTTGAGGTCCGATGTGGACAGATGTCTGGCCAGAGGTCCGATGTGGACAGATGTCTGGTCAGAGGTCCGATGTGGACAGAAGTTTGGTCAGAGGTCCGATGTGGACAGATGTCTGGCCAGACGTCTGATGTGGAAAGATGTCTATTCAGAGGTCCGATGTTGACAGGTGTCTGGCCAGAGGTCCGATGTGTACAGGTGTCTGGTCAGAGGTCCGATGTGGACAGGTGTCTGGCCAGAGGTCAGATGTGGACAGGCGTCTGGCCAGAAGTCCGATGTGGACAGTTGTCTGGCCAGAGGTCCGATGTGGACAGGTGTCTGGCCAGAGGTCCGATGTGGACAGGTGTCTGGACAGAGGTCTGATGTCTGGACAGAGGTCTGATGTGGACAGATGTCTGGTCAGAGGTCTGATGTGGACATGTGTCTGGGCAGAGATCCGATGTGGACAGGTGTCTGGCCAGAGGTCCGATGTGGACAGGTGTCTATTCAGAGGTCCGATGTGGACAGGTGTCTGGACAGAGGTCTGATGTCTGGACAGAGGTCTCATGTGGACAGATGTCTGGTCAGAGGTCCGATGTGGACAGATGTCTATTCAGAGTTCCGATGTGGACAGTTGTCTGGTCAGAGGTCCGATGTGGACAGGTGTCTGGTCAGAGGTCTGATGTGGACAGATGTCTGATGTGGACAGGTGTCTAGTCAGAGGTCTGATGTGGACAGGTGTCTGGTCAGAGGTCTGATGTGGACAGATGTTTGGTCAGAGGTCCGATGTGGACAGAAGTTTGTCAGAGGTCTGATGTGGACAGAAGTCTGGTCAGAGGTCTGATGTGGACAGAAGTTTTGTAAGAGGTCTGATATTGACAGATGTCTGGCCAGAGGTCCGATGTGGACAGATGTCTGGTGAGAGGTCCGATGTGGACAGGTTTTTGGACAGATGTCCGATGTGGACAGGTGTCTGGCCAGACGTCTCATGTAGACAGGTGTCTGGCCAGAGGTCCGATGTGGACAGGTGTCTATTCAGAGGTCCGATGTGGACAGGTGTCTGGCCAGAGGTCCGATGTGGACAGGTGTCTGGTCAGAGGTCCGATGTGGACAGGTGTCTCGCCAGAGGTCTGATGTGGACAGAAGTCTGGCCAGAGGTCCGATGTGGACAGGTGTCTATTCAGAGGTCCGATGTGGACAGGTGTCTATTCAGAGGTCCGATGTGGACAGGTGTCTATTCAGAGGTCCGATGTGGACAGGTGTCTGGCCAGACGTCTGATGTGGACAGGTGTCTGGCCATAGGTCCGATGTGGACAGGTGTCTATTCAGAGGTCCGATGTGGACAGGTGTCTGGCCAGAGGTCCGATGTGGACAGATATCTGGCCAGAGGTCCGATGTGGACAGGTGTCTGGTCGGAGGTCCATTGTGGACAGGTGTCTGGCCAGAGGTCTGATGTGGACAGAAGTCTGGCCAGAGGTCTGATGTGGACAGATGTCTGGTCAGAGGTCCGATGTGGACAGGTGTCTGGACAGAGGTCTGATGTGGACAGGTGTCTGGCCAGACGTCTTATGTGGACAGGTGTCTGGCCAGAGGTCCGATGTGGACAGGTGTCTATTCAGAGGTTCGATGTGGACAGGTGTCTATTCAGAGGTCTGATGTGGACAGATGTCTATTCAGAGGTCCGATGTGGACAGATGTCTGGTCAGAGGTTCGATGTGGACAGGTGTCTGGTCAGAGGTCCGATGTGGAAAGGTGTCTGGTCAGAGGTCCGATGTGGACAGATGTCTGGCCAGAGGTCCGATGTGGACAGATATCTGGTCAGAGGTCCGATGTGGACAGGTGTCTGGCCAGACGTCTGATGTGGACAGGTGTCTGGCCAGAGGTCCGATGTGGACAGGTGTCTATTCAGAGGTCCGATGTGTACAGGTGTCTGGACAGAGGTCTGATGTGGACAGATGTCTGGACAGAGGTCTGATGTGGACAGATGTCTATTCAGAAGTCCGATGTGGACAGATGTCTGGACAGAGGTCCGATGTGGACAGATGTCTGGTCAGAGGTCCGATGTGGACAGGTGTCTGGACAGAGGTCTGATGTGGACAGGTGTCTGGCCAGACGTCTGGTGTGGACAGGTGTTTGGCCAGAGGTCCGATGTGGACAGGTGTCTATTCAGAGGTCCGATGTGGACAGGTGTCTGGTCAGAGATCTGATGTGGACAGAAGTCTGGTCAAAGGTCTGATGTGGACAGATGTCTATTCAGAGGTCCGATGTGGACAGGTGTCTGGACAGAGATCCGATGTCTGGACAGACGTCTGATGTGGACAGGTGTCTGGTCAGAGGTCCGATGTGGACAGAAGTTTGGTCAGAGGTCCGATGTGGACAGATGTCTGGCCAGAGGTCCGATGTGGACAGATGTCTATTCAGAGGTCCGATGTTGACAGGTGTCTGGCCAGAGGTCCGATGTGTACAGTTGTCTGGCCAGAGGTCAGATGTGGACAGGTGTCTGGCCAGAAGTCCGATTTGGACAGTTGTCTGGCCAGAGGTCCGATGTGGACAGGTGTCTGGCCAGAGGTCCGATGTGGACAGGTGTCTGGACAGAGGTCTGATGTCTGGACAGAGGTCTGATGTGGACAGATGTCTGGTCAGAGGTCTGATGTGGACATGTGTCTGGGCAGAGATCCGATGTGGACAAGTGTCTGGCCAGACGTCCGATGTGGACAGGTGTCTGCTCAGAGGTCCGATGTGGACAGGTGTCTGGCCAGAGGTCCGATGTGGACAGGTGTCTGGTCAGAGGTCCGATGTGGACAGGTGTCTGGCCAGAGGTCTGATGTGGACAGAAGTCTGGCCAGAGGTCCGATGTGGACAGGTGTCTATTCAGAGATCCGATGTGGACAGGTGTCTATTCAGAGGTCCGATGTGGACAGGTGTCTATTCAGAGGTCCGATGTGGACAGGTGTCTGGCCAGACGTCTGATGTGGACAGGTGTCTGGCCATAGGTCCGATTTGGACAGGTGTCTATTCAGAGGTCCGATGTGGACAGGTGTCTGGCCAGAGGTCCGATGTGGACAGATATCTGGCCAGAGGTCCGATGTGGACAGGTGTCTGGTCAGAGGTCCGATGTGGACAGGTGTCTGGTCAGAGGTCCGATGTGGAAAGGTGTCTGGTCAGAGGTCCGATGTGGACAGATGTCTGGCCAGAGGTCCGATGTGGACAGATATCTGGTCAGAGTTCCGATGTGGACAGGTGTCTGGCCAGACGTATGATGTGGACAGGTGTCTGGCCAGAGGTCCGATGTGGACAGGTGTCTATTCAGAGGTCCGATGTGGACAGGTGTCTGGACAGAGGTCTGATGTGGACAGATGTCTATTCAGAAGTCCGATGTGGACAGATGTCTGGACAGAGGTCCGATGTGGACAGATGTCTGGTCAGAGGTCCGATGTGGACAGGTGTCTGGCCAGAGGTCCGATGTGGACAGATTTCTGGACAGAGGTCTGATGTGGACAGGTGTCTGGCCAGACGTCCGATGTGGACAGGTGTCTGGTCAGAGGTCCGATGTGGACAGGTGTCTGGCCAGAGGTCCGATGTGGACAGGTGTCTGGTCAGAGGTCCGATGTGGACAGGTGTCTGGTCAGAGGTCCGATGTGGACAGGTGTCTGGCCAGAGGTCCGATGTGGACAGGTGTCTGGTCAGAGGTCCGATGTGGACAGGTGTCTATTCAGAGGTCCGATGTGGACAGGTGTCTGGTCAGAGGTCCGATTTGGACAGTTGTCTGGCCAGAGGTCCGTTATGGACAGGTGTCTGGCCAGAGGTCCGATGTGGACAGGTGTCTGGACAGAGGTCTGATGTCTGGACAGAGGTCTGATGTGGACAGATGGCTGGTCAGAGGTCTGATGTGGACATGTGTCTGGGCAGAGATCCGATGTGGACAAGTGTCTGGCCAGACGTCCGATGTGGACAGGTGTCTGCTCAGAGGTCCGATGTGGACAGGTGTCTGGCCAGAGGTCCGATGTGGACAGGTGTCTGGTCAGAGATCCGATGTGGACAAGTGTCTGGCCAGACGTCCGATGTGGACAGGTGTCTGCTCAGAGGTCCGATGTGGACAGGTGTCTGGCCAGAGGTCCGATGTGGACAGGTGTCTGGCCAGAGGTCCGATATGGACAGGTGTCTGGACAGAGGTCTGATGTCTGGACAGAGGTCTGATGTGGACAGATGTCTGGTCAGAGGTCTGATGTGGACATGTGTCTGGGCAGAGATCCGATGTGGACAAGTGTCTGGCCAGACGTCCGATGTGGACAGGTGTCTGCTCAGAGGTCCGATGTGGACAGGTGTCTGGCCAGAGGTCCGATGTGGACAGGTGTCTGGTCAGAGGTCCGATGTGGACAGGTGTCTGGCCAGAGGTCTGATGTGGACAGAAGTCTGGCCAGAGGTCCGATGTGGACAGGTGTCTATTCAGAGATCCGATGTGGACAGGTGTCTATTCAGAGGTCCGATGTGGACAGGTGTCTATTCAGAGGTCCGATGTGGACAGGTGTCTGGCCAGACGTCTGATGTGGACAGGTGTCTGGCCATAGGTCCGATTTGGACAGGTGTCTATTCAGAGGTCCGATGTGGACAGGTGTCTGGCCAGAGGTCCGATGTGGACAGATATCTGGCCAGAGGTCCGATGTGGACAGGTGTCTGGTCAGAGGTCCGATGTGGACAGGTGTCTGGTCAGAGGTCCGATGTGGAAAGGTGTCTGGTCAGAGGTCCGATGTGGACAGATGTCTGGCCAGAGGTCCGATGTGGACAGATATCTGGTCAGAGTTCCGATGTGGACAGGTGTCTGGCCAGACGTATGATGTGGACAGGTGTCTGGCCAGAGGTCCGATGTGGACAGGTGTCTATTCAGAGGTCCGATGTGGACAGGTGTCTGGACAGAGGTCTGATGTGGACAGATGTCTATTCAGAAGTCCGATGTGGACAGATGTCTGGACAGAGGTCCGATGTGGACAGATGTCTGGTCAGAGGTCCGATGTGGACAGGTGTCTGGCCAGAGGTCCGATGTGGACAGATTTCTGGACAGAGGTCTGATGTGGACAGGTGTCTGGCCAGACGTCCGATGTGGACAGGTGTCTGGTCAGAGGTCCGATGTGGACAGGTGTCTGGCCAGAGGTCCGATGTGGACAGGTGTCTGGTCAGAGGTCCGATGTGGACAGGTGTCTGGTCAGAGGTCCGATGTGGACAGGTGTCTGGCCAGAGGTCCGATGTGGACAGGTGTCTGGTCAGAGGTCCGATGTGGACAGGTGTCTATTCAGAGGTCCGATGTGGACAGGTGTCTGGTCAGAGGTCCGATTTGGACAGTTGTCTGGCCAGAGGTCCGTTATGGACAGGTGTCTGGCCAGAGGTCCGATGTGGACAGGTGTCTGGACAGAGGTCTGATGTCTGGACAGAGGTCTGATGTGGACAGATGGCTGGTCAGAGGTCTGATGTGGACATGTGTCTGGGCAGAGATCCGATGTGGACAAGTGTCTGGCCAGACGTCCGATGTGGACAGGTGTCTGCTCAGAGGTCCGATGTGGACAGGTGTCTGGCCAGAGGTCCGATGTGGACAGGTGTCTGGTCAGAGATCCGATGTGGACAAGTGTCTGGCCAGACGTCCGATGTGGACAGGTGTCTGCTCAGAGGTCCGATGTGGACAGGTGTCTGGCCAGAGGTCCGATGTGGACAGGTGTCTGGCCAGAGGTCCGATATGGACAGGTGTCTGGACAGAGGTCTGATGTCTGGACAGAGGTCTGATGTGGACAGATGTCTGGTCAGAGGTCTGATGTGGACATGTGTCTGGGCAGAGATCCGATGTGGACAAGTGTCTGGCCAGACGTCCGATGTGGACAGGTGTCTGCTCAGAGGTCCGATGTGGACAGGTGTCTGGCCAGAGGTCCGATGTGGACAGGTGTCTGGTCAGAGGTCCGATGTGGACAGGTGTCTGGCCAGAGGTCTGATGTGGACAGAAGTCTGGCCAGAGGTCCGATGTGGACAGGTGTCTATTCAGAGATCCGATGTGGACAGGTGTCTATTCAGAGGTCCGATGTGGACAGGTGTCTATTCAGAGGTCCGATGTGGACAGGTGTCTGGCCAGACGTCTGATGTGGACAGGTGTCTGGCCATAGGTCCGATGTGGACAGGTGTCTATTCAGAGGTCCGATGTGGACAGGTGTCTGGCCAGAGGTCCGATGTGGACAGATATCTGGCCAGAGGTCCGATGTGGACAGGTGTCTGGTCAGAGGTCCGATGTGGACAGGTGTCTGGTCAGAGGTCCGATGTGGAAAGGTGTCTGGTCAGAGGTCCGATGTGGACAGATGTCTGGCCAGAGGTCCGATGTGGACAGATATCTGGTCAGAGGTCCGATGTGGACAGGTGTCTGGCCAGACGTCCGATGTGGACAGGTGTCTGGCCAGACGTCCGATGTGGACAGGTGTCTATTCAGAGGTCCGATGTGGACAGGTGTCTGGACAGAGGTCTGATGTGGACAGATGTCTATTCAGAAGTCCGATGTGGACAGATGTCTGGACAGAGGTCCGATGTGGACAGATGTCTGGTCAGAGGTCCGATGTGGACAGGTGTCTGGCCAGAGGTCCGATGTGGACAGATTTCTGGACAGAGGTCTGATGTGGACAGGTGTCTGGCCAGAGGTCTGATGTGGACAGAGGTCTGGCCAGAGGTCCGATGTGGACAGGTGTCTATTCAGAGATCCGATGTGGACAGGTGTCTATTCAGAGGTCCGATGTGGACAGGTGTCTATTCAGAGGTCCGATGTGGACAGGTGTCTGGCCAGACGTCTGATGTGGACAGGTGTCTGGCCATAGGTCCGATGTGGACAGGTGTCTATTCAGAGGTCCGATGTGGACAGATATCTGGCCAGAGGTCCGATGTGGACAGGTGTCTGGTCAGAGGTCCGATGTGGACAGGTGTCTGGTCAGAGGTCCGATGTGGAAAGGTGTCTGGTCAGAGGTCCGATGTGGACAGATGTCTGGCCAGAGGTCCGATGTGGACAGATATCTGGTCAGAGGTCCGATGTGGACAGGTGTCTGGCCAGACGTCCGATGTGGACAGGTGTCTGCTCAGAGGTCCGATGTGGACAGGTGTCTGGTCAGAGGTCCGATGTGGACAGGTGTCTGGCCAGAGGTCCGATGTGGACAGGTGTCTGGTCAGAGGTCCGATGTGGACAGGTGTCTGGCCAGATTTCCGATGTGGACAGGTGTCTGGTCAGAGGTCCGATGTGGACAGATGTCTATTCAGAGGTCCGATGTTGACAGGTGTCTGGCCAGAGGTCCGATGTGGACAGGTGTCTATTCAGAGGTCCGATGTTGACAGGTGTCTGGCCAGACGTCCGATGTGGACAGGTGTCTGCTCAGAGGTCCGATGTGGACAGGTGTCTGGACAGAGGTCCGATGTGGACAGGTGTCTGGCCAGACGTCCGATGTGGACAGGTGTCTCGCCAGAGGTCTGATGTGGACAGGTGTCTGGTCAGAGGTCTGATGTGGACAGGTGTCTGGCCAGAGGTCTGATGTGGACAGATGTCTATTCAGAGGTCCGATGTGGACAGATGTCTGGTCAGAGGTCCGATGTGGACAGATGTCTGGTCAGAGGTCCGATGTAGACAGGTGTCTGGCCAGAGGTCCGATGTGGACAGGTGTCTGGTCAGAGGTCCGATGTGGACAGGTGTCTGGCCAGAGGTCCGATGTGGACAGGTGTCTGGTCAGAGGTCCGATGTGGACAGGTGTCTATTCAGAGGTCCGATGTGGACAGGTGTCTGGTCAGAGGTCCGATGTGGACAGATGTCTGGTCAGAGGTCCGATGTGGACAGGTGTCTGGCCAGAGGTCTGATGTGGACAGGTGTCTGGCCAGAGGTCTGATGTGGACAGGTGTCTGGTCAGAGGTCCGATGTGGACAGGTGTCTGGCCAGATTTCCGATGTGGACAGGTGTCTCGTCAGAGGTCCGACGTGGACAGATGTCTGGCCAGAGGTCCGATATGGACAGATGTCTGGTCAGAGGTCCGATGTGGACAGAAGTTTGGTCAGAGGTCCGATGTGGACAGGTGTCTGGCCAGAGGTCCGATGTGGACAGGTGTCTGGTTGAGGTCCGATGTGGACAGATGTCTGGCCAGAGGTCCGATGTGGACAGATGTCTGGTCAGAGGTCCGATGTGGACAGAAGTTTGGTCAGAGGTCCGATGTGGACAGATGTCTGGCCAGACGTCTGATGTGGACAGATGTCTATTCAGAGGTCCGATGTTGACAGGTGTCTGGCCAGAGGTCCGATGTGTACAGGTGTCTGGTCAGAGGTCCGATGTGGACAGTTGTCTGGCCAGAGGTCAGATGTGGACAGGTGTCTGGCCAGAAGTCCGATTTGGACAGGTGTCTGGCCAGACGTCCGATGTGGACAGGTGTCTGGCCAGAGGTCTGATGTGGACAGGTGTCTGGTCAGAGGTCCGATGTGGACAGGTGTCTGGTCAGAGGTCCGATGTGGACAGATGTCTGGTCAGAGGTCCGATGTGGACAGGTGTCTGGTCAGAGGTCCGATGTGGACAGGTGTCTGGCCAGAGGTCCGATGTGGACAGGTGTCTGGTCAGAGGTCCGATGTGGACAGGTGTCTATTCAGAGGTCCGATGTGGACAGGTGTCTGGTCAGAGGTCCGATGTGGACAGATGTCTGGTCAGAGGTCCGATGTGGAAAGGTGTCTGGCCAGAGGTCTGATGTGGACAGGTGTCTGGCCAGAGGTCTGATGTGGACAGGTGTCTGGTCAGAGGTCCGATGTGGACAGGTGTCTGGCCAGATTTCCGATGTGGACAGGTGTCTCGTCAGAGGTCCGACGTGGACAGATGTCTGGCCAGAGGTCCGATATGGACAGATGTCTGGTCAGAGGTCCGATGTGGACAGAAGTTTGGTCAGAGGTCCGATGTGGACAGGTGTCTGGCCAGAGGTCCGATGTGGACAGGTGTCTGGTTGAGGTCCGATGTGGACAGATGTCTGGCCAGAGGTCCGATGTGGACAGATGTCTGGTCAGAGGTCCGATGTGGACAGAAGTTTGGTTAGAGGTCCGATGTGGACAGATGTCTGGCCAGACGTCTGATGTGGACAGATGTCTATTCAGAGGTCCGATGTTGACAGGTGTCTGGCCAGAGGTCCGATGTGTACAGGTGTCTGGTCAGAGGTCCGATGTGGACAGTTGTCTGGCCAGAGGTCAGATGTGGACAGGTGTCTGGCCAGAAGTCCGATTTGGACAGTTGTCTGGCCAGAGGTCCGATGTGGACAGGTGTCTGGCCAGAGGTCCGATGTGGACAGGTGTCTGGACAGAGGTCTGATGTCTGGACAGAGGTCTGATGTGGACAGATGTCTGGTCAGAGGTCTGATGTGGACATGTGTCTGGGCAGAGATCCGATGTGGACAAGTGTCTGGCCAGACGTCCGATGTGGACAGGTGTCTGCTCAGAGGTCCGATGTGGACAGGTGTCTGGCCAGAGGTCCGATGTGGACAGGTGTCTGGTCAGAGGTCCGATGTGGACAGGTGTCTGGCCAGAGGTCTGATGTGGACAGAAGTCTGGCCAGAGGTCCGATGTGGACAGGTGTCTATTCAGAGATCCGATGTGGACAGGTGTCTATTCAGAGGTCCGATGTGGACAGGTGTCTATTCAGAGGTCCGATGTGGACAGGTGTCTGGCCAGACGTCTGATGTGGACAGGTGTCTGGCCATAGGTCCGATGTGGACAGGTGTCTATTCAGAGGTCCGATGTGGACAGGTGTCTGGCCAGAGGTCCGATGTGGACAGATATCTGGCCAGAGGTCCGATGTGGACAGGTGTCTGGTCAGAGGTCCGATGTGGACAGGTGTCTGGTCAGAGGTCCGATGTGGAAAGGTGTCTGGTCAGAGGTCCGATGTGGACAGATGTCTGGCCAGAGGTCCGATGTGGACAGATATCTGGTCAGAGGTCCGATGTGGACAGGTGTCTGGCCAGACGTATGATGTGGACAGGTGTCTGGCCAGAGGTCCGATGTGGACAGGTGTCTATTCAGAGGTCCGATGTGGACAGGTGTCTGGACAGAGGTCTGATGTGGACAGATGTCTATTCAGAAGTCCGATGTGGACAGATGTCTGGACAGAGGTCCGATGTGGACAGATGTCTGGTCAGAGGTCCGATGTGGACAGGTGTCTGGCCAGAGGTCCGATGTGGACAGATTTCTGGACAGAGGTCTGATGTGGACAGGTGTCTGGCCAGACGTCCGATGTGGACAGGTGTCTGGTCAGAGGTCCGATGTGGACAGGTGTCTGGCCAGAGGTCCGATGTGGACAGGTGTCTGGCCAGAGGTCCGATGTGGACAGGTGTCTGGTCAGAGGTCCGATGTGGACAGGTGTCTGGTCAGAGGTCCGATGTGGACAGGTGTCTATTCAGAGGTCCGATGTGGACAGGTGTCTGGTCAGAGGTCCGATGTGGACAGGTGTCTGGCCAGAGGTCCGATGTGGACAGGTGTCTGGTCAGAGGTCCGATGTGGACAGGTGTCTATTCAGAGGTCCGATGTGGACAGGTGTCTGGTCAGAGGTCCGATTTGGACAGTTGTCTGGCCAGAGGTCCGATATGGACAGGTGTCTGGCCAGAGGTCCGATGTGGACAGGTGTCTGGACAGAGGTCTGATGTCTGGACAGAGGTCTGATGTGGACAGATGGCTGGTCAGAGGTCTGATGTGGACATGTGTCTGGGCAGAGATCCGATGTGGACAAGTGTCTGGCCAGACGTCCGATGTGGACAGGTGTCTGCTCAGAGGTCCGATGTGGACAGGTGTCTGGCCAGAGGTCCGATGTGGACAGGTGTCTGGTCAGAGATCCGATGTGGACAAGTGTCTGGCCAGACGTCCGATGTGGACAGGTGTCTGCTCAGAGGTCCGATGTGGACAGGTGTCTGGCCAGAGGTCCGATGTGGACAGGTGTCTGGCCAGAGGTCCGATATGGACAGGTGTCTGGACAGAGGTCTGATGTCTGGACAGAGGTCTGATGTGGACAGATGTCTGGTCAGAGGTCTGATGTGGACATGTGTCTGGGCAGAGATCCGATGTGGACAAGTGTCTGGCCAGACGTCCGATGTGGACAGGTGTCTGCTCAGAGGTCCGATGTGGACAGGTGTCTGGCCAGAGGTCCGATGTGGACAGGTGTCTGGTCAGAGGTCCGATGTGGACAGGTGTCTGGCCAGAGATCTGATGTGGACAGAAGTCTGGCCAGAGGTCCGATGTGGACAGGTGTCTATTCAGAGATCCGATGTGGACAGGTGTCTATTCAGAGGTCCGATGTGGACAGGTGTCTATTCAGAGGTCCGATGTGGACAGGTGTCTGGCCAGACGTCTGATGTGGACAGGTGTCTGGCCATAGGTCCGATGTGGACAGGTGTCTATTCAGAGGTCCGATGTGGACAGGTGTCTGGCCAGAGGTCCGATGTGGACAGATATCTGGCCAGAGGTCCGATGTGGACAGGTGTCTGGTCAGAGGTCCGATGTGGACAGGTGTCTGGTCAGAGGTCCGATGTGGAAAGGTGTCTGGTCAGAGGTCCGATGTGGACAGATGTCTGGCCAGAGGTCCGATGTGGACAGATATCTGGTCAGAGGTCCGATGTGGACAGGTGTCTGGCCAGACGTATGATGTGGACAGGTGTCTGGCCAGAGGTCCGATGTGGACAGGTGTCTATTCAGAGGTCCGATGTGGACAGGTGTCTGGACAGAGGTCTGATGTGGACAGATGTCTATTCAGAAGTCCGATGTGGACAGATGTCTGGACAGAGGTCCGATGTGGACAGATGTCTGGTCAGAGGTCCGATGTGGACAGGTGTCTGGCCAGAGGTCCGATGTGGACAGATTTCTGGACAGAGGTCTGATGTGGACAGGTGTCTGGCCAGACGTCCGATGTGGACAGGTGTCTGGTCAGAGGTCCGATGTGGACAGGTGTCTGGCCAGAGGTCCGATGTGGACAGGTGTCTGGTCAGAGGTCCGATGTGGACAGGTGTCTGGTCAGAGGTCCGATGTGGACAGGTGTCTGGCCAGAGGTCCGATGTGGACAGGTGTCTGGTCAGAGGTCCGATGTGGACAGGTGTCTATTCAGAGGTCCGATGTGGACAGGTGTCTGGTCAGAGGTCCGATTTGGACAGTTGTCTGGCCAGAGGTCCGATATGGACAGGTGTCTGGCCAGAGGTCCGATGTGGACAGGTGTCTGGACAGAGGTCTGATGTCTGGACAGAGGTCTGATGTGGACAGATGGCTGGTCAGAGGTCTGATGTGGACATGTGTCTGGGCAGAGATCCGATGTGGACAAGTGTCTGGCCAGACGTCCGATGTGGACAGGTGTCTGCTCAGAGGTCCGATGTGGACAGGTGTCTGGCCAGAGGTCCGATGTGGACAGGTGTCTGGTCAGAGGTCCGATATGGACAGGTGTCTGGCCAGAGGTCTGATGTGGACAGAAGTCTGGCCAGAGGTCCGATGTGGACAGGTGTCTGGACAGAGGTCTGATGTGGACAGGTGTCTGGTCAGAGGTCCGATGTGGACAGGTGTCTGGTCAGAGGTCCGATGTGGAAAGGTGTCTGGTCAGAGGTCCGATGTGGACAGATGTCTGGCCAGAGGTCCGATGTGGACAGATATCTGGTCAGAGGTCCGATGTGGACAGGTGTCTGGCCAGACGTATGATGTGGACAGGTGTCTGGCCAGAGGTCCGATGTGGACAGGTGTCTATTCAGAGGTCCGATGTGGACAGGTGTCTGGACAGAGGTCTGATGTGGACAGATGTCTATTCAGAAGTCCGATGTGGACAGATGTCTGGACAGAGGTCCGATGTGGACAGATGTCTGGTCAGAGGTCCGATGTGGACAGGTGTCTGGCCAGAGGTCCGATGTGGACAGATTTCTGGACAGAGGTCTGATGTGGACAGGTGTCTGGCC
This sequence comes from Lampris incognitus, assembly GCF_029633865.1. Lineage (NCBI taxonomy): Eukaryota > Metazoa > Chordata > Actinopteri > Lampriformes > Lampridae > Lampris > Lampris incognitus. Next base: position 79,914,616 of record NC_079211.1, on the reverse strand, counting down.
AGACGTCCGATGTGGACAGGTGTCTGGTCAGAGGTCCGATGTGGACAGGTGTCTGGCCAGAGGTCCGATGTGGACAGGTGTCTGGTCAGAGGTCCGATGTGGACAGGTGTCTGGTCAGAGGTCCGATGTGGACAGGTGTCTGGTCAGAGGTCCGATGTGGACAGAAGTTTGGTCAGAGGTCCGATGTGGACAGGTGTCTGGCCAGAGGTCCGATGTGGACAGGTGTCTGGTTAAGGTCCGATGTGGACAGATGTCTGGCCAGAGGTCCGATGTGGACAGATGTCTGGTCAGAGGTCCGATGTGGACAGAAGTTTGGTCAGAGGTCCGATGTGGACAGATGTCTGGCCAGACGTCTGATGTGGACAGATGTCTATTCAGAGGTCCGATGTTGACAGGTGTCTGGCCAGAGGTCCGATGTGTACAGGTGTCTGGTCAGAGGTTCGATGTGGACAGTTGTCTGGCCAGAGGTCAGATGTGGACAGGTGTCTGGCCAGAAGTCCGATTTGGACAGGTGTCTGACCAGACGTCCGATGTGGACAGGTGTCTGGCCAGAGGTCTGATGTGGACAGGTGTCTGGTCAGAGGTCCGATGTGGACAGGTGTCTGGTCAGAGGTCCGATGTGGACAGATGTCTGGTCAGAGGTCCGATGTGGACAGGTGTCTGGTCAGAGGTCCGATGTGGACAGGTGTCTGGCCAGAGGTCCGATGTGGACAGGTGTCTGGTCAGAGGTCCGATGTGGACAGGTGTCTATTCAGAGGTCCGATGTGGACAGGTGTCTGGTCAGAGGTCCGATGTGGACAGATGTCTGGTCAGAGGTCCGATGTGGAAAGGTGTCTGGCCAGAGGTCTGATGTGGACAGGTGTCTGGCCAGAGGTCTGATGTGGACAGGTGTCTGGTCAGAGGTCCGATGTGGACAGGTGTCTGGCCAGATTTCCGATGTGGACAGGTGTCTCGTCAGAGGTCCGACGTGGACAGATGTCTGGCCAGAGGTCCGATATGGACAGATGTCTGGTCAGAGGTCCGATGTGGACAGAAGTTTGGTCAGAGGTCCGATGTGGACAGGTGTCTGGCCAGAGGTCCGATGTGGACAGGTGTCTGGTTGAGGTCCGATGTGGACAGATGTCTGGCCAGAGGTCCGATGTGGACAGATGTCTGGTCAGAGGTCCGATGTGGACAGAAGTTTGGTTAGAGGTCCGATGTGGACAGATGTCTGGCCAGACGTCTGATGTGGACAGATGTCTATTCAGAGGTCCGATGTTGACAGGTGTCTGGCCAGAGGTCCGATGTGTACAGTTGTCTGGCCAGAGGTCAGATGTGGACAGGTGTCTGGCCAGAAGTCCGATTTGGACAGTTGTCTGGCCAGAGGTCCGATGTGGACAGGTGTCTGGCCAGAGGTCCGATGTGGACAGGTGTCTGGACAGAGGTCTGATGTCTGGACAGAGGTCTGATGTGGACAGATGTCTGGTCAGAGGTCTGATGTGGACATGTGTCTGGGCAGAGATCCGATGTGGACAAGTGTCTGGCCAGACGTCCGATGTGGACAGGTGTCTGCTCAGAGGTCCGATGTGGACAGGTGTCTGGCCAGAGGTCCGATGTGGACAGGTGTCTGGTCAGAGGTCCGATGTGGACAGGTGTCTGGCCAGAGGTCTGATGTGGACAGAAGTCTGGCCAGAGGTCCGATGTGGACAGGTGTCTATTCAGAGATCCGATGTGGACAGGTGTCTATTCAGAGGTCCGATGTGGACAGGTGTCTATTCAGAGGTCCGATGTGGACAGGTGTCTGGCCAGACGTCTGATGTGGACAGGTGTCTGGCCATAGGTCCGATTTGGACAGGTGTCTATTCAGAGGTCCGATGTGGACAGGTGTCTGGCCAGAGGTCCGATGTGGACAGATATCTGGCCAGAGGTCCGATGTGGACAGGTGTCTGGTCAGAGGTCCGATGTGGACAGGTGTCTGGTCAGAGGTCCGATGTGGAAAGGTGTCTGGTCAGAGGTCCGATGTGGACAGATGTCTGGCCAGAGGTCCGATGTGGACAGATATCTGGTCAGAGTTCCGATGTGGACAGGTGTCTGGCCAGACGTATGATGTGGACAGGTGTCTGGCCAGAGGTCCGATGTGGACAGGTGTCTATTCAGAGGTCCGATGTGGACCGGTGTCTGGACAGAGGTCTGATGTGGACAGATGTCTATTCAGAAGTCCGATGTGGACAGATGTCTGGACAGAGGTCCGATGTGGACAGATGTCTGGTCAGAGGTCCGATGTGGACAGGTGTCTGGCCAGAGGTCCGATGTGGACAGATTTCTGGACAGAGGTCTGATGTGGACAGGTGTCTGGCCAGACGTCCGATGTGGACAGGTGTCTGGTCAGAGGTCCGATGTGGACAGGTGTCTGGCCAGAGGTCCGATGTGGACAGGTGTCTGGTCAGAGGTCCGATGTGGACAGGTGTCTGGCCAGAGGTCCGATGTGGACAGGTGTCTGGTCAGAGGTCCGATGTGGACAGGTGTCTATTCAGAGGTCCGATGTGGACAGGTGTCTGGTCAGAGGTCCGATTTGGACAGTTGTCTGGCCAGAGGTCCGTTATGGACAGGTGTCTGGCCAGAGGTCCGATGTGGACAGGTGTCTGGACAGAGGTCTGATGTCTGGACAGAGGTCTGATGTGGACAGATGGCTGGTCAGAGGTCTGATGTGGACATGTGTCTGGACAGAGATCCGATGTGGACAAGTGTCTGGCCAGACGTCCGATGTGGACAGGTGTCTGCTCAGAGGTCCGATGTGGACAGGTGTCTGGCCAGAGGTCCGATGTGGACAGGTGTCTGGTCAGAGATCCGATGTGGACAAGTGTCTGGCCAGACGTCCGATGTGGACAGGTGTCTGCTCAGAGGTCCGATGTGGACAGGTGTCTGGCCAGAGGTCCGATGTGGACAGGTGTCTGGCCAGAGGTCCGATATGGACAGGTGTCTGGACAGAGGTCTGATGTCTGGACAGAGGTCTGATGTGGACAGATGTCTGGTCAGAGGTCTGATGTGGACATGTGTCTGGGCAGAGATCCGATGTGGACAAGTGTCTGGCCAGACGTCCGATGTGGACAGGTGTCTGCTCAGAGGTCCGATGTGGACAGGTGTCTGGCCAGAGGTCCGATGTGGACAGGTGTCTGGTCAGAGGTCCGATGTGGACAGGTGTCTGGCCAGAGGTCTGATGTGGACAGAAGTCTGGCCAGAGGTCCGATGTGGACAGGTGTCTATTCAGAGATCCGATGTGGACAGGTGTCTATTCAGAGGTCCGATGTGGACAGGTGTCTATTCAGAGGTCCGATGTGGACAGGTGTCTGGCCAGACGTCTGATGTGGACAGGTGTCTGGCCATAGGTCCGATGTGGACAGGTGTCTATTCAGAGGTCCGATGTGGACAGGTGTCTGGCCAGAGGTCCGATGTGGACAGATATCTGGCCAGAGGTCCGATGTGGACAGGTGTCTGGTCAGAGGTCCGATGTGGACAGGTGTCTGGTCAGAGGTCCGATGTGGAAAGGTGTCTGGTCAGAGGTCCGATGTGGACAGATGTCTGGCCAGAGGTCCGATGTGGACAGATATCTGGTCAGAGGTCCGATGTGGACAGGTGTCTGGCCAGACGTCCGATGTGGACAGGTGTCTGGCCAGACGTCCGATGTGGACAGGTGTCTATTCAGAGGTCCGATGTGGACAGGTGTCTGGACAGAGGTCTGATGTGGACAGATGTCTATTCAGAAGTCCGATGTGGACAGATGTCTGGACAGAGGTCCGATGTGGACAGATGTCTGGTCAGAGGTCCGATGTGGACAGGTGTCTGGCCAGAGGTCCGATGTGGACAGATTTCTGGACAGAGGTCTGATGTGGACAGGTGTCTGGCCAGAGGTCTGATGTGGACAGAGGTCTGGCCAGAGGTCCGATGTGGACAGGTGTCTATTCAGAGATCCGATGTGGACAGGTGTCTATTCAGAGGTCCGATGTGGACAGGTGTCTATTCAGAGGTCCGATGTGGACAGGTGTCTGGCCAGACGTCTGATGTGGACAGGTGTCTGGCCATAGGTCCGATGTGGACAGGTGTCTATTCAGAGGTCCGATGTGGACAGGTGTCTGGCCAGAGGTCCGATGTGGACAGATATCTGGCCAGAGGTCCGATGTGGACAGGTGTCTGGTCAGAGGTCCGATGTGGACAGGTGTCTGGTCAGAGGTCCGATGTGGAAAGGTGTCTGGTCAGAGGTCCGATGTGGACAGATGTCTGGCCAGAGGTCCGATGTGGACAGATATCTGGTCAGAGGTCCGATGTGGACAGGTGTCTGGCCAGACGTATGATGTGGACAGGTGTCTGGCCAGAGGTCCGATGTGGACAGGTGTCTATTCAGAGGTCCGATGTGGACAGGTGTCTGGACAGAGGTCTGATGTGGACAGATGTCTATTCAGAAGTCCGATGTGGACAGATGTCTGGACAGAGGTCCGATGTGGACAGATGTCTGTTCAGAGGTCCGATGTGGACAGGTGTCTGGCCAGAGGTCCGATGTGGACAGATTTCTGGACAGAGGTCTGATGTGGACAGGTGTCTGGCCAGACGTCCGATGTGGACAGGTGTCTGGTCAGAGGTCCGATGTGGACAGGTGTCTGGCCAGAGGTCCGATGTGGACAGGTGTCTGGTCAGAGGTCCGATGTGGACAGGTGTCTGGTCAGAGGTCCGATGTGGACAGGTGTCTGGCCAGAGGTCCGATGTGGACAGGTGTCTGGTCAGAGGTCCGATGTGGACAGGTGTCTATTCAGAGGTCCGATGTGGACAGGTGTCTGGTCAGAGGTCCGATTTGGACAGTTGTCTGGCCAGAGGTCCGATATGGACAGGTGTCTGGCCAGAGGTCCGATGTGGACAGGTGTCTGGACAGAGGTCTGATGTCTGGACAGAGGTCTGATTTGGACAGATGGCTGGTCAGAGGTCTGATGTGGACATGTGTCTGGGCAGAGATCCGATGTGGACAAGTGTCTGGCCAGACGTCCGATGTGGACAGGTGTCTGCTCAGAGGTCCGATGTGGACAGGTGTCTGGCCAGAGGTCCGATGTGGACAGGTGTCTGGTCAGAGATCCGATGTGGACAAGTGTCTGGCCAGACGTCCGATGTGGACAGGTGTCTGCTCAGAGGTCCGATGTGGACAGGTGTCTGGCCAGAGGTCCGATGTGGACAGGTGTCTGGCCAGAGGTCCGATATGGACAGGTGTCTGGACAGAGGTCTGATGTCTGGACAGAGGTCTGATGTGGACAGATGTCTGGTCAGAGGTCTGATGTGGACATGTGTCTGGGCAGAGATCCGATGTGGACAAGTGTCTGGCCAGACGTCCGATGTGGACAGGTGTCTGCTCAGAGGTCCGATGTGGACAGGTGTCTGGCCAGAGGTCCGATGTGGACAGGTGTCTGGTCAGAGGTCCGATGTGGACAGGTGTCTGGCCAGAGGTCTGATGTGGACAGAAGTCTGGCCAGAGGTCCGATGTGGACAGGTGTCTATTCAGAGATCCGATGTGGACAGGTGTCTATTCAGAGGTCCGATGTGGACAGGTGTCTATTCAGAGGTCCGATGTGGACAGGTGTCTGGCCAGAGGTCTGATGTGGACAGATGTCTGGTCAGAGGTCCGATGTGGACAGGTGTCTGGACAGAGGTCCGATGTGGACAGGTGTCTATTCAGAGGTTCGATGTGGACAGGTGTCTATTCAGAGGTCCGATGTGGACAGATGTCTATTCAGAGGTCCGATGTGGAGAGATGTCTGGTCAGAGGTTCGATGTGGACAGGTGTCTGGTCAGAGGTCCGATGTGGAAAGGTGTCTGGTCAGAGGTGCGATACGGACAGATGTCTGGCCAGAGGTCCGATGTGGACAGATATCTGGTCAGAGGTCCGATGTGGACAGGTGTCTGGCCAGACGTCTGATGTGGACAGGTGTCTGGCCAGAGGTCCGATGTGGACAGGTGTCTATTCAGAGGTCCGATGTGGACAGGTGTCTGGACAGAGGTCTGATGTGGACAGATGTCTATTCAGAAGTCCGATGTGGACAGATGTCTGGACAGAGGTCCGATGTGGACAGATGTCTGGTCAGAGGTCCGATGTGGACAGGTGTCTGGCCAGAGGTCCGATGTGGACAGATTTCTGGACAGAGGTCTGATGTGGAGAGGTGTCTGGCCAGACGTCCGATGTGGACAGGTGTCTGGTCAGAGGTCCGATATGGACAGGTGTCTGGCCAGAGGTCCGATGTGGACAGGTGTCTGGTCAGAGGTCCGATGTGGACAGGTGTCTATTCAGAGGTCCGATGTGGACAGGTGTCTGGTCAGAGGTCCGATGTGGACAGATGTCTGGTCAGAGGTCCGATGAGGACAGGTGTCTGGCCAGAGGTCTGATGTGGACAGGTGTCTGGTCAGAGGTCTGATGTGGACAGGTGTCTGGCCAGAGGTCTGATGTGGACAGATGTCTATTCAGAGGTCCGATGTGGACAGATGTCTGGTCAGAGGTCCGATGTGGACAGGTGTCTTGCCAGAGGTCCGATGTGGACAGGTGTCTGGTCAGAGGTCCGACGTGGACAGATGTCTGGCCAGAGGTCCGATGTGGACAGATGTCTGGTCAGAGGTCTGATGTGGACAGAAGTCTGGCCAAAGGTCCGATGTGGACAGGTGTCTAATCAGACGTCCGATGTGGACAGGTGTCTATTCAGAGGTCCGATGTGGACAGGTGTCTATTCAGAGGTCCGATGTGGACAGGTGTCTGGCCAGACGTCTGATGTGGAAAGGTGTCTGGCCATAGGTCCGATGTGGACAGGTGTCTATTCAGAGGTCCGATGTGGACAGGTGTCTGGCCAGAGGTCCGATGTGGACAGGTGTCTGGTCAGAGGTCCGATGTGGACAGGTGTCTGGCCAGAGGTCTGATGTGGACAGAAGTCTGGCCAGAGGTCCGATGTGGACAGGTGTCTATTCAGAGTTCCGATGTGGACAGGTGTCTGGCCAGAGGTCCGATGTGGACAGGTGTCTGGTCAGAGGTCCGATGTGGACAGGTGTCTGGCCAGAGGTCTGATGTGGACAGAAGTCTGGCCAGAGGTCCGATGTGGACAGGTGTCTGGCCAGAGGTCTGATGTGGACAGATGTCTGGTCAGAGGTCCGATGTGGACAGGTGTCTGGCCAGAGGTCCGATGTGGACAGATATCTGGCCAGAGGTCCGATGTGGACAGGTGTCTGGTCAGAGGTCCGATGTGGACAGGTGTCTGGTCAGAGGTCCGATGTGGACAGGTGTCTGGCCAGAGGTCTGATGTGGACAGAAGTCTGGCCAGAGGTCTGATGTGGACAGATGTCTGGTCAGACGTCCGATGTGGACAGGTGTCTGGACAGAGGTCTGATGTGGACAGGTGTCTGGCCAGACGTCTTATGTGGACAGGTGTCTGGCCAGAGGTCCGATGTGGACAGGTGTCTATTCAGAGGTTCGATGTGGACAGGTGTCTATTCAGAGGTCTGATGTGGACAGATGTCTGGTCAGAGGTTCGATGTAGACAGGTGTCTGGTCAGAGGTCCGATGTGGAAAGGTGTCTGGTCAGAGGTCCGATGTGGACAGATGTCTGGCCAGAGGTCCGATGTGGACAGATATCTGGTCAGAGGTCCGATGTGGACAGGTGTCTGGCCAGACGTCTGATATGGACAGGTGTCTGGCCAGAGGTCCGATGTGGACAGGTGTCTATTCAGAGGTCCGATGTGGACAGGTGTCTTGACAGAGGTCTGATGTGGACAGATGTCTGGACAGAGGTCTGATGTGGACAGATGTCTATTCAGAAGTCCGATGTGGACAGATGTCTGGACAGAGGTCCGATGTGGACAGATGTCTGGTCAGAGGTCCGATGTGGACAGGTGTCTGGCCAGAGGTCTGATGTGGACAGATGTCTGGTCAGAGGTCCGATGTGGACAGGTGTCTGGACAGAGGTCTGATGTGGACAGGTGTCTGGCCAGACGTCTGGTGTGGACAGGTGTCTGGCCAGAGGTCCGATGTGGACAGGTGTCTATTCAGAGGTCCGATGTGGACAGATGTCTGGCCAGAGGTCCGATGTGGACAGATGTCTGGTCAGAGGTCCGATGTGGACAGGTGTCTGGCCAGAGGTCCGATGTGGACAGATTTCTGGACAGAGGTCTGATGTGGACAGGTGTCTGGCCAGACGTCCGATGTGGACAGGTGTCTGGTCAGAGGTCCGATGTGGACAGGTGTCTGGCCAGAGGTCCGATGTGGACAGGTGTCTGGTCAGAGGTCCGATGTGGACAGGTGTCTATTCAGAGGTCCGATGTGGACAGGTGTCTGGTCAGAGGTCCGATGTGGACAGATGTCTGGTCAGAGGTCCGATGTGGACAGGTGTCTGGCCAGAGGTCTGATGTGGACAGGTGTCTGGTCAGAGGTCTGATGTGGACAGGTGTCTGGCCAGAGGTCTGATGTGGACAGATGTCTATTCAGAGGTCCGATGTGGACAGATGTCTGGTCAGAGGTCCGATGTGGACAGGTGTCTGGCCAGAGGTCCGATGTGGACAGGTGTCTGGTCAGAGGTCCGACGTGGACAGATGTCTGGCCAGAGGTCCGATGTGGACAGGTGTCTATTCAGAGGTCCGATGTGGACAGGTGTCTATTCAGAGGTCCGATGTGGACAGGTGTCTGGACAGAGGTCCGATGTGGACAGATGTCTGGACAGAGGTCTGATGTGGACAGATGTCTATTCAGAGGTCCGATGTGGACAGATGTCTGGACAGAGGTCCGATGTGGACAGATGTCTGGTCAGAGGTCCGATGTGGACAGGTGTCTGGCCAGAGGTCAGATGTGGACAGACGTCTGGCCAGAGGTCTGATGTGGACAGATGTCTGGTCAGAGGTCCGATGTGGACAGGTGTCTGTACAGAGGTCTGATGTGGACAGGTGTCTAGCCAGATGTCTGATGTGGACAGGTGTCTGGACAGAGGTCTGATGTGGACAGGTTTCTGGCCAGACGTCTGATGTGGACAGATGTCTATTCAGAGGTCCGATGTGGACAGATGTCTAGTCAGAGGTTCGATGTGGACAGGTGTCTGGCCAGAGGTCCGATGTGGACAGGTGTCTGGCCAGACGTCTGATGTGGACAGGTGTCTGGTCAGAGGTCCGATGTGGACAGGTGTCTGGACAGAGGTCTGATGTGGACAGGTGTCTGGCCAGACGTCTGGTGTGGACAGGTGTCTGGCCAGAGGTCCGATGTGGACAGGTGTCTATTCAGAGGTCCGATGTGGACAGATGTCTGGCCAGAGGTCCGATGTGGACAGATGTCTGGTCAGAGGTCCGATGTGGACAGGTGTCTGGCCAGAGGTCCGATGTGGACAGATTTCTGGACAGAGGTCTGATGTGGACAGGTGTCTGGCCAGACGTCCGATGTGGACAGGTGTCTGGTCAGAGGTCCGATGTGGACAGGTGTCTGGCCAGAGGTCCGATGTGGACAGGTGTCTGGTCAGAGGTCCGATGTGGACAGGTGTCTATTCAGAGGTCCGATGTGGACAGGTGTCTGGTCAGAGGTCCGATGTGGACAGATGTCTGGTCAGAGGTCCGATGTGGACAGGTGTCTGGCCAGAGGTCTGATGTGGACAGGTGTCTGGTCAGAGGTCTGATGTGGACAGGTGTCTGGCCAGAGGTCTGATGTGGACAGATGTCTATTCAGAGGTCTGATGTGGACAGATGTCTGGTCAGAGGTCCGATGTGGACAGGTGTCTGGCCAGAGGTCCGATGTGGACAGGTGTCTGGTCAGAGGTCCGACGTGGACAGATGTCTGGCCAGAGGTCCGATGTGGACAGGTGTCTATTCAGAGGTCCGATGTGGACAGGTGTCTATTCAGAGGTCCGATGTGGACAGGTGTCTGGACAGAGGTCCGATGTGGACAGATGTCTGGACAGAGGTCTGATGTGGACAGATGTCTATTCAGAGGTCCGATGTGGACAGATGTCTGGACAGAGGTCCGATGTGGACAGATGTCTGGTCAGAGGTCCGATGTGGACAGGTGTCTGGCCAGAGGTCTGATGTGGACAGACGTCTGGCCAGAGGTCTGATGTGGACAGATGTCTGGTCAGAGGTCCGATGTGGACAGGTGTCTGTACAGAGGTCTGATGTGGACAGGTGTCTAGCCAGATGTCTGATGTGGACAGGTGTCTGGACAGAGGTCTGATGTGGACAGGTTTCTGGCCAGACGTCTGATGTGGACAGATGTCTATTCAGAGGTCCGATGTGGACAGATGTCTAGTCAGAGGTTCGATGTGGACAGGTGTCTGGCCAGAGGTCCGATGTGGACAGGTGTCTGGCCAGACGTCTGATGTGGACAGGTGTCTGGTCAGAGGTCCGATGTGGACAGGTGTCTGGTCAGAGGTCCGATGTGGACAGGTGTCTGGCCAGAGGTCCGATGTGGACAGGTGTCTGGTCAGAGGTCCGATGTGGACAGGTGTCTATTCAGAGGTCCAATGTGGACAGGTGTCTGGTCAGAGGTCCGATGTGGACAGGTGTCTGGCCAGAGGTCTGATGTGGACAGGTGTCTGGTCAGAGGTCTGATGTGGACACGTGTCTGGCCAGATGTCTGATGTGGACAGATGTCTATTCAGAGGTCCGATGTGGACAGATGTCTGGTCAGAGGTCCGATGTGGACAGGTGTCTGGCCAGAGGTCCGATGTGGACAGGTGTCTGGTCAGAGGTCCGACGTGGACAGATGTCTGGCCAGAGGTCCGATGTGGACAGATGTCTGGTCAGAGGTCTGATGTGGACAGAAGTCTGGCCAGAGGTCCGATGTGGACAGGTGTCTATTCAGAGGTCCGATGTGGACAGGTGTCTATTCAGAGGTCCGATGTGGACAGGTGTCTATTCAGAGGTCCGATGTGGACAGGTGTCTGGCCAGACGTCTGATGTGGACAGGTGTCTGGGCATAGGTCCGATGTGGACAGGTGTCTATTCAGAGGTCCGATGTGGACAGGTGTCTGGCCAGAGGTCCGATGTGGACAGGTGTCTGGTCAGAGGTCCGATGTGGACAGGTGTCTGGCCAGAGGTCTGATGTGGACAGAAGTCTGGCCAGAGGTCTGATGTGGACAGATGTCTGGTCAGAGGTCCGATGTGGACAGGTGTCTGGACAGAGGTCCGATGTGGACAGGTGTCTATTCAGAGGTTCGATGTGGACAGGTGTCTATTCAGAGGTCTGATGTGGACAGATGTCTATTCAGAGGTCCGACGTGGAGAGATGTCTGGTCAGAGGTTCGATGTGGACAGGTGTCTGGTCAGAGGTCCGATGTGGAAAGGTGTCTGGTCAGAGGTCCGATGTTGACAGATGTCTGGCCAGAGGTCCGATGTGGACAGATATCTGGTCAGAGGTCTGATGTGGACAGGTGTCTGGCCAGAAGTCTGATGTGGACAGGTGTCTGGCCAGAGGTCAGATGTGGACAGGTGTCTATTCAGAGGTCCGATGTGGACAGGTGTCTGGACAGAGGTCTGATGTGGACAGATGTCTATTCAGAAGTCCGATGTGGACAGATGTCTGGAGAGAGGTCCGATGTGGACAGATGTCTGGTCAGAGGTCCGATGTGGACAGGTGTCTGGCCAGAGGTCCGATGTGGACAGATTTCTGGACAGAGGTCTGATGTGGACAGGTGTCTGGCCAGACGTCCGATGTGGACAGGTGTCTGGTCAGAGGTCCGATGTGGACAGGTGTCTGGCCAGAGGTCCGATGTGGACAGGTGTCTGGTCAGAGGTCCGATGTGGACAGGTGTCTATTCAGAGGTCCGATGTGGACAGGTGTCTGGTCAGAGGTCCGATGTGGACAGATGTCTGGTCAGAGGTCCGATGTGGACAGGTGTCTGGCCAGAGGTCTGATGTGGACAGTTGTCTGGTCAGAGGTCTGATGTGGACAGGTGTCTGGCCAGAGGTCTGATGTGGACAGATGTCTATTCAGAGGTCCGATGTGGACAGATGTCTGGTCAGAGGTCCGATGTGGACAAGTGTCTGGCCAGAGGTCCGATGTGGACAGGTGTCTGGTCAGAGGTCCGACGTGGACAGATGTCTGGCCAGAGGTCCGATGTGGACAGATGTCTGGTCAGAGGTCTGATGTGGACAGAAGTCTGGCCAGAGGTCCGATGTGGACAGGTGTCTATTCAGAGGTCCGATGTGGACAGGTGTCTATTCAGAGGTCCGATGTGGACAGGTGTCTATTCAGAGGTCCGATGTGGACAGGTGTCTGGCCAGACGTCTGATGTGGACAGGTGTCTGGCCATAGCTCCGATGTGGACAGGTGTCTATTCAGAGGTCCGATGTGGAGAGGTGTCTGGCCAGAGGTCCGATGTGGACAGGTGTCTGGTCAGAGGTCCGATGTGGACAGGTGTCTGGCCAGAGGTCTGATGTGGACAGAAGTCTGGCCAGAGGTCCGATGTGGACAGGTGTCTATTCAGAGGTCCGATGTGGACAGGTGTCTGGCCAGAGGTCCGATGTGGACAGGTGTCTGGTCAGAGGTCCGATGTGGACAGGTGTCTGGCCAGAGGTCTGATGTGGACAGAAGTCTGGCCAGAGGTCCGATGTGGACAGGTGTCTATTCAGAGGTCCGATGTGGACAGGTGTCTTGCCAGAGGTCCGATGTGGACAGATATCTGGCCAGAGGTCCAATGTGGACAGGTGTCTGGTCAGAGGTCCGATGTGGACAGGTGTCTGGCCAGAGGTCTGATGTGGACAGAAGTCTGGCCAGAGGTCTGATGTGGACAGATGTCTGGTCAGAGGTCCGATGTGGACAGGTGTCTGGACAGAGGTCTGATGTGGACAGGTGTCTGGCCAGACGTCTTATGTGGACAGGTGTCTGGCCAGAGGTCCGATGTGGACAGGTGTCTATTCAGAGGTTCGATGTGGACAGGTGTCTATTCAGAGGTCTGATGTGGACAGATGTCTATTCAGAGGTCCGATGTGGACAGAAGTCTGGTCAGAGGTTCGATGTGGACAGGTGTCTGGTCAGAGGTCCGATGTGGAAAGGTGTCTGGTCAGAGGTCCGATGTGGACAGATGTCTGGCCAGAGGTCCGATGTGGACAGATATCTGGTCAGAGGTCCGATGTGGACAGGTGTCTGGCCAGACGTCTGATATGGACAGGTGTTTGGCCAGAGGTCCGATGTGGACAGGTGTCTATTCAGAGGTCCGATGTGGACAGGTGTCTGGACAGAGGTCTGATGTGGACAGATGTCTGTACAGAGGTCTGATGTGGACAGATGTCTATTCAGAAGTCCGATGTGGACAGATGTCTGGACAGAGGTCCGATGTGGACAGGTTTCTGGCCAGACGTCTGATGTGGACAGATGTCTATTCAGAGGTCCGATGTGGACAGATGTCTAGTCAGAGGTTCGATGTGGACAGGTGTCTGGCCAGAGGTCCGATGTGGACAGGTGTCTGGTCAGAGGTCCGATGTGGACAGGTGTCTATTCAGAGGTCCGATGTGGACAGGTGTCTGGTCAGAGGTCCGATGTGGACAGATGTCTGGTCAGAGGTCCGATGTGGACAGGTGTCTGGTCAGAGGTCCGATGTGGACAGGTGTCTGGCCAGAGGTCTGATGTGGACAGTTGTCTGGTCAGAGGTCTGATGTGGACAGGTGTCTGGCCAGAGGTCTGATGTGGACAGATGTCTATTCAGAGGTCCGATGTGGACAGATGTCTGGTCAGAGGTCCGATGTGGACAAGTGTCTGGCCAGAGGTCCGATGTGGACAGGTGTCTGGTCAGAGGTCCGACGTGGACAGATGTCTGGCCAGAGGTCCGATGTGGACAGATGTCTGGTCAGAGGTCTGATGTGGACAGAAGTCTGGCCAGAGGTCCGATGTGGACAGGTGTCTGGCCAGACGTCTGATGTGGACAGGTGTCTGGTCAGAGGTCCGATGTGGACAGGTGTCTGGTCAGAGGTCCGATGTGGACAGGTGTCTGGCCAGAGGTCCGATGTGGACAGGTGTCTGGTCAGAGGTCCGATGTGGACAGGTGTCTATTCAGAGGTCCGATGTGGACAGGTGTGTGGTCAGAGGTCCGATGTGGACAGATGTCTGGTCAGAGGTCCGATGTGGACAGGTGTCTGGCCAGAGGTCCGATGTGGACAGGTGTCTGGCCAGAGGTCTGATGTGGACAGAAGTCTGGCCAGAGGTCTGATGTGGACAGATGTCTGGTCAGAGGTCCGATGTGGACAGGTGTCTGGACAGAGGTCTGATGTGGACAGGTGTCTGGCCAGACGTCTTATGTGGACAGGTGTCTGGCCAGAGGTCCGATGTGGACAGGTGTCTATTCAGAGGTTCGATGTGGACAGGTGTCTATTCAGAGGTCTGATGTGGACAGATGTCTATTCAGAGGTCCGATGTGGACAGAAGTCTGGTCAGAGGTTCGATGTGGACAGGTGTCTGGTCAGAGGTCCGATGTGGAAAGGTGTCTGGTCAGAGGTCCGATGTGGACAGATGTCTGGCCAGAGGTCCGATGTGGACAGATATCTGGTCAGAGGTCCGATGTGGACAGGTGTCTGGCCAGACGTCTGATATGGACAGGTGTTTGGCCAGAGGTCCGATGTGGACAGGTGTCTATTCAGAGGTCCGATGTGGACAGGTGTCTGGACAGAGGTCTGATGTGGACAGATGTCTGTACAGAGGTCTGATGTGGACAGATGTCTATTCAGAAGTCCGATGTGGACAGATGTCTGGACAGAGGTCCGATGTGGACAGGTTTCTGGCCAGACGTCTGATGTGGACAGATGTCTATTCAGAGGTCCGATGTGGACAGATGTCTAGTCAGAGGTTCGATGTGGACAGGTGTCTGGCCAGAGGTCCGATGTGGACAGGTGTCTGGCCAGACGTCTGATGTGGACAGGTGTCTGGTCAGAGGTCCGATGTGGACAGGTGTCTGGTCAGAGGTCCGATGTGGACAGGTGTCTGGCCAGAGGTCCGATGTGGACAGGTGTCTGGTCAGAGGTCCGATGTGGACAGGTGTCTATTCAGAGGTCCGATGTGGACAGGTGTCTGGTCAGAGGTCCGATGTGGACAGATGTCTGGTCAGAGGTCCGATGTGGACAGGTGTCTGGCCAGAGGTCTGATGTGGACAGGTGTCTGGTCAGAGGTCTGATGTGGACAGGTGTCTGGCCAGAGGTCTGATGTGGACAGATGTCTATTCAGAAGTCCGATAGGACAGATGTCTGGTCAGAGGTCCGATGTGGACAGGTATCTGGCCAGAGGTCCGATGTGGACAGGTGTCTGGTCAGAGGTCCGACGTGGACAGATGTCTGGTCAGAGGTCCGATGTGGACAGATGTCTGGTCAGAGGTCTGATGTGGACAGAAGTCTGGCCAGAGGTCCGATGTGGACAGGTGTCTATTCAGAGGTCCGATGTGGACAGGTGTCTATTCAGAGGTCCGATGTGGACAGGTGTCTATTCAGAGGTCCGATGTGGACAGGTGTCTGGCCAGACGTCTGATGTGGACAGGTGTCTGGCCATAGGTCCGATGTGGACAGGTGTCTATTCAGAGGTCCGATGTGGACAGGTGTCTGGCCAGAGGTCCGATGTGGACAGGTGTCTGGTCAGAGGTCCGATGTGGACAGGTGTCTGGCCAGAGGTCTGATGTGGACAGGTGTCTGGTCAGAGGTCCGATGTGGACAGGTGTCTGGCCAGAGGTCTGATGTGGACAGAAGTCTGGCCAGAGGTCCGATGTGGACAGGTGTCTATTCAGAGGTCCGATGTGGACAGGTGTCTGGCCAGAGGTCCGATGTGGACAGGTGTCTGGTCAGAGGTCCGATGTGGACAGATGTCTGGTCAGAGGTCCGATGTGGACAGGTGTCTGGCCAGAGGTCTGATGTGGACAGACGTCTGGCCAGAGGTCTGATGTGGACAGATGTCTGGTCAGAGGTCCGATGTGGACAGGTGTCTGTACAGAGGTCTGATGTGGACAGGTGTCTGGCCAGATGTCTGATGTGGACAGGTGTCTGGACAGAGGTCTGATGTGGACAGGTTTCTGGCCAGACGTCTGATGTGGACAGATGTCTATTCAGAGGTCCGATGTGGACAGATGTCTAGTCAGAGGTTCGATGTGGACAGGTGTCTGGCCAGAGGTCCGATGTGGACAGGTGTCTGGCCAGACGTCTGATGTGGACAGGTGTCTGGTCAGAGGTCCGATGTGGACAGGTGTCTGGTCAGAGGTCCGATGTGGACAGGTGTCTGGCCAGAGGTCCGATGTGGACAGGTGTCTGGTCAGAGGTCCGATGTGGACAGGTGTCTATTCAGAGGTCCGATGTGGACAGGTGTCTGGTCAGAGGTCCGATGTGGACAGGTGTCTGGCCAGAGGTCTGATGTGGACAGGTGTCTGGTCAGAGGTCTGATGTGGACAGGTGTCTGGCCAGAGGTCTGATGTGGACAGATGTCTATTCAGAAGTCCGATGTGGACAGATGTCTGGTCAGAGGTCCGATGTGGACAGGTATCTGGCCAGAGGTCCGATGTGGACAGGTGTCTGGTCAGAGGTCCGACGTGGACAGATGTCTGGTAAGAGGTCCGATGTGGACAGATGTCTGGTCAGAGGTCTGATGTGGACAGAAGTCTGGCCAGAGGTCCGATGTGGACAGGTGTCTATTCAGAGGTCCGATGTGGACAGGTGTCTATTCAGAGGTCCGATGTGGACAGGTGTCTATTCAGAGGTCCGATGTGGACAGGTGTCTGGCCAGACGTCTGATGTGGACAGGTGTCTGGCCATAGGTCCGATGTGGACAGGTGTCTATTCAGAGGTCCGATGTGGACAGGTGTCTGGCCAGAGGTCCGATGTGGACAGGTGTCTGGTCAGAGGTCCGATGTGGACAGGTGTCTGGCCAGAGGTCTGATGTGGACAGAAGTCTGGCCAGAGGTCCGATGTGGACAGGTGTCTATTCAGAGGTCCGATGTGGACAGGTGTCTGGCCAGAGGTCCGATGTGGACAGGTGTCTGGTCAGAGGTCCGATGTGGACAGGTGTCTGGCCAGAGGTCTGATGTGGACAGAAGTCTGGCCAGAGGTCCGATGTGGACAGGTGTCTATTCAGAGGTCCGATGTGGACAGGTGTCTGGCCAGAGGTCCGATGTGGACAGATATGTGGCCAGAGGTCCGATGTGGACAGGTGTCTGGTCAGAGGTCCGATGTGGACAGGTGTCTGGCCAGAGGTCTGATGTGGACAGAAGTCTGGCCAGAGGTCTGATGTGGACAGATGTCTGGTCAGAGGTCCGATGTGGACAGGTGTCTGGACATAGGTCTGATGTGGACAGGTGTCTGGCCAGACGTCTTATGTGGACAGGTGTCTGGCCAGAGGTCCGATGTGGACAGGTGTCTATTCAGAGGTTCGATGTGGGCAGGTGTCTATTCAGAGGTCTGATGTGGACAGATGTCTATTCAGAGGTCCGATGTGGACAGATGTCTGGTCAGAGGTTCGATGTGGACAGGTGTCTGGTCAGAGGTCCGATGTGGAAAGGTGTCTGGTCAGAGGTCCGATGTGGACAGATGTCTGGCCAGAGGTCCGATGTGGACAGATATCTGGTCAGAGGTCCGATGTGGACAGGTGTCTGGCCAGACGTCTGATATGGACAGGTGTCTGGCCAGAGGTCCGATGTGGACAGGTGTCTATTCAGAGGTCCGATGTGGACAGGTGTCTGGACAGAGGTCTGATGTGGACAGATGTCTGGACAGAGGTCTGATGTGGACAGATGTCTATTCAGAAGTCCGATGTGGACAGATGTCTGGTCAGAGGTCTGATGTGGACAGAAGTCTGGCCAGAGGTCCGATGTGGACAGGTGTCTATTCAGAGGTCCGATGTGGACAGGTGTCTATTCAGAGGTCCGATGTGGACAGGTGTCTATTCAGAGGTCCGATGTGGACAGGTGTCTGGCCAGACGTCTGATGTGGACAGGTGTCTGGCCATAGGTCCGATGTGGACAGGTGTCTATTCAGAGGTCCGATGTGGACAGGTGTCTGGCCAGAGGTCCGATGTGGACAGGTGTCTGGTCAGAGGTCCGATGTGGACAGGTGTCTGGCCAGAGGTCTGATGTGGACAGAAGTCTGGCCAGAGGTCCGATGTGGACAGGTGTCTATTCAGAGGTCCGATGTGGACAGGTGTCTGGCCAGAGGTCCGATGTGGACAGGTGTCTGGTCAGAGGTCCGATGTGGACAGGTGTCTGGCCAGAGGTCTGATGTGGACAGAAGTCTGGCCAGAGGTCCGATGTGGACAGGTGTCTATTCAGAGGTCCGATGTGGACAGGTGTCTGGCCAGAGGTCCGATGTGGACAGATATGTGGCCAGAGGTCCGATGTGGACAGGTGTCTGGTCAGAGGTCCGATGTGGACAGGTGTCTGGCCAGAGGTCTGATGTGGACAGAAGTCTGGCCAGAGGTCTGATGTGGACAGATGTCTGGTCAGAGGTCCGATGTGGACAGGTGTCTGGACATAGGTCTGATGTGGACAGGTGTCTGGCCAGACGTCTTATGTGGACAGGTGTCTGGCCAGAGGTCCGATGTGGACAGGTGTCTATTCAGAGGTTCGATGTGGGCAGGTGTCTATTCAGAGGTCTGATGTGGACAGATGTCTATTCAGAGGTCCGATGTGGACAGATGTCTGGTCAGAGGTTCGATGTGGACAGGTGTCTGGTCAGAGGTCCGATGTGGAAAGGTGTCTGGTCAGAGGTCCGATGTGGACAGATGTCTGGCCAGAGGTCCGATGTGGACAGATATCTGGTCAGAGGTCCGATGTGGACAGGTGTCTGGCCAGACGTCTGATATGGACAGGTGTCTGGCCAGAGGTCCGATGTGGACAGGTGTCTATTCAGAGGTCCGATGTGGACAGGTGTCTGGACAGAGGTCTGATGTGGACAGATGTCTGGACAGAGGTCTGATGTGGACAGATGTCTATTCAGAAGTCCGATGTGGACAGATGTCTGGACAGAGGTCCGATGTGGACAGATGTCTGGTCAGAGGTCCGATGTGGACAGGTGTCTGGCCAGAGGTCTGATGTGGACAGATGTCTGGTCAGAGGTCCGATGTGGACAGGTGTCTGGACAGAGGTCTGATGTGGACAGGTGTCTGGCCAGACGTCTGGTGTGGACAGGTGTCTGGCCAGAGGTCCGATGTGGACAGGTGTCTATTCAGAGGTCCGATGTGGACTGATGTCTGGCCAGAGGTCCGATGTGGACAGACGTCTGGTCAGAGGTCCGATGTGGACAGGTGTCTGGCCAGAGGTCCGATGTGGACAGATTTCTGGACAGAGGTCTGATGTGGACAGGTGTCTGGCCAGACGTCCGATGTGGACAGGTGTCTGGTCAGAGGTCCGATGTGGACAGGTGTCTGGCCAGAGGTCCGATGTGGACAGGTGTCTGGTCAGAGGTCCGATGTGGACAGGTGTCTATTCAGAGGTCCGATGTGGACAGGTGTCTGGTCAGAGGTCCGATGTGGACAGATGTCTGGTCAGAGGTCCGATGTGGACAGGTGTCTGGCCAGAGGTCTGATGTGGACAGGTGTCTGGTCAGAGGTCTGATGTGGACAGGTGTCTGGCCAGAGGTCTGATGTGGACAGATGTCTATTCAGAGGTCCGATGTGGACATATGTCTGGTCAGAGGTCCGATGTGGACAGGTGTCTGGCCAGAGGTCCGATGTGGACAGGTGTCTGGTCAGAGGTCCGACGTGGACAGATGTCTGGCCAGAGGTCCGATGTGGACAGATGTCTGGTCAGAGGTCCGATGTGGACAGGTGTCTATTCAGAGGTCCGATGTGGACAGGTGTCTATTCAGAGGTCCGATGTGGACAGGTGTCTGGACAGAGGTCCGATGTGGACAGATGTCTGGACAGAGGTGTGATGTGGACAGATGTCTATTCAGAGGTCCGATGTGGACAGATGTCTGGACAGAGGTCCGATGTGGACAGATGTCTGGACAGAGGTCCGATGTGGACAGGTGTCTGGTCAGAGGTCCGATGTGGACAGAAGTCTGGCCAGAGGTCCGATGTGGACAGATGTCTGGTCAGAGGTCTGATGTGGACAGAAGTCTGGCCAGAGGTCCGATGTGGACAGGTGTCTATTCAGAGGTCCGATGTGGACAGGTGTCTATTCAGAGGTCCGATGTGGACAGGTGTCTGGCCAGTCGTCTGATGTGGACAGGTGTCTGGCCAGAGGTCTGATGTGGACAGGTGTCTGGTCAGAGGTCTGATGTGGACAGGTGTCTGGTCAGAGGTCCGATGTGGACAGGTGTCTGGCCAGAGGTCTGATGTGGACAGGTGTCTGGTCAGAGGTCTGATGTGGACAGGTGTCTGGCCAGAGGTCTGATGTGGACAGATGTCTATTCAGAAGTCCGATGTGGACAGATGTCTGGTCAGAGGTCCGATGTGGACAGGTATCTGGCCAGAGGTCCGATGTGGACAGGTGTCTGGTCAGAGGTCCGACGTGGACAGATGTCTGGTCAGAGGTCCGATGTGGACAGATGTCTGGTCAGAGGTCTGATGTGGACAGAAGTCTGGCCAGAGGTCCGATGTGGACAGGTGTCTATTCAGAGGTCCGATGTGGACAGGTGTCTATTCAGAGGTCCGATGTGGACAGGTGTCTATTCAGAGGTCCGATGTGGACAGGTGTCTGGCCAGACGTCTGATGTGGACAGGTGTCTGGCCATAGGTCCGATGTGGACAGGTGTCTATTCAGAGGTCCGATGTGGACAGGTGTCTGGCCAGAGGTCCGATGTGGACAGGTGTCTGGTCAGAGGTCCGATGTGGACAGGTGTCTGGCCAGAGGTCTGATGTGGACAGAAGTCTGGCCAGAGGTCCGATGTGGACAGGTGTCTATTCAGAGGTCCGATGTGGACAGGTGTCTGGCCAGAGGTCCGATGTGGACAGGTGTCTGGTCAGAGGTCCGATGTGGACAGGTGTCTGGCCAGAGGTCTGATGTGGACAGAAGTCTGGCCAGAGGTCCGATGTGGACAGGTGTCTATTCAGAGGTCCGATGTGGACAGGTGTCTGGCCAGAGGTCCGATGTGGACAGATATGTGGCCAGAGGTCCGATGTGGACAGGTGTCTGGTCAGAGGTCCGATGTGGACAGGTGTCTGGCCAGAGGTCTGATGTGGACAGAAGTCTGGCCAGAGGTCTGATGTGGACAGATGTCTGGTCAGAGGTCCGATGTGGACAGGTGTCTGGACAGAGGTCTGATGTGGACAGGTGTCTGGCCAGACGTCTTATGTGGACAGGTGTCTGGCCAGAGGTCCGATGTGGACAGGTGTCTATTCAGAGGTTCGATGTGGGCAGGTGTCTATTCAGAGGTCTGATGTGGACAGATGTCTATTCAGAGGTCCGATGTGGACAGATGTCTGGTCAGAGGTTCGATGTGGACAGGTGTCTGGTCAGAGGTCCGATGTGGAAAGGTGTCTGGTCAGAGGTCCGATGTGGACAGATGTCTGGCCAGAGGTCCGATGTGGACAGATATCTGGTCAGAGGTCCGATGTGGACAGGTGTCTGGCCAGACGTCTGATATGGACAGATGTCTGGCCAGAGGTCCGCTGTGGACAGGTGTCTGGTCAGAGGTCCGATGTGGACAGGTGTCTGGTCAGAGGTCCGATGTGGACAGATGTCTGGTCAGAGGTCCGATGTGGACAGATGTCTGGCCAGAGGTCTGATGTGGACAGATGTCTGATGTGGACAGGTGTCTGGTCAGAGGTCTGATGTGGACAGAAGTCTGATGTGGACAGAAGTCTGGTCAGAGGTCCGATGTGGACAGGTGTCTGGTCAGATGTCCGATGTGGACAGGTGTCTGGTCAGAGGTCCGATGTGGACAGGTGTCTGGTCAGAAGTCCGATGTGGACAGATGTCTGGCCAGAGGTCTGATGTGGACAGATGTCTGATGTGGACAGGTGTCTGGTCAGAGGTCTGATGTGGACAGGTGTCTGGTCAGAAGTCCGATGTGGACAGATGTCTGGCCAGAGGTCTGATGTGGACAGATGTCTGATGTGGACAGGTGTCTGGTCAGAGGTCTGATGTGGACAGGTGTCTGGCCAGAGGTCTGATGTGGACAGTTGTCTGGACAGAGGTCTGATGTGGACAGAAGTCTGATGTGGACAGATGTCTGGTCAGAGGTCTGATGTGGACAGATGTCTGATGTGGACAGATGTTTGGTCAGAGGTCTGATGTGGACAGATGTCTGGTCAGAGGTCTGATGTGGACAGATGTCTGGTCAGAGGTCTGATGTGGACAGGTGTCTGGTCAGAGGTCTGATGTGGACAGGTGTCTGGTCAGAGGTCCGTTGTGGACAGATGTCTGGTCAGAGGTCCGATGTGGACAGATGTCTGGCCAGAGGTCCGCTGTGGACAGGTGTCTGGTCAGAGGTCCGATGTGGACAGGTGTCTGGTCAGAGGTCCGATGTGGACAGATGTCTGGTCAGAGGTCCGATGTGGACAGATGTCTGGCCAGAGGTCTGATGTGGACAGATGTCTGATGTGGACAGGTGTCTGGTCAGAGGTCTGATGTGGACAGGTGTCTGGCCAGAGGTCTGATGTGGACAGGTGTCTGGCCAGAGGTCTGATGTGGACAGAAGTCTGATGAGGACAGATGTTTGGTCAGAGGTCTGATGTGGACAGATGTCTGGTCAGAGGTCTGAGGTGGACAGATGTCTGGTCAGAGGTCTGATGTGGACAGATGTCTGATGTGGACAGATGTCTGGTCAGAGGTCTGATGTGGACAGATGTTTGGTCAGAGGTCTGATGTGGACAGATGTCTGGTCAGAGGTCTGATGTGGACAGGTGTCTGGTCAGATGTCTGATGTGGACAGGTGTCTGGTCAGAGGTCTGATGTGGACAGAAGTCTGGTCAGAGGTCTGATGTGGACAGATGTCTGGTCAGAGGTCTGATGTGGACAGAAGTCTGGTCAGAGGTCTGATGTGGACAGATGTCTGGTCAGAGGTCTGATGTGGGCAGGTGTCTGGTCAGAGGTCTGATGTGGACAGGTGTCTGGCCAGAGGTCTGATGTGGACAGATGTCTGGTCAGAGGTCTGATGTGGACAGATGTCTGGCCAGAGGTCTGATGTGGACAGATGTCTGATGTGGACAGGTGTCTGGTCAGAGGTCTGATGTGGACAGGTGTCTGGCCAGAGGTCTGACGTGGACAGGTGTCTGGACAGAGGTCTGATGTGGACAGAAGTCTGATGTGGACAGATGTTTGGTCAGAGGTCTGATGTGGACAGATGTCTGGGCAGAGGTCTGTGGACAGATGTCTGATGTGGACAGATATTTGGTCAGAGGTCTGATGTGGACAGATGTCTGGTCAGAGGTCTGATGTGGACAGATGTCTGATGTGGACAGATGTTTGGTCAGAGGTCTGATGTGGACAGATGTCTGGTCAGAGGTCTGATGTGGACAGGTGTCTGATGTGGACAGGTGTCTGGCCAGAGGTCTGATGTGGACAGAAGTCTGATGTGGACAGATGTTTGGTCAGAGGTCTGATGTGGACAGATGTCTGGTCAGAGGTCTGTTGTGGACAGGTGTCTGATGTAGACAGGTGTCTGGTCAGGTCTGATGTGGACAGGTGTCTGGCCAGAGGTCTGATGTGGACAGAAGTTTGGTCAGAGGTCTGAAATACAACACACAGCCTCAGCATGGCTTCAGCCTACAGACCCCCCCACCCCCCACCCCACACAAACACACACACCAAAGAAATCACACAAAAAAAACACTCAGACCACACACAGTACACTGGTTAACCAAAATACAACATCACCCTCCCTCCTTCCCCAGTCACACCAATACACGACAACACAACACGACACAATAAGACAACCACACAACATATTAACACTAATACAGCTTCTCTAACACAACCACAAAACATATTAACACTAACACACATTCTCTAACATAACCACACGACATATTAACACTAATACAGCTTCTGTAACACAACCACACAACATATTAACACTAACACATCTCTAACACAACCACACAACATATTAACACTAACACAACCACGCAACATATTAACACTAACACAACTTCTCTAACACAACCACACAACATATTAACACTAACACAAATTCTCTAACATAACCACACAACATATTAACACAAATACAGCTTCTGTAACACAACCACACAACATATTAACACTAACACATCTCTAACACAACCACGCAACATATTAACACTAACACAACTTCTCTAACACAACCACACAACATATTAACACTAACACAACTTCTCTAACACAACCACACAACATATCAACACTAACGCAACTTCTCTAACACAGCCACACAACATATTAACACTAATACAGCTTCTCTAACACAACCACACAACATATTAACACCAACACAACTTCTCTAACACAACCACACAACATATTAACACTAACACAACTTTTCTAACACAACCACACAACATATTAACACTAACACAACTTCTCTAACACAACCACACAACATATTAACATTAACACAACTTCTCTAACACAACCACACAACATATTAACACTAATACAGCTTCTGTAACACAACCACACAACATATTAACTCTAACACAACTTCTCAAACACAACCACACAACATTTTTTTTTATAACTTTGTTTATTGAATTTTCCGCACAATCAACATTTACAAAATAATTGTCCTCATAAGTTGTACAGCATGAACACAAAACACATCCAACAATACACTAACACCCCAGAATACAATGAGGAATAAAAACACACCCTCAAAGGAGAAAAAAAAATCAAATCAAATCAAAACAAATTAACTAAAATAATTTAAAAAAATAAAAAATAAAAAATAAAATAAAATAAATAAATACAAGTACACATATTCCAATGCACTTGTCCGCAGGCCAGCCAACCCAGCACAGTCCCTCACAGACATCATGTACACATACACCCTGCCTCCTTCATCACCGGAGCTTGCCACGCCCCCACCTCCATCCAACAAGGACATCAATAAAAAGGAAAAAATATGTATATATATATATACACACACATCACTCTGGAATAACAGGGAAATGAAGTCGCTTAACATAAGAAAAGAAGGGGGTCCACATTGCCCAGAATTTGTTTAGAGACCCTTTGAGTGTGTGCCTAATTTTTTCCAGCTTTATACAATTTAAAACAGACTTAATCCAAAGAGCATGAGAAGGGGGTACAGAGGATTTCCAACTAAGCAAAACCAATCGTCTCGCCAACAGGGTAACAAAGGCAATAAAATCCTTATTAATATTGGTCAGTTGCAATGTGGGCGAGGGCACCCCAAATAGCGCAATAAAAGGGTCTGGCTTGATCTGTGTGTCACATACTTCTGAAAGTGTGCTAAAAATATCTTTCCAAAAACCATCAAGAGATGAGCAACACCAAAACATGTGCACATGATTAGCAGGAGACTGGTTACACCTCACACAGTTAGGATTTATGTCTTTGTAAATTTTCGCTAGTCTCGCTTTGGTCCAATGAGCCCTATGAATGATTTTGCATTGAATGAGACCATGTCGGGCGCAGACCGAAGAGGTATGTACCCTTCCGAGTGCCCTCTCCCACAGCCCATCAGATATTCCCTCCCCCAGTTCCTCCTCCCATGAGGATTTAATGTCATTAAGTGAGGCAATTCTTAAAGAACCAATTTGTCTATAAATTATTGACAAGGTACCTTTCAGAGTGGGAAGCGGGGTAAGAAAGGTGTCAAACTGTGTTTCACCAGGAAGGGTGGGGAAATGAGGATCCAAATTGCGGACGTAACTCCGGATCTGTAAAAATCTAAAAAAAATGATGCCTGGGAAGACCAAATTTAACTGCTAGTTGCTCAAACGTACTAAATGTATTGTCAATGTAGAGATCTTTAAACCTTTTTATACCAAGACTAGACCACATTGAGAAAGCACTATCAACCATAGATGGGGCAAAAGCAGGGTTCGAGGCCACCGGAGCAGAAAGAGAGGTTGTCTGAAACCCAAAATGGCGTCTAAATTGATTCCAGATCCTCAATGTTGTTTTGACACACAAATTCTTGGTGAAAGAGGAATAAGGGTCTGTAATGGAGGAGTGAGCGAGGGAAGACAATGATGCCGGTACAGACGAAGCAGCTTCCATCTTTAACCAAATTGGGGACGGGGACATCTCTCCACCTCGCAACCAGAACTGAATGACCCTAAGATTAGCCGCCCAATAATAAAATCTAAAATCTGGTAGCGCCATACCTCCGTCTGACTTGGGTCTCTGCAAGAGCTGTTTTCGTATCCTAGGAGTCTTCTTATCCCATATGAAAGGTAGAATTAGGCCGTCTATTTTTTTGAAAAATGTGTTGGGAAGAAAAATCGGTAGGCACTGAAAGAGATATAAAAATTTAGGGAGTGTGTTCATTTTAACAGAATTAATTCTCGCTACTAAAGAGAGGTGCATCACTGACCAGCGTTCAAAATCATCCTTAGTGCGGGTTAAAAGTGAGGAAAAGTTGGCCCGAAAAAGGTTTTCAAATCGACTTGTGACCTGTACACCAAGATAAGTGAAACAACTATGAGCAACTTTGAATGGCAAGGTATGTAATGGGAATTTTTCCGCGGTCACATTAAGCGGCATCAATTCGCTTTTACTGAGATTCAGTTTATACCCTGATAAATGACCAAAGGATGTAATAGTAGCAAGGGCAGCAGGAACAGAAACAGAAAGATTAGATGTGTATAGCAATAAGTCATCTGCATATAAAGACACCTTGTGCTCATGTCCATATCTAACTATACCTTTGATAAGAGGGTTGGAACGAAGTGCTATTGCAAGGGGTTCTATGGTGAGAGCAAACAATAAAGGGCTTAGAGGGCAACCCTGGCGTGTTGACCGTTGCAGAGGGAAACAGCCTGACTGAGTGTTATTAGTCCTGACAGAGGCTTGGGGGGACGCATACAGAAGTCTTACCCAAGTAGTGAATTTTGAACCAAAGCCGAATTTATTTAGTGTATAGAAAAGGTACTTCCACTCCACCCTGTCAAACGCCTTCTCCGCGTCCAGGGATACAATGGCCTCCGAGGTGTTGGTGTCAGAGGAATTGTACATGATATTAAATAGTCGCCTAAGATTGAAGAATGAATGTCTATTTCTAATAAATCCTGTTTGATCAGGAGAGATAATCGATGGGAGAACTGTTTCCAGGCGTGTTGCCAGAAGTTTGGCTAAAATCTTATAGTCAACATTTAACAGGCTAATTGGACGATATGATGCACATTCAAGAGGGTCTTTATTATTTTTAAGAATTAAACAGATAGTCGCTTGAGTGAGAGTCTGTGGAAGAATACCATTAACAAATGCTTCATTATACATTTCAATTAGAATAGGGGCTATTTTGGGGAAAAGCTTTTTATAAAACTCTGTCGAGTAACCGTCAGGCCCTGGGCTTCTCCCGGATTGAAGGGATTTGACAGCTCTAGACAGTTCTTCAACAGTGATTGGTTGTTCTAATTCTTTAACCAAATCCTGGTTGACTAAAGGTACATCAAGGGAGTGGAAGAAGTCATCAAATTCTGATAAATCAGCATCACTTTCAGAAGTATATAGAGACTGGTAGAAACTTCTGAACTCATCATTTATCTCCCTAGGGTCTAATGATATTCCGGATGATGTATGAATTTTGGGGATTTGATGTGAAGAAGGAAACTTGACGCAACTTGTGTGCTAATAACTTACTGGCTTTGTCTCCCTGTTCATAGTAGGTGCTCCTAGACTTGACAAGCAGCTCAGTAACTTGGTCTGTTAGCAAAGTGTCAAATTCTGCTTGCAAAGTTAAGCGCTCCTTATAAATATCTGGAGATGGTGAAACGGAATATGCGTTATCTAATTGGGCAATGCGGCGTGTTAGCATGGACAATTTATCTTTTTTAAGTTTGTTCTCATATGTGGTGTAGGAAATAATTTCACCTCTAAGATAAGCTTTCAAAGTTTCCCATAGGGTAGACGCAGAGATACCTGGGGTTCTATTTGTATCCATAAAAAAGTCAATTTGGGCCGAAGCAAAGTTAATAAAATTTTCGTTACTGAGTAATTGAGTGTTAAGCCGCCAAGGCGGTCTCTGATTATTAGCTGTTTGAAAGACTACTCCCATAGTGACAGGGGCATGGTCTGAAACCACAATTGGATTATATAAGCACGAAGATATGGAATGGAGAAGTCTATCATCTACAAGGAAGTAGTCTATGCGCGTAAAAGTGTGGTGTACCGAAGAGAAAAAAGAGTATGCCCTCCCAGATGGATTAAATGTTCTCCAAGGGTCTGAAACAGCGAAATCAGACATAAAGGTACGGACAACCCCAGCTGAGGTTGATAAAGTAGTAGATTTAGTGGAGGATCGATCCAAATGTGGGTCCAACCAGCAGTTAAAGTCACCGCCTATGATCAGCATATGGGAGGACATATCAGGGAGTGTGGAGAAAACCGATTTGAAAAAATCACCATTGTCCCAATTAGGACCATAAACATTAACAAGAACCACCTTCGTATCGAACAACCTACCACTGACAGTTACATATCTACCATTGGGATCAGCTATCACATTAGAACATGTAAAAGGTACTGATTTGTGAAGTAAGATAGCCACCCCTCTTGACCTACTCTGAAATGAGGAATGGAACACCTGACCCACCCATCTGCACCTAAGTATTGAGTGTTGTCATACCTTGAGATGAGTTTCTTGGAGGAAGATAATGTGAGCTTTCAGCTGATGGAGGTGGTGGAGAACCCTACTGTGTTTAACTGGGTTGTTAATGCCCCTACAATTCCAAGTGAGAAAATTAAAACCATTCCCTCCAGCAGGATGAGCTACGTCAGGCTGAGTCATGTCTTAAGAGAGAGAGGACATGTTAAGGACAAGGCATAATGCAAATTAAATATTTTGGCTGACCTCAATAGTGCAAATTCAAAAAACAAAAACAAGTGACAAAACACAAGAAAACAAAACACAAATACAGAAGGAAAAAAACCCTCCCACAAAATCCCTCTTGCCGAAGCATCTCCCCAACTGAGATGCAAGCAAACCCTTAAATACAAAAAACCTTTAGAGCAACGCATACCAACTTAGCTAGCTTACTCTTAGCTACCTGAGATTTGTGACCATTGAACTAGAATAAAGCAAATGTGCATAAGTCGGTCTCCAATAACATTAGGACCCGAGGAAAACTAACTCAGTTAAGAGAGGTACAAAATCTATAAAGTGGCAAAATTGAACTTCAACCATGTAAACAACCAAATACTGGCAGTGCAGGCAGCTCAGATCAAAACAAAATGAAATGAGAATGACACAAATAGTAGGCAGTAATGTAAGTGGAATAAAATATATCTCCACATTATATCACCTTAATGTGAGTAGTCCGCTGTATACTCATCAACATGTATTGAAAATAAAAATAAAAAACCCACTACATTCAAGTGTCAACAATGAGCACTGCAAGGCTAGCTTCACTCTCCAACATGTACTGAAAATAAAAAAACAGCTGCGTTCAAATGTCAACAATGAGCACTGCAAGACCAACTTCACTAGCTAATCTGCCTACCAGCTAGCCCGCTAACTAGCCTGCTAACCAGACCAGCCAACTGATATTTTGAGCTACAGACCCGGCGGTGGCATGACAGCTTTTTTCACCCTGTTTTTGATGAAATCGGCCGCAACAGCCGGGTCCTCAAACCTGTGTGTGGAGCTGTCCGGCAGGATCAGTCTCAGAACCGCAGGGTTGATGAGACCATACTTCACGCCGGGACAGGCGCGCAGCTGGCGCTTCACATCTCCGAAGCTAGCCCGCTTCTTGGCCACAGCCGTGGTGTAGTCCGGAAATATCGAGACTCTTCTGCCCTTGTAGAGGAGAGGAGACGCATCTCCAGATCTCTTCAGCATGTCGTTCCGGACGTGAAAGAAATGCACCCTGATGACAAATGGTCGCGGAGGTTCACCCTCCCGGCGTCGGCTCCGCAGGGTGCGACGGGCCCGGTCTAGCAGCGGCTTCTCATCCAGGCCGAGCAGCTCCTGAAGCAGCCCGGCTACGAATTCTGTCGGTCGCGGGCCCTCCACTCCCTCCGGTATTCCCAGAAGACGGATGTTGTTCCTCCGCATTCTACCTTCCAGGTCCTCGCATCTGTTGTCCAGGTATGTCACCCTAGTTGTTAGTGAGCCGACGTTCGCCTCTAGCTCGGTAATCCGAGTGCTGTGATCTGTAGCACTGCGCTCCAGCTCCGATAAAACGACTCCATGTGCGTCGAGTTTATTCTGGATCCTCTCGATAGATCTTTTAAGCTCGTCTTTGACCAGTATCATCTCTGATCTGAGAGTGGTAGCTGAAGTGTAGATCTTACTGAAAATATCGGTTTTGAGGGAGCCCATCATGGATTGTAGCATTTCCGCGGTCAGTACTGTCATGCTGTCAGCGCTAGCTGTAGCACCCGATGTTGGGAGCGGATCAGATTCAGGAGAGGGCGCAGGCTTATTGCGGCCTGCTCTTGCAGACTCCGTTTTCGGTCGATTAGATGTCATTTCACCTTCAAAGTCCTCAAATATAGTGTGAATCGTTTAAAGGACTCTTTAGACGCTTGACCACCAAAGACATGCACGATTTAGCGAGATTAAATATATAAATTTGGTCACTAACTCAGGAGCAATAGAGAAACGTATCCTACATCCTCGACGTCCCGGCCACCACAACATATTAACACTAACACAACTTCTCTAACACAACCACACAACATATTAACACTAACACAAATTCTCTAACACAACCACACAACATATTAACACTAACACAACTTCTCTAACACAACCACACAACATATTAACACTAACACAACTTCTCTAACACAACCACACAACATATTAACACTAACACAAATTCTCTAACACAACCACACAACATATTAACACTAACACAACTTCTCTAACACAACAACGCAACATATTAACACTAACACAACTTCTCAAACACAACCACACAACATATTAACACTAACACAACTTCTCTAACACAACCACACAACATATTAACACTAACACAAATTCTCTAACACAACCACACAACATATTAACACTAACACAACTTCTCTAACACAACAACGCAACATATTAACACTAACACAACTTCTCTAACACAACCACGCAACATATTAACACTAACACAACTTCTCTAACACAACCACACAACATATCAACACTAACACAACTTCTCTAACACAACCACACAACATATTAACACTAATACAGCTTCTGTAACACAACCACACAACATATTAACACTAACACAACTTTTCTAACACAACCACACAACATATTAACACTAACACAACTTCTCTAACACAACCACAAAACATATTAACACTAACACAACTTCTCTAACACAACCACACAACATATTAACACTAACACAACTTCTGTAACACAACCACACGACATATTAACCCTAATACAGCTTCTCTAACACAACCACACGACATATAAACACGAACACAACTTCTCTAACACAACCACACAACATATTAACACTAACACAACTTCTGTAACACAACCACACAACATATTAACACTAATACAGCTTCTCTAACACAACCACACAACATATTAACATTAACACAACTTCTCTAACACAACCACACAACATATTAACACTAATACAGCTTCTGTAACACAACCACACAACATATTAACACTAATACAGCTTCTGTAACACAACCACACAACATATTAACCCTAACACAACCACACAACATATTAACACTAACACAACTTCTCAAACACAACCACACAACATATTAACACCAACACAACTTCTCTAACACAACCACAAAACATATTAACACTAACACAACTTCTCTAACACAACCACACAACATATTAACACTAACACAACTTCTGTAACACAACCACACGACATATTAACCCTAATACAGCTTCTCTAACACAACCACACGACATATTAACACGAACACAACTTCTCTAACACAACCACACAACATATTAACACTAACACAACTTCTCTAACACAACCACACAACATATTAACACTAATACAGCTTCTCTAACACAACCACACAACATATTAACATTAACACAACTTCTCTAACACAACCACACAACATATTAACACTAATACAGCTTCTGTAACACAACCACACAACATATTAACACTATAACAACTTTTCTAACACAACCACACAACATATTAACATTAACACAACTTCTCAAACACAACCACGCAACATATTAACACTAACACAACTTCTCTAACACAACCACAAAACATATTAACACTAACACAACTTCTCTAACACAACCACACAACATATTAAGACTAACACAACTTCTGTAACACAACCACACAACATATTAACCCTAATACAGCTTCTCTAACACAACCACACGACATATTAACACTAACACAACTTCTCTAACACCACCACACAACATATTAACACTAACACAACTTCTCTAACACAACCACACAACATATTAACATTAACACAACTTCTCTAACACAACCACACAACATATTAACACTAATACAGCTTCTGTAACACAACCACACAACATATTAACACTAACACAACTTCTCAAACACAACCACACAACATATTAACACTAACACAACTTCTCTAACACAACCACACAACATATTAACACTAACACAAATTCTCTAACACAACCACACAACATATTAACACTAACACAACTTCTCTAACACAACCACACAACATATTAACACTAATACAGCTTCTGTAACACAACCACACAACATATTAACACTAACACAACTTTTCTAACACAACCACACAACATATTAACACTAACACAACTTCTCAAACACAACCACACAACATATTAACACTAACACAACTTCTCTAACACAACCACACGACATATTAACCCTAATACAGCTTCTCTAACACAACCACACGACATATTAACACTAATACAGCTTCTGTAACACAACCACACGACATATTAACACTAACACAACTTCTCTAACACAACCACGCAACATATTAACACTAACACAACTTCTCTAACACAACCACACAACATATTAACACTAACACAAATTCTCTAACACAACCACGCAACATATTAACACTAACACAACTTCTCAAACACAACCACACAACATATTAACACTAACACAAAGTCTCTAACACAACCACACAACATATTAACACTAACACAACTTCTCTAACACAACCACGCAACATATTACCCCTAACACAACTTCTCTAACACAACCACGCAACATATTAACACTAACACAACTTCTCTAACACAACCACACAACATATCAACACTAACACAACTTCTCTAACACAACCACACAACATATTAACACTAATACAGCTTCTGTAACACAACCACACAACATATTAACACTAACACAACTTTTCTAACACAACCACACAACATATTAACACTAACACAACTTCTCAAACACAACCACACAACATATTAACACTAACACAACTTCTCTAACACAACCACACAACATATTAACCCTAATACAGCTTCTCTAACACAACCACACGACATATTAACACTAATACAGCTTCTGTAACACAACCACACGACATATTAACCCTAATACAGCTTCTCTAACACAACCACACGACATATTAACACGAACACAACTTCTCTAACACAACCACACAACATATTAACACTAACACAACTTCTCTAACACAACCACACAACATATTAACATTAACACAACTTCTCTAACACAACCACACAACATATTAACACTAATACAGCTTCTGTAACACAACCACACAACATATTAACACTAACACAACTTCTCAAACACAACCAAACAACATATTAACACTAACACAACTTCTCTAACACAACCACACAACATATTAACACTAACACAAATTCTCTAACACAACCACACAACATATTAACACTAACACAACTTCTCTAACACAACAACGCAACATATTAACACTAACACAACTTCTCTAACACAACCACGCAACATATTAACACTAACACAACTTCTCTAACACAACCACACAACATATTAACACTAACACAAATTCTCTAACACAACCACACAACATATTAACACTAACACAACTTCTCAAACACAACCACACAACATATTAACACTAACACAACTTTTCTAACACAACCACACAACATATTAACACTAACACAACTTCTCAAACACAACCACACAACATATTAACACTAACACAACTTCTCTAACACAACCACACGACATATTAACCCTAATACAGCTTCTCTAACACAACCACACGACATATTAACACTAATACAGCTTCTGTAACACAACCACACGACATATTAACACTAACACAACTTCTCTAACACAACCACGCAACATATTAACACTAACACAACTTCTCTAACACAACCACACAACATATTAACACTAACACAAATTCTCTAACACAACCACGCAACATATTAACACTAACACAACTTCTCAAACACAACCACACAACATATTAACACTAACACAAAGTCTCTAACACAACCACACAACATATTAACACTAACACAACTTCTCTAACACAACCACGCAACATATTACCCCTAACACAACTTCTCTAACACAACCACGCAACATATTAACACTAACACAACTTCTCTAACACAACCACACAACATATCAACACTAACACAACTTCTCTAACACAACCACACAACATATTAACACTAATACAGCTTCTGTAACACAACCACACAACATATTAACACTAACACAACTTTTCTAACACAACCACACAACATATTAACACTAACACAACTTCTCAAACACAACCACACAACATATTAACACTAACACAACTTCTCTAACACAACCACACAACATATTAACCCTAATACAGCTTCTCTAACACAACCACACGACATATTAACACTAATACAGCTTCTGTAACACAACCACACGACATATTAACCCTAATACAGCTTCTCTAACACAACCACACGACATATTAACACGAACACAACTTCTCTAACACAACCACACAACATATTAACACTAACACAACTTCTCTAACACAACCACACAACATATTAACATTAACACAACTTCTCTAACACAACCACACAACATATTAACACTAATACAGCTTCTGTAACACAACCACACAACATATTAACACTAACACAACTTCTCAAACACAACCAAACAACATATTAACACTAACACAACTTCTCTAACACAACCACACAACATATTAACACTAACACAAATTCTCTAACACAACCACACAACATATTAACACTAACACAACTTCTCTAACACAACAACGCAACATATTAACACTAACACAACTTCTCTAACACAACCACGCAACATATTAACACTAACACAACTTCTCTAACACAACCACACAACATATTAACACTAACACAAATTCTCTAACACAACCACACAACATATTAACACTAACACAACTTCTCAAACACAACCACACAACATATTAACACTAACACAAATTCTCTAACACAACCACACAACATATTAACACTAACACAACTTCTCTAACACAACCACACAACATATCAACACTAACACAACTTCTCTAACACAACCACACAACATATTAACATTAACACAACTTCTCAAACACAACCACACAACATATTAACACTAACACAACTTCTCTAACACAACCACAAAACATATTAACACTAACACAACTTCTCTAACACAACCACACAACATATTAAGACTAACACAACTTCTGTAACACAACCACACAACATATTAACCCTAATACAGCTTCTCTAACACAACCACACGACATATTAACACTAACACAACTTCTCTAACACCACCACACAACATATTAACACTAACACAACTTCTCTAACACAACCACACAACATATTAACATTAACACAACTTCTCTAACACAACCACACAACATATTAACACTAATACAGCTTCTGTAACACAACCACACAACATATTAACACTAACACAACTTCTCAAACACAACCACACAACATATTAACACTAACACAACTTCTCTAACACAACCACACAACATATTAACACTAACACAAATTCTCTAACACAACCACACAACATATTAACACTAACACAACTTCTCTAACACAACCACACAACATATTAACACTAATACAGCTTCTGTAACACAACCACACAACATATTAACACTAACACAACTTTTCTAACACAACCACACAACATATTAACACTAACACAACTTCTCAAACACAACCACACAACATATTAACACTAACACAACTTCTCTAACACAACCACACAACATATTAACCCTAATACAGCTTCTCTAACACAACCACATGACATATTAACACTAATACAGCTTCTGTAACACAACCACACGACATATTAACACTAACACAACTTCTCTAACACAACCACGCAACATATTAACACTAACACAACTTCTCTAACACAACCACACAACATATTAACACTAACACAAATTCTCTAACACAACCACGCAACATATTAACACTAACACAACTTCTCAAACACAACCACACAACATATTAACACTAACACAAAGTCTCTAACACAACCACACAACATATTAACACTAACACAACTTCTCTAACACAACCACGCAACATATTACCCCTAACACAACTTCTCTAACACAACCACGCAACATATTAACACTAACACAACTTCTCTAACACAACCACACAACATATCAACACTAACACAACTTCTCTAACACAACCACACAACATATTAACACTAATACAGCTTCTGTAACACAACCACACAACATATTAACACTAACACAACTTTTCTAACACAACCACACAACATATTAACACTAACACAACTTCTCAAACACAACCACACAACATATTAACACTAACACAACTTCTCTAACACAACCACACAACATATTAACCCTAATACAGCTTCTCTAACACAACCACACGACATATTAACACTAATACAGCTTCTGTAACACAACCACACGACATATTAACCCTAATACAGCTTCTCTAACACAACCACACGACATATTAACACGAACACAACTTCTCTAACACAACCACACAACATATTAACACTAACACAACTTCTCTAACACAACCACACAACATATTAACATTAACACAACTTCTCTAACACAACCACACAACATATTAACACTAATACAGCTTCTGTAACACAACCACACAACATATTAACACTAACACAACTTCTCAAACACAACCAAACAACATA
Organism: Lampris incognitus; assembly: GCF_029633865.1. Lineage (NCBI taxonomy): Eukaryota > Metazoa > Chordata > Actinopteri > Lampriformes > Lampridae > Lampris > Lampris incognitus. The sequence goes on along the minus strand of NC_079211.1, from coordinate 79,877,394 downwards.
TTAACACTAACACAACTTCTCTAACACAACCACACAACATATTAACACTAACACAACTTCTCTAACACAACAACGCAACATATTAACACTAACACAACTTCTCTAACACAACCACGCAACATATTAACACTAACACAACTTCTCTAACACAACCACACAACATATTAACACTAACACAACTTCTCTAACACAACCACACAACATATCAACACTAACACAACTTCTCTAACACAACCACACAACATATTAACACTAATACAGCTTCTGTAACACAACCACACAACATATTAACACTAACACAACTTTTCTAACACAACCACACAACATATTAACACTAACACAACTTCTCTAACACAACCACACAACATATTAACATTAACACAACTTCTCTAACACAACCACACAACATATTAACACTAATACAGCTTCTGTAACACAACCACACAACATATTAACACTAACACAACTTCTCAAACACAACCAAACAACATATTAACACTAACACAACTTCTCTAACACAACCACACAACATATTAACACTAACACAAATTCTCTAACACAACCACACAACATATTAACACTAACACAACTTCTCTAACACAACAACGCAACATATTAACACTAACACAACTTCTCTAACACAACCACGCAACATATTAACACTAACACAACTTCTCTAACACAACCACACAACATATTAACACTAACACAAATTCTCTAACACAACCACACAACATATTAACACTAACACAACTTCTCAAACACAACCACACAACATATTAACACTAACACAAATTCTCTAACACAACCACACAACATATTAACACTAACACAACTTCTCTAACACAACCACACAACATATCAACACTAACACAACTTCTCTAACACAACCACACAACATATTAACATTAACACAACTTCTCAAACACAACCACACAACATATTAACACTAACACAACTTCTCTAACACAACCACAAAACATATTAACACTAACACAACTTCTCTAACACAACCACACAACATATTAAGACTAACACAACTTCTGTAACACAACCACACAACATATTAACCCTAATACAGCTTCTCTAACACAACCACACGACATATTAACACTAACACAACTTCTCTAACACCACCACACAACATATTAACACTAACACAACTTCTCTAACACAACCACACAACATATTAACATTAACACAACTTCTCTAACACAACCACACAACATATTAACACTAATACAGCTTCTGTAACACAACCACACAACATATTAACACTAACACAACTTCTCAAACACAACCACACAACATATTAACACTAACACAACTTCTCTAACACAACCACACAACATATTAACACTAACACAAATTCTCTAACACAACCACACAACATATTAACACTAACACAACTTCTCTAACACAACCACACAACATATTAACACTAATACAGCTTCTGTAACACAACCACACAACATATTAACACTAACACAACTTTTCTAACACAACCACACAACATATTAACACTAACACAACTTCTCAAACACAACCACACAACATATTAACACTAACACAACTTCTCTAACACAACCACACAACATATTAACCCTAATACAGCTTCTCTAACACAACCACACGACATATTAACACTAATACAGCTTCTGTAACACAACCACACGACATATTAACACTAACACAACTTCTCTAACACAACCACGCAACATATTAACACTAACACAACTTCTCAAACACAACCACACAACATATTAACACTAACACAAATTCTCTAACACAACCACGCAACATATTAACACTAACACAACTTCTCAAACACAACCACACAACATATTAACACTAACACAAAGTCTCTAACACAACCACACAACATATTAACACTAACACAACTTCTCTAACACAACCACGCAACATATTACCCCTAACACAACTTCTCTAACACAACCACGCAACATATTAACACTAACACAACTTCTCAAACACAACCACACAACATATTAACACTAACACAACTTCTCTAACACAACCACACAACATATTAACCCTAATACAGCTTCTCTAACACAACCACACGACATATTAACACTAATATAGCTTCTGTAACACAACCACACGACATATTAACACTAACACAACTTCTCTAACACAACCACGCAACATATTAACACTAACACAACTTCTCTAACACAACCACACAACATATTAACACTAACACAAATTCTCTAACACAACCACGCAACATATTAACACTAACACAACTTCTCAAACACAACCACACAACATATTAACACTAACACAAAGTCTCTAACACAACCACACAACATATTAACACTAACACAACTTCTCTAACACAACCACGCAACATATTACCCCTAACACAACTTCTCTAACACAACCACGCAACATATTAACACTAACACAACTTCTCTAACACAACCACACAACATATCAACACTAACACAACTTCTCTAACACAACCACACAACATATTAACACTAATACAGCTTCTGTAACACAACCACACAACATATTAACACTAACACAACTTTTCTAACACAACCACACAACATATTAACACTAACACAACTTCTCAAACACAACCACACAACATATTAACACTAACACAACTTCTCTAACACAACCACACAACATATTAACACTAATACAGCTTCTGTAACACAACCACACGACATATTAACCCTAATACAGCTTCTCTAACACAACCACACGACATATTAACACGAACACAACTTCTCTAACACAACCACACAACATATTAACACTAACACAACTTCTCTAACACAACCACGCAACATATTAACACTAACACAACTTCTCTAACACAACCACACAACATATTAACACTAACACAAATTCTCTAACACAACCACACAACATATTAACACTAACACAACTTCTCAAACACAACCACACAACATATTAACACTAACACAAATTCTCTAACACAACCACACAACATATTAACACTAACACAACTTCTCTAACACAACCACACAACATATCAACACTAACACAACTTCTCTAACACAACCACACAACATATTAACACTAATACAGCTTCTGTAACACAACCACACAACATATTAACACTAACACAACTTCTCTAACACAACCAGACAACATATTAACATTAACACAACTTCTCTAACACAACCACACGACATATTAACCCTAATACAGCTTCTCTAACACAACCACACAACATATTAACACGAACACAACTTCTCAAACACAACCACACAACATATTAACACTAACACAACTTCTCTAACACAACCACACAACATATTAACATTAACACAACTTCTCTAACACAACCACACAACATATTAACACTAATACAGCTTCTGTAACACAACCACACAACATATTAACACTAACACAACTTCTCAAACACAACCAAACAACATATTAACACTAACACAACTTCTCTAACACAACCACACAACATATTAACACTAACACAAATTCTCTAACACAACCACACAACATATTAACACTAACACAACTTCTCTAACACAACAACGCAACATATTAACACTAACACAACTTCTCTAACACAACCACACAACATATCAACACTAACACAACTTCTCTAACACAACCACACAACATATTAACACTAATACAGCTTCTGTAACACAACCACACAACATATTAACACTAACACAACTTTTCTAACACAACCACACAACATATTAACACTAACACAACTTCTCAAACACAACCACACAACATATTAACACTAACACAACTTCTCTAACACAACCACACAACATATTAACCCTAATACAGCTTCTCTAACACAACCACACGACATATTAACACTAATACAGCTTCTGTAACACAACCACACGACATATTAACCCTAATACAGCTTCTCTAACACAACCACACGACATATTAACACGAACACAACTTCTCTAACACAACCACACAACATATTAACACTAACACAACTTCTCTAACACAACCACACAACATATTAACATTAACACAACTTCTCTAACACAACCACACAACATATTAACACTAATACAGCTTCTGTAACACAACCACACAACATATTAACACTAACACAACTTCTCAAACACAACCAAACAACATATTAACACTAACACAACTTCTCTAACACAACCACACAACATATTAACACTAACACAAATTCTCTAACACAACCACACAACATATTAACACTAACACAACTTCTCTAACACAACAACGCAACATATTAACACTAACACAACTTCTCTAACACAACCACGCAACATATTAACACTAACACAACTTCTCTAACACAACCACACAACATATTAACACTAACACAAATTCTCTAACACAACCACACAACATATTAACACTAACACAACTTCTCAAACACAACCACACAACATATTAACACTAACACAAATTCTCTAACACAACCACACAACATATTAACACTAACACAACTTCTCTAACACAACCACACAACATATCAACACTAACACAACTTCTCTAACACAACCACACAACATATTAACACTAATACAGCTTCTGTAACACAACCACACAACATATTAACACTAACACAACTTCTCTAACACAACCAGACAACATATTAACATTAACACAACTTCTCTAACACAACCACACGACATATTAACCCTAATACAGCTTCTCTAACACAACCACACGACATATTAACACGAACACAACTTCTCAAACACAACCACACAACATATTAACACTAACACAACTTCTCTAACACAACCACACAACATATTAACATTAACACAACTTCTCTAAAACAACCACACAACATATTAACACTAATACAGCTTCTGTAACACAACCACACAACATATTAACACTAACACAACTTCTCAAACACAACCAAACAACATATTAACACTAACACAACTTCTCTAACACAACCACACAACATATTAACACTAACACAAATTCTCTAACACAACCACACAACATATTAACACTAACACAACTTCTCTAACACAACAACGCAACATATTAACACTAACACAACTTCTCTAACACAACCACGCAACATATTAACACTAACACAACTTCTCTAACACAACCACACAACATATTAACACTAAAACAAATTCTCTAACACAACCACACAACATATTAACACTAACACAACTTCTCAAACACAACCACACAACATATTAACACTAACACAAATTCTCTAACACAACCACACAACATATTAACACTAACACAACTTCTCTAACACAACCACACAACATATCAACACTAACACAACTTCTCTAACACAACCACACAACATATTAACACTAATACAGCTTCTGTAACACAACCACACAACATATTAACACTAACACAACTTTTCTAACACAACCACACAACATATTAACACTAACACAACTTCTCAAACACAACCACACAACATATTAACACTAACACAACTTCTCTAACACAACCACACAACATATTAACCCTAATACAGCTTCTCTAACACAACCACACGACATATTAACACTAATACAGCTTCTGTAACACAACCACACGACATATTAACCCTAATACAGCTTCTCTAACACAACCACACGACATATTAACACGAACACAACTTCTCTAACACAACCACACAACATATTAACACTAACACAACTTTTCTAACACAACCACACAACATATTAACACTAACACAACTTCTCAAACACAACCACACAACATATTAACACTAACACAACTTCTCTAACACAACCACACAACATATTAACCCTAATACAGCTTCTCTAACACAACCACACGACATATTAACACTAATACAGCTTCTGTAACACAACCACACGACATATTAACCCTAATACAGCTTCTCTAACACAACCACACGACATATTAACACGAACACAACTTCTCTAACACAACCACACAACATATTAACACTAACACAACTTCTCTAACACAACCACACAACATATTAACATTAACGCAACTTCTCTAACACAACCACACAACATATTAACACTAACACAACTTCTCTAACACAACCACACAACATATTAACACTAACACAACTTCTCTAACACAACAACGCAACATATTAACACTAACACAACTTCTCAAACACAACCACACAACATATTAACACTAACACAACTTCTCTAACACAACCACACAACATATTAACACTAACACAAATTCTCTAACACAACCACACAACATATTAACACTAACACAACTTCTCTAACACAACCACGCAACATATTAACACTAACACAACTTCTCTAACACAACCACGCAACATATTAACACTAACACAACTTCTCTAACACAACCACACAACATATCAACACTAACACAACTTCTCTAACACAACCACACAACATATTAACACTAATACAGCTTCTGTAACACAACCACACAACATATTAACACTAACACAACTTTTCTAACACAACCACACAACATATTAACACTAACACAACTTCTCAAACACAACCACACAACATATTAACACTAACACAACTTCTCTAACACAACCACACAACATATTAACACTAACACAACTTCTGTAACACAACCACACGACATATTAACCCTAATACAGCTTCTCTAACACAACCACACGACATATAAACACGAACACAACTTCTCTAACACAACCACACAACATATTAACACTAACACAACTTCTGTAACACAACCACACAACATATTAACACTAATACAGCTTCTCTAACACAACCACACAACATATTAACATTAACACAACTTCTCTAACACAACCACACAACATATTAACACTAATACAGCTTCTGTAACACAACCACACAACATATTAACACTAACACAACTTTTCTAACACAACCACACAACATATTAACATTAACACAACTTCTCAAACACAACCACACAACATATTAACACTAACACAACTTCTCTAACACAACCACAAAACATATTAACACTAACACAACTTCTCTAACACAACCACACGACATATTAACACTAACACAACTTCTGTAACACAACCACACAACATGTTAACCCTAATACAGCTTCTCTAACACAACCACACGACATATTAACACTAATACAGCTTCTGTAACACAACCACACAACATATTAACATTAACACAACTTCTCTAACACAGCCACACAACATATTAACACTAATACAGCTTCTGTAACACAACCACACAACATATTAACACTAACACAACCACACAACATATTAACACTAACACAACTTCTCAAACACAACCACACAACATATTAACACCAACACAACTTCTCTAACACAACCACAAAACATATTAACACTAACACAACTTCTCTAACACAACCACACAACATATTAACACTAACACAACTTCTGTAACACAACCACACGACATATTAACCCTAATACAGCTTCTCTAACACAACCACACGACATATTAACACGAACACAACTTCTCTAACACAACCACACAACATATTAACACTAACACAACTTCTCTAACACAACCACACAACATATTAACACTAATACAGCTTCTCTAACACAACCACACAACATATTAACATTAACACAACTTCTCTAACACAACCACACAACATATTAACACTAATACAGCTTCTGTAACACAACCACACAACATATTAACACTATAACAACTTTTCTAACACAACCACACAACATATTAACATTAACACAACTTCTCAAACACAACCACACAACATATTAACACTAACACAACTTCTCTAACACAACCACAAAACATATTAACACTAACACAACTTCTCTAACACAACCACACAACATATTAAGACTAACACAACTTCTGTAACACAACCACACAACATATTAACCCTAATACAGCTTCTCTAACACAACCACACGACATATTAACACTAACACAACTTCTCTAACACCACCACACAACATATTAACACTAACACAACTTCTCTAACACAACCACACAACATATTAACATTAACACAACTTCTCTAACACAACCACACAACATATTAACACTAATACAGCTTCTGTAGCACAACCACACAACATATTAACACTAACACAACTTCTCAAACACAACCACAAAACATATTAACACTAACACAACTTCTCTAACACAACCACACAACATATTAAGACTAACACAACTTCTGTAACACAACCACACAACATATTAACCCTAATACAGCTTCTCTAACACAACCACACGACATATTAACACTAACACAACTTCTCTAACACCACCACACAACATATTAACACTAACACAACTTCTCTAACACAACCACACAACATATTAACATTAACACAACTTCTCTAACACAACCACACAACATATTAACACTAATACAGCTTCTGTAGCACAACCACACAACATATTAACACTAACACAACTTCTCAAACACAACCACACAACATATTAACACTAACACAACTTCTCTAACACAACCACACAACATATTAACACTAACACAAATTCTCTAACACAACCACGCAACATATTAACACTAACACAACTTCTCAAACACAACCACACAACATATTAACACTAACACAAAGTCTCTAACACAACCACACAACATATTAACACTAACACAACTTCTCTAACACAACGACGCAACATATTACCCCTAACACAACTTCTCTAACACAACCACGCAACATATTAACACTAACACAACTTCTCTAACACAACCACACAACATATCAACACTAACACAACTTCTCTAACACAACCACACAACATATTAACACTAATACAGCTTCTGTAACACAACCACACAACATATTAACACTAACACAACTTTTCTAACACAACCACACAACACATTAACACTAACACAACTTCTCAAACACAACCGCACAACATATTAACACTAACACAACTTCTCTAACACAACCACACAACATATTAACCCTAATACAGCTTCTCTAACACAACCACACGACATATTAACACTAATACAGCTTCTGTAACACAACCACACGACATATTAACCCTAATACAGCTTCTCTAACACAACCACACGACATATTAACACGAAGACAACTTCTCTAACACAACCACACAACATATTAACACTAACACAACTTCTCTAACACAACCACACAACATATTAACATTAACACAACTTCTCTAACACAACCACACAACATATTAACACTAATACAGCTTCTGTAACACAACCACACAACATATTAACACTAACACAACTTCTCAAACACAACCAAACAACATATTAACACTAACACAACTTCTCTAACACAACCACACAACATATTAACACTAACACAAATTCTCTAACACAACCACACAACATATTAACACTAACACAACTTCTCTAACACAACAACGCAACATATTAACACTAACACAACTTCTCTAACACAACCACGCAACATATTAACACTAACACAACTTCTCTAACACAACCACACAACATATTAACACTAACACAACTTCTCTAACACAACCACACAACATATTAACCCTAATACAGCTTCTCTAACACAACCACATGACATATTAACACTAATACAGCTTCTGTAACACAACCACACGACATATTAACACTAACACAACTTCTCTAACACAACCACGCAACATATTAACACTAACACAACTTCTCTAACACAACCACACAACATATTAACACTAACACAAATTCTCTAACACAACCACACAACATATCAACACTAACACAAAGTCTCTAACACAACCACACAACATATTAACACTAACACAACTTCTCTAACACAACCACGCAACATATTACCCCTAACACAACTTCTCTAACACAACCACGCAACATATTAACACTAACACAACTTCTCTAACACAACCACACAACATATCAACACTAACACGACTTCTCTAACACAACCACACAACATATTAACACTAATACAGCTTCTGTAACACAACCACACAACATATTAACACTAACACAACTTTTCTAACACAACCACACAACATATTAACACTAACACAACTTCTCAAACACAACCACACAACATATTAACACTAACACAACTTCTCTAACACAACCACACAACATATTAACCCTAATACAGCTTCTCTAACACAACCACACGACATATTAACACTAATACAGCTTCTGTAACACAACCACACGACATATTAACCCTAATACAGCTTCTCTAACACAACCACAAGACATATTAACACGAACACAACTTCTCTAACACAACCACACAACATATTAACACGAACACAACTTCTCTAACACAACCACACAACATATTAACATTAACACAACTTCTCTAACACAACCACACAACATATTAACACTAATACAGCTTCTGTAACACAACCACACAACATATTAACACTAACACAACTTCTCAAACACAACCAAACAACATATTAACACTAACACAACTTCTCTAACACAACCACACAACATATTAACACTAACACAACTTCTCTAACACAACCACACAACATATTAACACTAACACAACTTCTCTAACACAACAACGCAACATATTAACACTAACACAACTTCTCTAACACAACCACGCAACATATTAACACTAACACAACTTCTCTAACACAACCACACAACATATTAACACTAACACAACTTCTCTAACACAACCACACAACATATCAACACTAACACAACTTCTCTAACACAACCACACAACATATTAACACTAATACAGCTTCTGTAACACAACCACACAACATATTAACACTAACACAACTTTTCTAACACAACCACACAACATATTAACACTAACACAACTTCTCTAACACAACCACAAAACATATTAACACTAACACAACTTCTCTAACACAACCACACAACATATTAACACTAACACAACTTCTGTAACACAACCACACGACATATTAACCCTAATACAGCTTCTCTAACACAACCACACGACATATAAACACGAACACAACTTCTCTAACACAACCACACAACATATTAACACTAACACAACTTCTGTAACACAACCACACAACATATTAACACTAATACAGCTTCTCTAACACAACCACACAACATATTAACATTAACACAACTTCTCTAACACAACCACACAACATATTAACACTAATACAGCTTCTGTAACACAACCACACAACATATTAACACTAACACAACTTTTCTAACACAACCACACAACATATTAACATTAACACAACTTCTCAAACACAACCACACAACATATTAACACTAACACAACTTCTCTAACACAACCACAAAACATATTAACACTAACACAACTTCTCAAACACAACCACACAACATATTAACACTAACACAACTTCTCTAACACAACCACACAACATATTAACACTAATACAGCTTCTGTAACACAACCACACAACATATTAACACTAACACAACTTTTCTAACACAACCACACAACATATTAACACTAACACAACTTCTCAAACACAACCACACAACATATTAACACTAACACAACTTCTCTAACACAACCACACAACATATTAACCCTAATACAGCTTCTCTAACACAACCACACGACATATTAACACTAATACAGCTTCTGTAACACAACCACACGACATATTAACCCTAATACAGCTTCTCTAACACAACCACACGACATATTAACACGAACACAACTTCTCTAACACAACCACACAACATATTAACACTAACACAACTTCTCTAACACAACCACACAACATATTAACATTAACACAACTTCTCTAACACAACCACACAACATATTAACACTAATACAGCTTCTGTAACACAACCACACAACATATTAACACTAACACAACTTCTCAAACACAACCAAACAACATATTAACACTAACACAACTTCTCTAACACAACCACACAACATATTAACACTAACACAAATTCTCTAACACAACCACACAACATATTAACACTAACACAACTTCTCTAACACAACAACGCAACATATTAACACTAACACAACTTCTCTAACACAACCACACAACATATTAACATTAACACAACTTCTCTAACACAACCACACAACATATTAACACTAATACAGCTTCTGTAGCACAACCACACAACATATTAACACTAACACAACTTCTCAAACACAACCACACAACATATTAACACTAACACAACTTCTCTAACACAACCACACAACATATTAACACTAACACAAATTCTCTAACACAACCACGCAACATATTAACACTAACACAACTTCTCAAACACAACCACACAACATATTAACACTAACACAAAGTCTCTAACACAACCACACAACATATTAACACTAACACAACTTCTCTAACACAACCACGCAACATATTACCCCTAACACAACTTCTCTAACACAACCACGCAACATATTAACACTAACACAACTTCTCTAACACAACCACACAACATATCAACACTAACACAACTTCTCTAACACAACCACACAACATATTAACACTAATACAGCTTCTGTAACACAACCACACAACATATTAACACTAACACAACTTTTCTAACACAACCACACAACATATTAACACTAACACAACTTCTCAAACACAACCACACAACATATTAACACTAACACAACTTCTCTAACACAACCACACAACATATTAACCCTAATACAGCTTCTCTAACACAACCACGCGACATATTAACACTAATACAGCTTCTGTAACACAACCACACGACATATTAACCCTAATACAGCTTCTCTAACACAACCACACGACATATTAACACGAACACAACTTCTCTAACACAACCACACAACATATTAACACTAACACAACTTCTCTAACACAACCACACAACATATTAACATTAACACAACTTCTCTAACACAACCACACAACATATTAACACTAATACAGCTTCTGTAACACAACCACACAACATATTAACACTAACACAACTTCTCAAACACAACCAAACAACATATTAACACTAACACAACTTCTCTAACACAACCACACAACATATTAACACTAACACAAATTCTCTAACACAACCACACAACATATTAACACTAACACAACTTCTCTAACACAACAACGCAACATATTAACACTAACACAACTTCTCTAACACAACCACGCAACATATTAACACTAACACAACTTTTCTAACACAACCACACAACATATTAACACTAACACAACTTCTCAAACACAACCAAACAACATATTAACACTAACACAACTTCTCTAACACAACCACACAACATATTAACACTAACACAACTTCTCTAACACAACCACACAACATATTAACATTAACACAACTTCTCTAACACAACCACACAACATATTAACACTAATACAGCTTCTGTAACACAACCACACAACATATTAACACTAACACAACTTCTCAAACACAACCAAACAACATATTAACACTAACACAACTTCTCTAACACAACCACACAACATATTAACACTAACACAAATTCTCTAACACAACCACACAACATATTAACACTAACACAACTTCTCTAACACAACAACGCAACATATTAACACTAACACAACTTCTCTAACACAACCACGCAACATATTAACACTAACACAACTTCTCTAACACAACCACACAACATATTAACACTAACACAACTTCTCTAACACAACCACACAACATATTAACCCTAATACAGCTTCTCTAACACAACCACATGACATATTAACACTAATACAGCTTCTGTAACACAACCACACGACATATTAACACTAACACAACTTCTCTAACACAACCACGCAACATATTAACCCTAATACAGCTTCTCTAACACAACCACACGACATATTAACACTAATACAGCTTCTGTAACACAACCACACGACATATTAACCCTAATACAGCTTCTCTAACACAACCACAAGACATATTAACACGAACACAACTTCTCTAACACAACCACACAACATATTAACACTAACACAACTTCTCTAACACAACCACACAACATATTAACATTAACACAACTTCTCTAACACAACCACACAACATATTAACACTAATACAGCTTCTGTAACACAACCACACAACATATTAACACTAACACAACTTCTCAAACACAACCAAACAACATATTAACACTAACACAACTTCTCTAACACAACCACACAACATATTAACACTAACACAACTTCTCTAACACAACCACACAACATATTAACACTAACACAACTTCTCTAACACAACAACGCAACATATTAACACTAACACAACTTCTCTAACACAACCACGCAACATATTAACACTAACACAACTTCTCTAACACAACCACACAACATATTAACACTAACACAACTTCTCTAACACAACCACACAACATATCAACACTAACACAACTTCTCTAACACAACCACACAACATATTAACACTAATACAGCTTCTGTAACACAACCACACAACATATTAACACTAACACAACTTCTCTAACACAACAACGCAACATATTAACACTAACACAACTTCTCTAACACAACCACGCAACATATTAACACTAACACAACTTCTCTAACACAACCACACAACATATTAACACTAACACAACTTCTCTAACACAACCACACAACATATTAACCCTAATACAGCTTCTCTAACACAACCACATGACATATTAACACTAATACAGCTTCTGTAACACAACCACACGACATATTAACACTAACACAACTTCTCTAACACAACCACGCAACATATTAACACTAACACAACTTCTCTAACACAACCACACAACATATTAACACTAACACAAATTCTCTAACACAACCACACAACATATCAACACTAACACAAAGTCTCTAACACAACCACACAACATATTAACACTAACACAACTTCTCTAACACAACCACGCAACATATTACCCCTAACACAACTTCTCTAACACAACCACGCAACATATTAACACTAACACAACTTCTCTAACACAACCACACAACATATCAACACTAACACGACTTCTCTAACACAACCACACAACATATTAACACTAATACAGCTTCTGTAACACAACCACACAACATATTAACACTAACACAACTTTTCTAACACAACCACACAACATATTAACACTAACACAACTTCTCAAACACAACCACACAACATATTAACACTAACACAACTTCTCTAACACAACCACACAACATATTAACCCTAATACAGCTTCTCTAACACAACCACACGACATATTAACACTAATAAAGCTTCTGTAACACAACCACACGACATATTAACCCTAATACAGCTTCTCTAACACAACCACAAGACATATTAACACGAACACAACTTCTCTAACACAACCACACAACATATTAACACTAACACAACTTCTCTAACACAACCACACAACATATTAACATTAACACAACTTCTCTAACACAACCACACAACATATTAACACTAATACAGCTTCTGTAACACAACCACACAACATATTAACACTAACACAACTTCTCAAACACAACCAAACAACATATTAACACTAACACAACTTCTCTAACACAACCACACAACATATTAACACTAACACAACTTCTCTAACACAACCACACAACATATTAACACTAACACAACTTCTCTAACACAACAACGCAACATATTAACACTAACACAAATTCTCAAACACAACCACACAACATATTAACACTAACACAACTTCTCTAACACAACAACGCAACATATTAACACTAACACAACTTCTCTAACACAACCACGCAACATATTAACACTAACACAACTTCTCTAACACAACCACACAACATATTAACACTAACACAACTTCTCTAACACAACCACACAACATATTAACCCTAATACAGCTTCTCTAACACAACCACATGACATATTAACACTAATACAGCTTCTGTAACACAACCACACGACATATTAACACTAACACAACTTCTCTAACACAACCACGCAACATATTAACACTAACACAACTTCTCTAACACAACCACACAACATATTAACACTAACACAAATTCTCTAACACAACCACACAACATATCAACACTAACACAAAGTCTCTAACACAACCACACAACATATTAACACTAACACAACTTCTCTAACACAACCACGCAACATATTACCCCTAACACAACTTCTCTAACACAACCACGCAACATATTAACACTAACACAACTTCTCTAACACAACCACACAACATATCAACACTAACACGACTTCTCTAACACAACCACACAACATATTAACACTAATACAGCTTCTGTAACACAACCACACAACATATTAACACTAACACAACTTTTCTAACACAACCACACAACATATTAACACTAACACAACTTCTCAAACACAACCACACAACATATTAACACTAACACAACTTCTCTAACACAACCACACAACATATTAACCCTAATACAGCTTCTCTAACACAACCACACGACATATTAACCCTAATACAGCTTCTCTAACACAACCACACGACATATTAACCCTAATACAGCTTCTCTAACACAACCACAAGACATATTAACACGAACACAACTTCTCTAACACAACCACACAACATATTAACACTAACACAACTTCTCTAACACAACCACACAACATATTAACATTAACACAACTTCTCTAACACAACCACACAACATATTAACACTAATACAGCTTCTGTAACACAACCACACAACATATTAACACTAACACAACTTCTCAAACACAACCAAACAACATATTAACACTAACACAACTTCTCTAACACAACCACACAACATATTAACACTAACACAACTTCTCTAACACAACCACACAACATATTAACACTAACACAACTTCTCTAACACAACAACGCAACATATTAACACTAACACAACTTCTCTAACACAACCACGCAACATATTAACACTAACACAACTTCTCTAACACAACCACACAACATATTAACACTAACACAACTTCTCTAACACAACCACACAACATATCAACACTAACACAACTTCTCTAACACAACCACACAACATATTAACACTAATACAGCTTCTGTAACACAACCACACAACATATTAACACTAACACAACTTTTCTAACACAACCACACAACATATTAACACTAACACAACTTCTCTAACACAACCACAAAACATATTAACACTAACACAACTTCTCTAACACAACCACACAACATATTAACACTAACACAACTTCTGTAACACAACCACACGACATATTAACCCTAATACAGCTTCTCTAACACAACCACACGACATATAAACACTAACACAACTTCTCTAACACAACCACACAACATATTAACACTAACACAACTTCTGTAACACAACCACACAACATATTAACACTAATACAGCTTCTCTAACACAACCACACAACATATTAACATTAACACAACTTCTCTAACACAACCACACAACATATTAACACTAATACAGCTTCTGTAACACAACCACACAACATATTAACACTAACACAACTTTTCTAACACAACCACACAACATATTAACATTAACACAACTTCTCAAACACAACCACACAACATATTAACACTAACACAACTTCTCTAACACAACCACAAAACATATTAACACTAACACAACTTCTCAAACACAACCACACAACATATTAACACTAACACAACTTCTCTAACACAACCACACAACATATTAACACTAATACAGCTTCTGTAACACAACCACACAACATATTAACACTAACACAACTTTTCTAACACAACCACACAACATATTAACACTAACACAACTTCTCAAACACAACCACACAACATATTAACACTAACACAACTTCTCTAACACAACCACACAACATATTAACCCTAATACAGCTTCTCTAACACAACCACACGACATATTAACACTAATACAGCTTCTGTAACACAACCACACGACATATTAACCCTAATACAGCTTCTCTAACACAACCACACGACATATTAACACGAACACAACTTCTCTAACACAACCACACAACATATTAACACTAACACAACTTCTCTAACACAACCACACAACATATTAACATTAACACAACTTCTCTAACACAACCACACAACATATTAACACTAATACAGCTTCTGTAACACAACCACACAACATATTAACACTAACACAACTTCTCAAACACAACCAAACAACATATTAACACTAACACAACTTCTCTAACACAACCACACAACATATTAACACTAACACAAATTCTCTAACACAACCACACAACATATTAACACTAACACAACTTCTCTAACACAACAACGCAACATATTAACACTAACACAACTTCTCTAACACAACCACACAACATATTAACATTAACACAACTTCTCTAACACAACCACACAACATATTAACACTAATACAGCTTCTGTAGCACAACCACACAACATATTAACACTAACACAACTTCTCAAACACAACCACATAACATATTAACACTAACACAACTTCTCTAACACAACCACACAACATATTAACACTAACACAAATTCTCTAACACAACCACGCAACATATTAACACTAACACAACTTCTCAAACACAACCACACAACATATTAACACTAACACAAAGTCTCTAACACAACCACACAACATATTAACACTAACACAACTTCTCTAACACAACCACGCAACATATTACCCCTAACACAACTTCTCTAACACAACCACGCAACATATTAACACTAACACAACTTCTCTAACACAACCACACAACATATCAACACTAACACAACTTCTCTAACACAACCACACAACATATTAACACTAATACAGCTTCTGTAACACAACCACACAACATATTAACACTAACACAACTTTTCTAACACAACCACACAACATATTAACACTAACACAACTTCTCAAACACAACCACACAACATATTAACACTAACACAACTTCTCTAACACAACCACACAACATATTAACCCTAATACAGCTTCTCTAACACAACCACGCGACATATTAACACTAATACAGCTTCTGTAACACAACCACACGACATATTAACCCTAATACAGCTTCTCTAACACAACCACACGACATATTAACACGAACACAACTTCTCTAACACAACCACACAACATATTAACACTAACACAACTTCTCTAACACAACCACACAACATATTAACATTAACACAACTTCTCTAACACAACCACACAACATATTAACACTAATACAGCTTCTGTAACACAACCACACAACATATTAACACTAACACAACTTCTCAAACACAACCAAACAACATATTAACACTAACACAACTTCTCTAACACAACCACACAACATATTAACACTAACACAAATTCTCTAACACAACCACACAACATATTAACACTAACACAACTTCTCTAACACAACAACGCAACATATTAACACTAACACAACTTCTCTAACACAACCACGCAACATATTAACACTAACACAACTTTTCTAACACAACCACACAACATATTAACACTAACACAACTTCTCAAACACAACCAAACAACATATTAACACTAACACAACTTCTCTAACACAACCACACAACATATTAACACTAACACAACTTCTCTAACACAACCACACAACATATTAACATTAACACAACTTCTCTAACACAACCACACAACATATTAACACTAATACAGCTTCTGTAACACAACCACACAACATATTAACACTAACACAACTTCTCAAACACAACCAAACAACATATTAACACTAACACAACTTCTCTAACACAACCACACAACATATTAACACTAACACAAATTCTCTAACACAACCACACAACATATTAACACTAACACAACTTCTCTAACACAACAACGCAACATATTAACACTAACACAACTTCTCTAACACAACCACGCAACATATTAACACTAACACAACTTCTCTAACACAACCACACAACATATTAACACTAACACAACTTCTCTAACACAACCACACAACATATTAACCCTAATACAGCTTCTCTAACACAACCACATGACATATTAACACTAATACAGCTTCTGTAACACAACCACACGACATATTAACACTAACACAACTTCTCTAACACAACCACGCAACATATTAACACTAACACAACTTCTCTAACACAACCACACAACATATTAACACTAACACAAATTCTCTAACACAACCACACAACATATCAACACTAACACAAAGTCTCTAACACAACCACACAACATATTAACACTAACACAACTTCTCTAACACAACCACGCAACATATTACCCCTAACACAACTTCTCTAACACAACCACGCAACATATTAACACTAACACAACTTCTCTAACACAACCACACAACATATCAACACTAACACGACTTCTCTAACACAACCACACAACATATTAACACTAATACAGCTTCTGTAACACAACCACACAACATATTAACACTAACACAACTTTTCTAACACAACCACACAACATATTAACACTAACACAACTTCTCAAACACAACCACACAACATATTAACACTAACACAACTTCTCTAACACAACCACACAACATATTAACCCTAATACAGCTTCTCTAACACAACCACACAACATATTAACACTAACACAACTTCTCTAACACAACCACACAACATATTAACACTAACACAACTTCTCTAACACAACCACACAACATATTAACATTAACACAACTTCTCTAACACAACCACACAACATATTAACACTAATACAGCTTCTGTAACACAACCAAACAACATATTAACACTAACACAACTTCTCTAACACAACCACACAACATATTAACACTAACACAACTTCTCTAACACAACCACACAACATATTAACACTAACACAACTTCTCTAACACAACAACGCAACATATTAACACTAACACAACTTCTCTAACACAACCACGCAACATATTAACACTAACACAACTTCTCTAACACAACCACACAACATATTAACACTAACACAACTTCTCTAACACAACCACACAACATATCAACACTAACACAACTTCTCTAACACAACCACACAACATATTAACACTAATACAGCTTCTGTAACACAACCACACAACATATTAACACTAACACAACTTTTCTAACACAACCACACAACATATTAACACTAACACAACTTCTCTAACACAACCACAAAACATATTAACACTAACACAACTTCTCTAACACAACCACACAACATATTAACACTAACACAACTTCTGTAACACAACCACACGACATATTAACCCTAATACAGCTTCTCTAACACAACCACACGACATATAAACACGAACACAACTTCTCTAACACAACCACACAACATATTAACACTAACACAACTTCTGTAACACAACCACACAACATATTAACACTAATACAGCTTCTCTAACACAACCACACAACATATTAACATTAACACAACTTCTCTAACACAACCACACAACATATTAACACTAATACAGCTTCTGTAACACAACCACACAACATATTAACACTAACACAACTTTTCTAACACAACCACACAACATATTAACATTAACACAACTTCTCAAACACAACCACACAACATATTAACACTAACACAACTTCTCTAACACAACCACAAAACATATTAACACTAACACAACTTCTCAAACACAACCACACAACATATTAACACTAACACAACTTCTCTAACACAACCACACAACATATTAACACTAATACAGCTTCTGTAACACAACCACACAACATATTAACACTAACACAACTTTTCTAACACAACCACACAACATATTAACACTAACACAACTTCTCAAACACAACCACACAACATATTAACACTAACACAACTTCTCTAACACAACCACACAACATATTAACCCTAATACAGCTTCTCTAACACAACCACACGACATATTAACACTAATACAGCTTCTGTAACACAACCACACGACATATTAACCCTAATAAAGCTTCTCTAACACAACCACACGACATATTAACACGAACACAACTTCTCTAACACAACCACACAACATATTAACACTAACACAACTTCTCTAACACAACCACACAACATATTAACATTAACACAACTTCTCTAACACAACCACACAACATATTAACACTAATACAGCTTCTGTAACACAACCACACAACATATTAACACTAACACAACTTCTCAAACACAACCAAACAACATACTAACACTAACACAACTTCTCTAACACAACCACACAACATATTAACACTAACACAAATTCTCTAACACAACCACACAACATATTAACACTAACACAACTTCTCTAACACAACAACGCAACATATTAACACTAACACAACTTCTCTAACACAACCACACAACATATTAACATTAACACAACTTCTCTAACACAACCACACAACATATTAACACTAATACAGCTTCTGTAGCACAACCACACAACATATTAACACTAACACAACTTCTCAAACACAACCACACAACATATTAACACTAACACAACTTCTCTAACACAACCACACAACATATTAACACTAACACAAATTCTATAACACAACCACGCAACATATTAACACTAACACAACTTCTCAAACACAACCACACAACATATTAACACTAACACAAAGTCTCTAACACAACCACACAACATATTAACACTAACACAACTTCTCTAACACAACCACGCAACATATTACCCCTAACACAACTTCTCTAACACAACCACGCAACATATTAACACTAACACAACTTCTCTAACACAACCACACAACATATCAACACTAACACAACTTCTCTAACACAACCACACAACATATTAACACTAATACAGCTTCTGTAACACAACCACACAACATATTAACACTAACACAACTTTTCTAACACAACCACACAACATATTAACACTAACACAACTTCTCAAACACAACCACACAACATATTAACACTAACACAACTTCTCTAACACAACCACACAACATATTAACCCTAATACAGCTTCTCTAACACAACCACGCGACATATTAACACTAATACAGCTTCTGTAACACAACCACACGACATATTAACCCTAATACAGCTTCTCTAACACAACCACACGACATATTAACACGAACACAACTTCTCTAACACAACCACACAACATATTAACACTAACACAACTTCTCTAACACAACCACACAACATATTAACATTAACACAACTTCTCTAACACAACCACACAACATATTAACACTAATACAGCTTCTGTAACACAACCACACAACATATTAACACTAACACAACTTCTCAAACACAACCAAACAACATATTAACACTAACACAACTTCTCTAACACAACCACACAACATATTAACACTAACACAAATTCTCTAACACAACCACACAACATATTAACACTAACACAACTTCTCTAACACAACAACGCAACATATTAACACTAACACAACTTCTCTAACACAACCACGCAACATATTAACACTAACACAACTTTTCTAACACAACCACACAACATATTAACACTAACACAACTTCTCAAACACAACCAAACAACATATTAACACTAACACAACTTCTCTAACACAACCACACAACATATTAACACTAACACAAATTCTCTAACACAACCACACAACATATTAACACTAACACAACTTCTCTAACACAACAACGCAACATATTAACACTAACACAACTTCTCTAACACAACCACGCAACATATTAACACTAACACAACTTCTCTAACACAACCACACAACATATTAACACTAACACAAATTCTCTAACACAACCACACAACATATTAACACTAACACAACTTCTCAAACACAACCACACAACATATTAACACTAACACAAATTCTCTAACACAACCACACAACATATTAACACTAACACAACTTCTCTAACACAACCACACAACATATCAACACTAACACAACTTCTCTAACACAACCACACAACATATTAACACTAATACAGCTTCTGTAACACAACCACACAACATATTAACACTAACACAACTTCTCTAACACAACCAGACAACATATTAACATTAACACAACTTCTCTAACACAACCACACGACATATTAACCCTAATACAGCTTCTCTAACACAACCACACGACATATTAACACGAACACAACTTCTCAAACACAACCACACAACATATTAACACTAACACAACTTCTCTAACACAACCACACAACATATTAACATTAACACAACTTCTCTAAAACAACCACACAACATATTAACACTAATACAGCTTCTGTAACACAACCACACAACATATTAACACTAACACAACTTCTCAAACACAACCAAACAACATATTAACACTAACACAACTTCTCTAACACAACCACACAACATATTAACACTAACACAAATTCTCTAACACAACCACACAACATATTAACACTAACACAACTTCTCTAACACAACAACGCAACATATTAACACTAACACAACTTCTCTAACACAACCACGCAACATATTAACACTAACACAACTTCTCTAACACAACCACACAACATATTAACACTAAAACAAATTCTCTAACACAACCACACAACATATTAACACTAACACAACTTCTCAAACACAACCACACAACATATTAACACTAACACAAATTCTCTAACACAACCACACAACATATTAACACTAACACAACTTCTCTAACACAACCACACAACATATCAACACTAACACAACTTCTCTAACACAACCACACAACATATTAACACTAATACAGCTTCTGTAACACAACCACACAACATATTAACACTAACACAACTTTTCTAACACAACCACACAACATATTAACACTAACACAACTTCTCAAACACAACCACACAACATATTAACACTAACACAACTTCTCTAACACAACCACACAACATATTAACCCTAATACAGCTTCTCTAACACAACCACACGACATATTAACACTAATACAGCTTCTGTAACACAACCACACGACATATTAACCCTAATACAGCTTCTCTAACACAACCACACGACATATTAACACGAACACAACTTCTCTAACACAACCACACAACATATTAACACTAACACAACTTTTCTAACACAACCACACAACATATTAACACTAACACAACTTCTCAAACACAACCACACAACATATTAACACTAACACAACTTCTCTAACACAACCACACAACATATTAACCCTAATACAGCTTCTCTAACACAACCACACGACATATTAACACTAATACAGCTTCTGTAACACAACCACACGACATATTAACCCTAATACAGCTTCTCTAACACAACCACACGACATATTAACACGAACACAACTTCTCTAACACAACCACACAACATATTAACACTAACACAACTTCTCTAACACAACCACACAACATATTAACATTAACACAACTTCTCTAACACAACCACACAACATATTAACACTAACACAACTTCTCTAACACAACCACACAACATATTAACACTAACACAACTTCTCTAACACAACAACGCAACATATTAACACTAACACAACTTCTCAAACACAACCACACAACATATTAACACTAACACAACTTCTCTAACACAACCACACAACATATTAACACTAACACAAATTCTCTAACACAACCACACAACATATTAACACTAACACAACTTCTCTAACACAACCACGCAACATATTAACACTAACACAACTTCTCTAACACAACCACGCAACATATTAACACTAACACAACTTCTCTAACACAACCACACAACATATCAACACTAACACAACTTCTCTAACACAACCACACAACATATTAACACTAATACAGCTTCTGTAACACAACCACACAACATATTAACACTAACACAACTTTTCTAACACAACCACACAACATATTAACACTAACACAACTTCTCTAACACAACCACAAAACATATTAACACTAACACAACTTCTCTAACACAACCACACAACATATTAACACTAACACAACTTCTGTAACACAACCACACGACATATTAACCCTAATACAGCTTCTCTAACACAACCACACGACATATAAACACGAACACAACTTCTCTAACACAACCACACAACATATTAACACTAACACAACTTCTGTAACACAACCACACAACATATTAACACTAATACAGCTTCTCTAACACAACCACACAACATATTAACATTAACACAACTTCTCTAACACAACCACACAACATATTAACACTAATACAGCTTCTGTAACACAACCACACAACATATTAACACTAACACAACTTTTCTAACACAACCACACAACATATTAACATTAACACAACTTCTCAAACACAACCACACAACATATTAACACTAACACAACTTCTCTAACACAACCACAAAACATATTAACACTAACACAACTTCTCTAACACAACCACACGACATATTAACACTAACACAACTTCTGTAACACAACCACACAACATGTTAACCCTAATACAGCTTCTCTAACACAACCACACGACATATTAACACTAATACAGCTTCTGTAACACAACCACACAACATATTAACATTAACACAACTTCTCTAACACAGCCACACAACATATTAACACTAATACAGCTTCTGTAACACAACCACACAACATATTAACACTAACACAACCACACAACATATTAACACTAACACAACTTCTCAAACACAACCACACAACATATTAACACCAACACAACTTCTCTAACACAACCACAAAACATATTAACACTAACACAACTTCTCTAACACAACCACACAACATATTAACACTAACACAACTTCTGTAACACAACCACACGACATATTAACCCTAATACAGCTTCTCTAACACAACCACACGACATATTAACACGAACACAACTTCTCTAACACAACCACACAACATATTAACAATAACACAACTTCTCTAACACAACCACACAACATATTAACACTAATACAGCTTCTCTAACACAACCACACAACATATTAACATTAACACAACTTCTCTAACACAACCACACAACATATTAACACTAATACAGCTTCTGTAACACAACCACACAACATATTAACACTATAACAACTTTTCTAACACAACCACACAACATATTAACATTAACACAACTTCTCAAACACAACCACACAACATATTAACACTAACACAACTTCTCTAACACAACCACAAAACATATTAACACTAACACAACTTCTCTAACACAACCACACAACATATTAAGACTAACACAACTTCTGTAACACAACCACACAACATATTAACCCTAATACAGCTTCTCTAACACAACCACACGACATATTAACACTAACACAACTTCTCTAACACCACCACACAACATATTAACACTAACACAACTTCTCTAACACAACCACACAACATATTAACATTAACACAACTTCTCTAACACAACCACACAACATATTAACACTAATACAGCTTCTGTAGCACAACCACACAACATATTAACACTAACACAACTTCTCAAACACAACCACAAAACATATTAACACTAACACAACTTCTCTAACACAACCACACAACATATTAAGACTAACACAACTTCTGTAACACAACCACACAACATATTAACCCTAATACAGCTTCTCTAACACAACCACACGACATATTAACACTAACACAACTTCTCTAACACCACCACACAACATATTAACACTAACACAACTTCTCTAACACAACCACACAACATATTAACATTAACACAACTTCTCTAACACAACCACACAACATATTAACACTAATACAGCTTCTGTAGCACAACCACACAACATATTAACACTAACACAACTTCTCAAACACAACCACACAACATATTAACACTAACACAACTTCTCTAACACAACCACACAACATATTAACACTAACACAAATTCTCTAACACAACCACGCAACATATTAACACTAACACAACTTCTCAAACACAACCACACAACATATTAACACTAACACAAAGTCTCTAACACAACCACACAACATATTAACACTAACACAACTTCTCTAACACAACCACGCAACATATTACCCCTAACACAACTTCTCTAACACAACCACGCAACATATTAACACTAACACAACTTCTCTAACACAACCACACAACATATCAACACTAACACAACTTCTCTAACACAACCACACAACATATTAACACTAATACAGCTTCTGTAACACAACCACAAAACATATTAACACTAACACAACTTTTCTAACACAACCACACAACATATTAACACTAACACAACTTCTCAAACACAACCGCACAACATATTAACACTAACACAACTTCTCTAACACAACCACACAACATATTAACCCTAATACAGCTTCTCTAACACAACCACACGACATATTAACACTAATACAGCTTCTGTAACACAACCACACGACATATTAACCCTAATACAGCTTCTCTAACACAACCACACGACATATTAACACGAACACAACTTCTCTAACACAACCACACAACATATTAACACTAACACAACTTCTCTAACACAACCACACAACATATTAACATTAACACAACTTCTCTAACACAACCACACAACATATTAACACTAATACAGCTTCTGTAACACAACCACACAACATATTAACACTAACACAACTTCTCAAACACAACCAAACAACATATTAACACTAACACAACTTCTCTAACACAACCACACAACATATTAACACTAACACAAATTCTCTAACACAACCACACAACATATTAACACTAACACAACTTCTCTAACACAACAACGCAACATATTAACACTAACACAACTTCTCTAACACAACCACGCAACATATTAACACTAACACAACTTCTCTAACACACCCACACAACATATTAACACTAACACAACTTCTCTAACACAACCACACAACATATTAACCCTAATACAGCTTCTCTAACACAACCACATGACATATTAACACTAATACAGCTTCTGTAACACAACCACACGACATATTAACACTAACACAACTTCTCTAACACAACCACGCAACATATTAACACTAACACAACTTCTCTAACACAACCACACAACATATTAACACTAACACAAATTCTCTAACACAACCACACAACATATCAACACTAACACAAAGTCTCTAACACAACCACACAACATATTAACACTAACACAACTTCTCTAACACAACCACGCAACATATTACCCCTAACACAACTTCTCTAACACAACCACGCAACATATTAACACTAACACAACTTCTCTAACACAACCACACAACATATCAACACTAACACGACTTCTCTAACACAACCACACAACATATTAACACTAATACAGCTTCTGTAACACAACCACACAACATATTAACACTAACACAACTTTTCTAACACAACCACACAACATATTAACACTAACACAACTTCTCAAACACAACCACACAACATATTAACACTAACACAACTTCTCTAACACAACCACACAACATATTAACCCTAATACAGCTTCTCTAACACAACCACACGACATATTAACCCTAATACAGCTTCTCTAACACAACCACACGACATATTAACCCTAATACAGCTTCTCTAACACAACCACAAGACATATTAACACGAACACAACTTCTCTAACACAACCACACAACATATTAACACTAACACAACTTCTCTAACACAACCACACAACATATTAACATTAACACAACTTCTCTAACACAACCACACAACATATTAACACTAATACAGCTTCTGTAACACAACCACACAACATATTAACACTAACACAACTTCTCAAACACAACCAAACAACATATTAACACTAACACAACTTCTCTAACACAACCACACAACATATTAACACTAACACAACTTCTCTAACACAACCACACAACATATTAACACTAACACAACTTCTCTAACACAACAACGCAACATATTAACACTAACACAACTTCTCTAACACAACCACGCAACATATTAACACTAACACAACTTCTCTAACACAACCACACAACATATTAACACTAACACAACTTCTCTAACACAACCACACAACATATCAACACTAACACAACTTCTCTAACACAACCACACAACATATTAACACTAATACAGCTTCTGTAACACAACCACACAACATATTAACACTAACACAAACTTTTCTAACACAACCACACAACATATTAACACTAACACAACTTCTCTAACACAACCACAAAACATATTAACACTAACACAACTTCTCTAACACAACCACACAACATATTAACACTAACACAACTTCTGTAACACAACCACACGACATATTAACCCTAATACAGCTTCTCTAACACAACCACACGACATATAAACACGAACACAACTTCTCTAACACAACCACACAACATATTAACACTAACACAACTTCTGTAACACAACCACACAACATATTAACACTAATACAGCTTCTCTAACACAACCACACAACATATTAACATTAACACAACTTCTCTAACAAAACCACACAACATATTAACACTAATACAACTTCTGTAACACAACCACACAACATATTAACACTAACACAACTTTTCTAACACAACCACACAACATATTAACATTAACACAACTTCTCAAACACAACCACACAACATATTAACACTAACACAACTTCTCTAACACAACCACAAAACATATTAACACTAACACAACTTCTCAAACACAACCACACAACATATTAACACTAACACAACTTCTCTAACACAACCACACAACATATTAACACTAATACAGCTTCTGTAACACAACCACACAACATATTAACACTAACACAACTTTTCTAACACAACCACACAACATATTAACACTAACACAACTTCTCAAACACAACCACACAACATATTAACACTAACACAACTTCTCTAACACAACCACACAACATATTAACCCTAATACAGCTTCTCTAACACAACCACACGACATATTAACACTAATACAGCTTCTGTAACACAACCACACGACATATTAACCCTAATACAGCTTCTCTAACACAACCACACGACATATTAACACGAACACAACTTCTCTAACACAACCACACAACATATTAACACTAACACAACTTCTCTAACACAACCACACAACATATTAACATTAACACAACTTCTCTAACACAACCACACAACATATTAACACTAATACAGCTTCTGTAACACAACCACACAACATATTAACACTAACACAACTTCTCAAACACAACCAAACAACATATTAACACTAACACAACTTCTCTAACACAACCACACAACATATTAACACTAACACAAATTCTCTAACACAACCACACAACATATTAACACTAACACAACTTCTCTAACACAACAACGCAACATATTAACACTAACACAACTTCTCTAACACAACCACACAACATATTAACATTAACACAACTTCTCTAACACAACCACACAACATATTAACACTAATACAGCTTCTGTAGCACAACCACACAACATATTAACACTAACACAACTTCTCAAACACAACCACACAACATATTAACACTAACACAACTTCTCTAACACAACCACACAACATATTAACACTAACACAAATTCTCTAACACAACCACGCAACATATTAACACTAACACAACTTCTCAAACACAACCACACAACATATTAACACTAACACAAAGTCTCTAACACAACCACACAACATATTAACACTAACACAACTTCTCTAACACAACCACGCAACATATTACCCCTAACACAACTTCTCTAACACAACCACGCAACATATTAACACTAACACAACTTCTCTAACACAACCACACAACATATCAACACTAACACAACTTCTCTAACACAACCACACAACATATTAACACTAATACAGCTTCTGTAACACAACCACACAACATATTAACACTAACACAACTTTTCTAACACAACCACACAACATATTAACACTAACACAACTTCTCAAACACAACCACACAACATATTAACACTAACACAACTTCTCTAACACAACCACACAACATATTAACCCTAATACAGCTTCTCTAACACAACCACGCGACATATTAACACTAATACAGCTTCTGTAACACAACCACACGACATATTAACCCTAATACAGCTTCTCTAACACAACCACACGACATATTAACACGAACACAACTTCTCTAACACAACCACACAACATATTAACACTAACACAACTTCTCTAACACAACCACACAACATATTAACATTAACACAACTTCTCTAACACAACCACACAACATATTAACACTAATACAGCTTCTGTAACACAACCACACAACATATTAACACTAACACAACTTCTCAAACACAACCAAACAACATATTAACACTAACACAACTTCTCTAACACAACCACACAACATACACTACCGTTCAAAAGTTTGGGATCACCCAAACAATTTTGTGTTTTCCATGAAAAGTCACACTTATTCACCACCATATGTTGTGAAATGAATAGAAAATAGAGTCAAGACATTGACAAGGTTAGAAATAATGATTTGTATTTGAAATAAGATTTTTTTTACATCAAACTTTGCTTTCGTCAAAGAATCCTCCATTTGCAGCAATTACAGCATTGCAGACCTTTGGCATTCTAGCTGTTAATTTGTTGAGGTAATCTGGAGAAATTGCACCCCACGCTTCCAGAAGCAGCTCCCACAAGTTGGATTGGTTGGATGGGCACTTCTTTGAGCAGATTGAGTTTCTGGAGCATCACATTTGTGGGGTCAATTAAACGCTCAAAATGGCCAGAAAAAGAGAACTTTCATCTGAAACTCGACAGTCTATTCTTGTTCTTAGAAATGAAGGCTATTCCATGCGAGAAATTGCTAAGAAATTGAAGATTTCCTACACCGGTGTGTACTACTCCCTTCAGAGGACAGCACAAACAGGCTCTAACAGGTACTATTTAATGAAGATGCCAGTAGGGGACCTGTGAGGCGTCTGTTTCTCAAACTAGAGACTCTAATGTACTTATCTTCTTGCTCAGTTGTGCAACGCGGCCTCCCACTTCTTTTTCTACTCTGGTTAGAGCCTGTTTGTGCTGTCCTCTGAAGGGAGTAGTACACACCGGTGTAGGAAATCTTCAATTTCTTAGCAATTTCTCGCATGGAATAGCCTTCATTTCTAAGAACAAGAATAGACTGTCGAGTTTCAGATGAAAGTTCTCTTTTTCTGGCCATTTTGAGCGTTTAATTGACCCCACAAATGTGATGCTCCAGAAACTCAATCTGCTCAAAGAAGTGCCCATCCAACCAATCCAACTTGTGGGAGCTGCTTCTGGAAGCGTGGGGTGCAATTTCTCCAGATTACCTCAACAAATTAACAGCTAGAATGCCAAAGATCTGCAATGCTGTAATTGCTGCAAATGGAGGATTCTTTGACGAAAGCAAAGTTTGATGTAAAAAAAATCTTATTTCAAATACAAATCATTATTTCTAACCTTGTCAATGTCTTGACTCTATTTTCTATTCATTTCACAACATATGGTGGTGAATAAGTGTGACTTTTCATGGAAAACACAAAATTGTTTGGGTGATCCCAAACTTTTGAACGGTAGTGTATTAACACTAACACAAATTCTCTAACACAACCACACAACATATTAACACTAACACAACTTCTCTAACACAACAACGCAACATATTAACACTAACACAACTTCTCTAACACAACCACGCAACATATTAACACTAACACAACTTCTCTAACACAACCACACAACATATTAACACTAACACAACTTCTCTAACACAACCACACAACATATTAACCCTAATACAGCTTCTCTAACACAACCACACGACATATTAACACTAATACAGCTTCTGTAACACAACCACACGACATATTAACACTAACACAACTTCTCTAACACAACCACGCAACATATTAACACTAACACAACTTCTCTAACACAACCACACAACATATTAACACTAACACAAATTCTCTAACACAACCACGCAACATATTAACACTAACACAACTTCTCAAACACAACCACACAACATATCAACACTAACACAAAGTCTCTAACACAACCACACAACATATTAACACTAACACAACTTCTCTAACACAACCACGCAACATATTACCCCTAACACAACTTCTCTAACACAACCACGCAACATATTAACACTAACACAACTTCTCTAACACAACCACACAACATATCAACACTAACACGACTTCTCTAACACAACCACACAACATATTAACACTAATACAGCTTCTGTAACACAACCACACAACATATTAACACTAACACAACTTTTCTAACACAACCACACAACATATTAACACTAACACAACTTCTCAAACACAACCACACAACATATTAACACTAACACAACTTCTCTAACACAACCACACAACATATTAACCCTAATACAGCTTCTCTAACACAACCACACGACATATTAACACTAATACAGCTTCTGTAACACAACCACACGACATATTAACCCTAATACAGCTTCTCTAACACAACCACACGACATATTAACACGAACACAACTTCTCTAACACAACCACACAACATATTAACACTAACACAACTTCTCTAACACAACCACACAACATATTAACATTAACACAACTTCTCTAACACAACCACACAACATATTAACACTAATACAGCTTCTGTAACACAACCACACAACATATTAACACTAACACAACTTCTCAAACACAACCAAACAACATATTAACACTAACACAACTTCTCTAACACAACCACACAACATATTAACACTAACACAAATTCTCTAACACAACCACACAACATATTAACACTAACACAACTTCTCTAACACAACAACGCAACATATTAACACTAACACAACTTCTCTAACACAACCACGCAACATATTAACACTAACACAACTTCTCTAACACAACCACACAACATATTAACACTAACACAACTTCTCTAACACAACCACACAACATATTAACCCTAATACAGCTTCTCTAACACAACCACACGACATATTAACACTAATACAGCTTCTGTAACACAACCACACGACATATTAACACTAACACAACTTCTCTAACACAACCACGCAACATATTAACACTAACACAACTTCTCTAACACAACCACACAACATATTAACACTAACACAAATTCTCTAACACAACCACGCAACATATTAACACTAACACAACTTCTCAAACACAACCACACAACATATTAACACTAACACAAAGTCTCTAACCGAACCACACAACATATTAACACTAACACAACTTCTCTAACACAACCACGCAACATATTACCCCTAACACAACTTCTCTAACACAACCACGCAACATATTAACACTAACACAACTTCTCTAACACAACCACACAACATATCAACACTAACACAACTTCTCTAACACAACCACACAACATATTAACATTAACACAACTTCTCTAACACAACCACACAACATATTAACACTAATACAGCTTCTGTAACACAACCACACAACATATTAACACTATAACAACTTTTCTAACACAACCACACAACATATTAACATTAACACAACTTCTCAAACACAAACACACAACATATTAACACTAACACAACTTCTCTAACACAACCACAAAACATATTAACACTAACACAACTTCTCTAACACAACCACACAACATATTAAGACTAACACAACTTCTGTAACACAACCACACAACATATTAACCCTAATACAGCTTCTCTAACACAACCACACGACATATTGACACTAACACAACTTCTCTAACACCACCACACAACATATTAACACTAACACAACTTCTCTAACACAACCACACAACATATTAACATTAACACAACTTCTCTAACACAACCACACAACATATTAACACTAATACAGCTTCTGTAGCACAACCACACAACATATTAACACTAACACAACTTCTCAAACACAACCACAAAACATATTAACACTAACACAACTTCTCTAACACAACCACACAACATATTAAGACTAACACAACTTCTGTAACACAACCACACAACATATTAACCCTAATACAGCTTCTCTAACACAACCACACGACATATTAACACTAACACAACTTCTCTAACACCACCACACAACATATTAACACTAACACAACTTCTCTAACACAACCACACAACATATTAACATTAACACAACTTCTCTAACACAACCACACAACATATTAACACTAATACAGCTTCTGTAGCACAACCACACAACATATTAACACTAACACAACTTCTCAAACACAACCACACAACATATTAACACTAACACAACTTCTCTAACACAACCACACAACATATTAACACTAACACAAATTCTCTAACACAACCACGCAACATATTAACACTAACACAACTTCTCAAACACAACCACACAACATATTAACACTAACACAAAGTCTCTAACACAACCACACAACATATTAACACTAACACAACTTCTCTAACACAACCACGCAACATATTACCCCTAACACAACTTC
Organism: Lampris incognitus; assembly: GCF_029633865.1. Classification (NCBI taxonomy): domain Eukaryota; kingdom Metazoa; phylum Chordata; class Actinopteri; order Lampriformes; family Lampridae; genus Lampris; species Lampris incognitus. Next base: position 79,840,902 of record NC_079211.1, on the reverse strand, counting down.
TCTAACACAACCACGCAACATATTAACACTAACACAACTTCTCTAACACAACCACACAACATATCAACACTAACACAACTTCTCTAACACAACCACACAACATATTAACACTAATACAGCTTCTGTAACACAACCACACAACATATTAACACTAACACAACTTTTCTAACACAACCACACAACATATTAACACTAACACAACTTCTCAAACACAACCGCACAACATATTAACACTAACACAACTTCTCTAACACAACCACACAACATATTAACCCTAATACAGCTTCTCTAACACAACCACACGACATATTAACACTAATACAGCTTCTGTAACACAACCACACGACATATTAACCCTAATACAGCTTCTCTAACACAACCACACGACATATTAACACGAACACAACTTCTCTAACACAACCACACAACATATTAACACTAACACAACTTCTCTAACACAACCACACAACATATTAACATTAACACAACTTCTCTAACACAACCACACAACATATTAACACTAATACAGCTTCTGTAACACAACCACACAACATATTAACACTAACACAACTTCTCAAACACAACCAAACAACATATTAACACTAACACAACTTCTCTAACACAACCACACAACATATTAACACTAACACAAATTCTCTAACACAACCACACAACATATTAACACTAACACAACTTCTCTAACACAACAACGCAACATATTAACACTAACACAACTTCTCTAACACAACCACGCAACATATTAACACTAACACAACTTCTCTAACACAACCACACAACATATTAACACTAACACAACTTCTCTAACACAACCACACAACATATTAACCCTAATACAGCTTCTCTAACACAACCACATGACATATTAACACTAATACAGCTTCTGTAACACAACCACACGACATATTAACACTAACACAACTTCTCTAACACAACCACGCAACATATTAACACTAACACAACTTCTCTAACACAACCACACAACATATTAACACTAACACAAATTCTCTAACACAACCACACAACATATCAACACTAACACAAAGTCTCTAACACAACCACACAACATATTAACACTAACACAACTTCTCTAACACAACCACGCAACATATTACCCCTAACACAACTTCTCTAACACAACCACGCAACATATTAACACTAACACAACTTCTCTAACACAACCACACAACATATCAACACTAACACGACTTCTCTAACACAACCACACAACATATTAACACTAATACAGCTTCTGTAACACAACCACACAACATATTAACACTAACACAACTTTTCTAACACAACCACACAACATATTAACACTAACACAACTTCTCAAACACAACCACACAACATATTAACACTAACACAACTTCTCTAACACAACCACACAACATATTAACCCTAATACAGCTTCTCTAACACAACCACACGACATATTAACACTAATACAGCTTCTGTAACACAACCACACGACATATTAACCCTAATACAGCTTCTCTAACACAACCACAAGACATATTAACACGAACACAACTTCTCTAACACAACCACACAACATATTAACACTAACACAACTTCTCTAACACAACCACACAACATATTAACATTAACACAACTTCTCTAACACAACCACACAACATATTAACACTAATACAGCTTCTGTAACACAACCACACAACATATTAACACTAACACAACTTCTCAAACACAACCAAACAACATATTAACACTAACACAACTTCTCTAACACAACCACACAACATATTAACACTAACACAACTTCTCTAACACAACCACACAACATATTAACACTAACACAACTTCTCTAACACAACAACGCAACATATTAACACTAACACAACTTCTCTAACACAACCACGCAACATATTAACACTAACACAACTTCTCTAACACAACCACACAACATATTAACACTAACACAACTTCTCTAACACAACCACACAACATATCAACACTAACACAACTTCTCTAACACAACCACACAACATATTAACACTAATACAGCTTCTGTAACACAACCACACAACATATTAACACTAACACAACTTTTCTAACACAACCACACAACATATTAACACTAACACAACTTCTCTAACACAACCACAAAACATATTAACACTAACACAACTTCTCTAACACAACCACACAACATATTAACACTAACACAACTTCTGTAACACAACCACACGACATATTAACCCTAATACAGCTTCTCTAACACAACCACACGACATATAAACACGAACACAACTTCTCTAACACAACCACACAACATATTAACACTAACACAACTTCTGTAACACAACCACACAACATATTAACACTAATACAGCTTCTCTAACACAACCACACAACATATTAACATTAACACAACTTCTCTAACACAACCACACAACATATTAACACTAATACAGCTTCTGTAACACAACCACACAACATATTAACACTAACACAACTTTTCTAACACAACCACACAACAGATTAACATTAACACAACTTCTCAAACACAACCACACAACATATTAACACTAACACAACTTCTCTAACACAACCACAAAACATATTAACACTAACACAACTTCTCAAACACAACCACACAACATATTAACACTAACACAACTTCTCTAACACAACCACACAACATATTAACACTAATACAGCTTCTGTAACACAACCACACAACATATTAACACTAACACAACTTTTCTAACACAACCACACAACATATTAACACTAACACAACTTCTCAAACACAACCACACAACATATTAACACTAACACAACTTCTCTAACACAACCACACAACATATTAACCCTAATACAGCTTCTCTAACACAACCACACGACATATTAACACTAATACAGCTTCTGTAACACAACCACACGACATATTAACCCTAATACAGCTTCTCTAACACAACCACACGACATATTAACACGAACACAACTTCTCTAACACAACCACACAACATATTAACACTAACACAACTTCTCTAACACAACCACACAACATATTAACATTAACACAACTTCTCTAACACAACCACACAACATATTAACACTAATACAGCTTCTGTAACACAACCACACAACATATTAACACTAACACAACTTCTCAAACACAACCAAACAACATATTAACACTAACACAACTTCTCTAACACAACCACACAACATATTAACACTAACACAAATTCTCTAACACAACCACACAACATATTAACACTAACACAACTTCTCTAACACAACAACGCAACATATTAACACTAACACAACTTCTCTAACACAACCACACAACATATTAACATTAACACAACTTCTCTAACACAACCACACAACATATTAACACTAATACAGCTTCTGTAGCACAACCACACAACATATTAACACTAACACAACTTCTCAAACACAACCACACAACATATTAACACTAACACAACTTCTCTAACACAACCACACAACATATTAACACTAACACAAATTCTCTAACACAACCACGCAACATATTAACACTAACACAACTTCTCAAACACAACCACACAACATATTAACACTAACACAAAGTCTCTAACACAACCACACAACATATTAACACTAACACAACTTCTCTAACACAACCACGCAACATATTACCCCTAACACAACTTCTCTAACACAACCACGCAACATATTAACACTAACACAACTTCTCTAACACAACCACACAACATATTAACACTAATACAGCTTCTGTAACACAACCACACAACATATTAACACTAACACAACTTTTCTAACACAACCACACAACATATTAACACTAACACAACTTCTCAAACACAACCACACAACATATTAACACTAACACAACTTCTCTAACACAACCACACAACATATTAACCCTAATACAGCTTCTCTAACACAACCACGCGACATATTAACACTAATACAGCTTCTGTAACACAACCACACGACATATTAACCCTAATACAGCTTCTCTAACACAACCACACGACATATTAACACGAACACAACTTCTCTAACACAACCACACAACATATTAACACTAACACAACTTCTCTAACACAACCACACAACATATTAACATTAACACAACTTCTCTAACACAACCACACAACATATTAACACTAATACAGCTTCTGTAACACAACCACACAACATATTAACACTAACACAACTTCTCAAACACAACCAAACAACATATTAACACTAACACAACTTCTCTAACACAACCACACAACATATTAACACTAACACAAATTCTCTAACACAACCACACAACATATTAACACTAACACAACTTCTCTAACACAACAACGCAACATATTAACACTAACACAACTTCTCTAACACAACCACGCAACATATTAACACTAACACAACTTCTCTAACACAACCACACAACATATTAACACTAACACAACTTCTCTAACACAACCACACAACATATTAACCCTAATACAGCTTCTCTAACACAACCACACGACATATTAACACTAATACAGCTTCTGTAACACAACCACACGACATATTAACACTAACACAACTTCTCTAACACAACCACGCAACATATTAACACTAACACAACTTCTCTAACACAACCACACAACATATTAACACTAACACAAATTCTCTAACACAACCACGCAACATATTTACACTAACACAACTTCTCAAACACAACCACACAACATATCAACACTAACACAAAGTCTCTAACACAACCACACAACATATTAACACTAACACAACTTCTCTAACACAACCACGCAACATATTACCCCTAACACAACTTCTCTAACACAACCACGCAACATATTAACACTAACACAACTTCTCTAACACAACCACACAACATATCAACACTAACACGACTTCTCTAACACAACCACACAACATATTAACACTAATACAGCTTCTGTAACACAACCACACAACATATTAACACTAACACAACTTTTCTAACACAACCACACAACATATTAACACTAACACAACTTCTCAAACACAACCACACAACATATTAACACTAACACAACTTCTCTAACACAACCACACAACATATTAACCCTAATACAGCTTCTCTAACACAACCACACGACATATTAACACTAATACAGCTTCTGTAACACAACCACACGACATATTAACCCTAATACAGCTTCTCTAACACAACCACACGACATATTAACACGAACACAACTTCTCTAACACAACCACACAACATATTAACACTAACACAACTTCTCTAACACAACCACACAACATATTAACATTAACACAACTTCTCTAACACAACCACACAACATATTAACACTAATACAGCTTCTGTAACACAACCACACAACATATTAACACTAACACAACTTCTCAAACACAACCAAACAACATATTAACACTAACACAACTTCTCTAACACAACCACACAACATATTAACACTAACACAAATTCTCTAACACAACCACACAACATATTAACACTAACACAACTTCTCTAACACAACAACGCAACATATTAACACTAACACAACTTCTCTAACACAACCACGCAACATATTAACACTAACACAACTTCTCTAACACAACCACACAACATATTAACACTAACACAACTTCTCTAACACAACCACACAACATATTAACCCTAATACAGCTTCTCTAACACAACCACACGACATATTAACACTAATACAGCTTCTGTAACACAACCACACGACATATTAACACTAACACAACTTCTCTAACACAACCACGCAACATATTAACACTAACACAACTTCTCTAACACAACCACACAACATATTAACACTAACACAAATTCTCTAACACAACCACGCAACATATTAACACTAACACAACTTCTCAAACACAACCACACAACATATTAACACTAACACAAAGTCTCTAACCGAACCACACAACATATTAACACTAACACAACTTCTCTAACACAACCACGCAACATATTACCCCTAACACAACTTCTCTAACACAACCACGCAACATATTAACACTAACACAACTTCTCTAACACAACCACACAACATATCAACACTAACACAACTTCTCTAACACAACCACACAACATATTAACACTAATACAGCTTCTGTAACACAACCACACAACATATTAACACTAACACAACTTTTCTAACACAACCACACAACATATTAACACTAACACAACTTCTCAAACACAACCACACAACATATTAACACTAACACAACTTCTCTAACACAACCACACAACATATTAACCCTAATACAGCTTCTCTAACACAACCACACGACATATTAACACTAATACAGCTTCTGTAACACAACCACACGACATATTAACCCTAATACAGCTTCTCTAACACAACCACACGACATATTAACACGAACACAACTTCTCTTACACAACCACACAACATATTAACACTAACACAACTTCTCTAACACAACCACACAACATATTAACATTAACACAACTTCTCTAACACAACCACACAACATATTAACACGAACACAACTTCTCTAACACAACCACACAACATATTAACATTAACACAACTTCTGTAACACAACCACACAACATATTAACACTAACACAACTTCTCAAACACAACCAAACAACATATTAACACTAACACAACTTCTCTAACACAACCACACAACATATCAACACTAACACAAAGTCTCTAACACAACCACACAACATATTAACACTAACACAACTTCTCAAACACAACCACACAACATATCAACACTAACACAAAGTCTCTAACACAACCACACAACATATTAACACTAACACAACTTCTCTAACACAACCACGCAACATATTACCCCTAACACAACTTCTCTAACACAACCACGCAACATATTAACACTAACACAACTTCTCTAACACAACCACACAACATATCAACACTAACACGACTTCTCTAACACAACCACACAACATATTAACACTAATACAGCTTCTGTAACACAACCACACAACATATTAACACTAACACAACTTTTCTAACACAACCACACAACATATTAACACTAACACAACTTCTCAAACACAACCACACAACATATTAACACTAACACAACTTCTCTAACACAACCACACAACATATTAACCCTAATACAGCTTCTCTAACACAACCACACGACATATTAACACTAATACAGCTTCTGTAACACAACCACACGACATATTAACCCTAATACAGCTTCTCTAACACAACCACACGACATATTAACACGAACACAACTTCTCTAACACAACCACACAACATATTAACACTAACACAACTTCTCTAACACAACCACACAACATATTAACATTAACACAACTTCTCTAACACAACCACACAACATATTAACACTAATACAGCTTCTGTAACACAACCACACAACATATTAACACTAACACAACTTCTCAAACACAACCAAACAACATATTAACACTAACACAACTTCTCTAACACAACCACACAACATATTAACACTAACACAAATTCTCTAACACAACCACACAACATATTAACACTAACACAACTTCTCTAACACAACAACGCAACATATTAACACTAACACAACTTCTCTAACACAACCACGCAACATATTAACACTAACACAACTTCTCTAACACAACCACACAACATATTAACACTAACACAACTTCTCTAACACAACCACACAACATATTAACCCTAATACAGCTTCTCTAACACAACCACACGACATATTAACACTAATACAGCTTCTGTAACACAACCACACGACATATTAACACTAACACAACTTCTCTAACACAACCACGCAACATATTAACACTAACACAACTTCTCTAACACAACCACACAACATATTAACACTAACACAAATTCTCTAACACAACCACGCAACATATTAACACTAACACAACTTCTCAAACACAACCACACAACATATTAACACTAACACAAAGTCTCTAACCGAACCACACAACATATTAACACTAACACAACTTCTCTAACACAACCACGCAACATATTACCCCTAACACAACTTCTCTAACACAACCACGCAACATATTAACACTAACACAACTTCTCTAACACAACCACACAACATATCAACACTAACACAACTTCTCTAACACAACCACACAACATATTAACACTAATACAGCTTCTGTAACACAACCACACAACATATTAACACTAACACAACTTTTCTAACACAACCACACAACATATTAACACTAACACAACTTCTCAAACACAACCACACAACATATTAACACTAACACAACTTCTCTAACACAACCACACAACATATTAACCCTAATACAGCTTCTCTAACACAACCACACGACATATTAACACTAATACAGCTTCTGTAACACAACCACACGACATATTAACCCTAATACAGCTTCTCTAACACAACCACACGACATATTAACACGAACACAACTTCTCTTACACAACCACACAACATATTAACACTAACACAACTTCTCTAACACAACCACACAACATATTAACATTAACACAACTTCTCTAACACAACCACACAACATATTAACACGAACACAACTTCTCTAACACAACCACACAACATATTAACATTAACACAACTTCTGTAACACAACCACACAACATATTAACACTAACACAACTTCTCAAACACAACCAAACAACATATTAACACTAACACAACTTCTCTAACACAACCACACAACATATTAACACTAACACAAATTCTCTAACACAACCACACAACATATTAACACTAACACAACTTCTCTAACACAACAACGCAACATATTAACACTAACACAACTTCTCTAACACAACCACGCAACATATTAACACTAACACAACTTCTCTAACACAACCACACAACATATTAACACTAACACAACTTCTCTAACACAACCACACAACATATCAACACTAACACAACTTCTCTAACACAACCACACAACATATTAACACTAATACAGCTTCTGTAACACAACCACACAACATATTAACACTAACACAACTTTTCTAACACAACCACACAACATATTAACACTAACACAACTTCTCTAACACAACCACAAAACATATTAACACTAACACAACTTCTCTAACACAACCACACAACATATTAACACTAACACAACTTCTGTAACACAACCACACGACATATTAACCCTAATACAGCTTCTCTAACACAACCACACGACATATAAACACGAACACAACTTCTCTAACACAACCACACAACATATTAACACTAACACAACTTCTGTAACACAACCACACAACATATTAACACTAATACAGCTTCTCTAACACAACCACACAACATATTAACATTAACACAACTTCTCTAACACAACCACACAACATATTAACACTAATACAGCTTCTGTAACACAACCACACAACATATTAACACTAACACAACTTTTCTAACACAACCACACAACATATTAACATTAACACAACTTCTCAAACACAACCACACAACATATTAACACTAACACAACTTCTCTAACACAACCACAAAACATATTAACACTAACACAACTTCTCTAACACAACCACACGACATATTAACACTAACACAACTTCTGTAACACAACCACACAACATGTTAACCCTAATACAGCTTCTCTAACACAACCACACGACATATTAACACTAATACAGCTTCTGTAACACAACCACACAACATATTAACATTAACACAACTTCTCTAACACAGCCACACAACATATTAACACTAATACAGCTTCTGTAACACAACCACACAACATATTAACACTAACACAACCACACAACATATTAACACTAACACAACTTCTCAAACACAACCACACAACATATTAACACCAACACAACTTCTCTAACACAACCACAAAACATATTAACACTAACACAACTTCTCTAACACAACCACACGACATATTAACACGAACACAACTTCTCTAACACAACCACACAACATATTAACACTAACACAACTTCTCTAACACAACCACACAACATATTAACACTAATACAGCTTCTCTAACACAACCACACAACATATTAACATTAACACAACTTCTCTAACACAACCACACAACATATTAACACTAATACAGCTTCTGTAACACAACCACACAACATATTAACACTATAACAACTTTTCTAACACAACCACACAACATATTAACATTAACACAACTTCTCAAACACAACCACACAACATATTAACACTAACACAACTTCTCTAACACAACCACAAAACATATTAACACTAACACAACTTCTCTAACACAACCACACAACGTATTAAGACTAACACAACTTCTGTAACACAACCACACAACATATTAACCCTAATACAGCTTCTCTAACACAACCACACGACATATTAACACTAACACAACTTCTCTAACACCACCACACAACATATTAACACTAACACAACTTCTCTAACACAACCACACAACATATTAACATTAACACAACTTCTCTAACACAACCACACAACATATTAACACTAATACAGCTTCTGTAACACAACCACACAACATATTAACACTAACACAACTTCTCAAACACAACCACACAACATATTAACACTAACACAACTTCTCTAACACAACCACACAACATATTAACACTAACACAAATTCTCTAACACAACCACGCAACATATTAACACTAACACAACTTCTCAAACACAACCACACAACATATTAACACTAACACAAAGTCTCTAACACAACCACACAACATATTAACACTAACACAACTTCTCTAACACAACCACGCAACATATTACCCCTAACACAACTTCTCTAACACAACCACGCAACATATTAACACTAACACAACTTCTCTAACACAACCACACAACATATCAACACTAACACAACTTCTCTAACACAACCACACAACATATTAACACTAATACAGCTTCTGTAACACAACCACACAACATATTAACACTAACACAACTTTTCTAACACAACCACACAACATATTAACACTAACACAACTTCTCAAACACAACCACACAACATATTAACACTAACACAACTTCTCTAACACAACCACACAACATATTAACCCTAATACAGCTTCTCTAACACAACCACACGACATATTAACACTAATACAGCTTCTGTAACACAACCACACGACATATTAACCCTAATACAGCTTCTCTAACACAACCACACGACATATTAACACGAACACAACTTCTCTAACACAACCACACAACATATTAACACTAACACAACTTCTCTAACACAACCACACAACATATTAACATTAACACAACTTCTCTAACACAACCACACAACATATTAACACTAATACAGCTTCTGTAACACAACCACACAACATATTAACACTAACACAACTTCTCAAACACAACCACACAACATATTAACACTAACACAACTTCTCTAACACAACCACACAACATATTAACACTAACACAAATTCTCTAACACAACCACACAACATATTAACACTAACACAACTTCTCTAACATCTCTAACACAACCACACAACATATCAACACTAACACAACTTCTCTAACACAACCACACAACATATTAACACTAATACAGCTTCTGTAACACAACCACACAACATATTAACACTAACACAACTTTTCTAATACAACCACACAACATATTAACACTAACACAACTTCTCAAACACAACCACACAACATATTAACACTAACACAACTTCTCTAACACAACCACAAAACATATTAACACTAACACAACTTCTCTAACACAACCACACAACATATTAACACTAACACAACTTCTGTAACACAACCACACGACATATTAACCCTAATACAGCTTCTCTAACACAACCACATGACATATAAACACGAACACAACTTCTCTAACACAACCACACAACATATTAACACTAACACAACTTCTCTAACAAAACCACACAACATATTAACACTAATGCAGCTTCTCTAACACAACCACACAACATATTAACATTAACACAACTTCTCTAACACAACCACACAACATATTAACATTAATACAGCTTCTGTAACACAACCACACAACATATTAACACTAACACAACTTTTCTAACACAACCGCACAACATATTAACATTAACACAACTTCTCAAACACAACCACACAACATATTAACACTAACACAACTTCTCTAACACAACCACAAAACATATTAACACTAACACAACTTCTCTAACACAACCACACGACATATTAACACTAACACAACTTCTGTAACACAACCACACAACATGTTAACCCTAATACAGCTTCTCTAACACAACCACACGACATATTAACACTAATACAGCTTCTGTAACACAACCACACAACATATTAACATTAACACAACTTCTCTAACACAGCCACACAACATATTAACACTAATACAGCTTCTCTAACACAACCACACAACATATTAACACTAACACAACCACACAACATATTAACACTAACACAACTTCTCAAACACAACCACACAACATATTAACACCAACACAACTTCTCTAACACAACCACAAAACATATTAACACTAACACAACTTCTCTAACACAACCACACAACATATTAACACTAACACAACTTCTGTAACACAACCACACGACATATTAACCCTAATACAGCTTCTCTAACACAACCACACGACATATTAACACGAACACAACTTCTCTAACACAACCACACAACATATTAACACTAACACAACTTCTCTAACACAACCACACAACATATTAACACTAATACAGCTTCTCTAACACAACCACACAACATATTAACATTAACACAACTTCTCTAACACAACCACACAACATATTAACACTAATACAGCTTCTGTAACACAACCACACAACATATTAACACTATAACAACTTTTCTAACACAACCACACAACATATTAACATTAACACAACTTCTCAAACACAACCACACAACATATTAACACTAACACAACTTCTCTAACACAACCACAAAACATATTAACACTAACACAACTTCTCTAACACAACCACACAACATATTAAGACTAACACAACTTCTGTAACACAACCACACAACATATTAACCCTAATACAGCTTCTCTAACACAACCACACGACATATTAACACTAACACAACTTCTCTAACACCACCACACAACATATTAACACTAACACAACTTCTCTAACACAACCACACAACATATTAACATTAACACAACTTCTCTAACACAACCACACAACATATTAACACTAATACAGCTTCTGTAACACAACCACACAACATATTAACACTAACACAACTTCTCAAACACAACCACACAACATATTAACACTAACACAACTTCTCTAACACAACCACACAACATATTAACACTAACACAAATTCTCTAACACAACCACACAACATATTAACACTAACACAACTTCTCTAACACAACCACACGACATATTAACACTAATACAGCTTCTGTAACACAACCACACAACATATTAACACTAAC